>NC_081411.1:597626405-597957655 GCF_030272615.1 Cryptomeria japonica
AGCTCTCTGAATGTTGATTCTAGTGATTGCCCCAGTGGTGTGAAGACACGCTTTTGGAAATTGTTAGTGTTGTTGCGTGAATTGTTATTAGGTCCTTGATTCGTGGTTTTGTTTTGAGTATCGTTGGTGTTGTTTGTGTTGGGTTGTCCTTGATTGTTGTTTGGTGCATATGTGTTAGCATTTGGATTAGCACCTTCTGGATAATGCGAGCATTGGTTGCTTAGATTTTGGATCATGTGATTCATTGTTGCCTTCGTTTTTGTTTCGAGTCCAGAATCAAGACTTGTCCAAGTTGCTGTTGTTTTGGTTATTGTAGTTTGATGAATTTGTTCCTTCTTTGAAGAATTTGAGCGTTCCCTTTTTAACACATGCTTCCTCTACTTGAATGTTGTTTTCAATCAATTTAGCAAAAGATGGTATGAATTGGAGTTTGAGCCTGTAACTCATCTCACCATTCAAGTTGTCGATGAAGATTTCCATTTTCTCCTTTTCAGGAATATCTTGAGGATATCGTGATACCACACGTCGCCAGAGTTGAAGGAATATCATGAATGTTTCATTGTTCTTTTGTTTGGTGTTGCAGACGTCTAACATGGTTATAGCATGTTGAATGTTATAGGAGTATTGTGTTATGAATTTGTTAACCAATTCATCAAACGATCTAACAGGCGGCGTAATTTTGGATAACCATTCCATTGTTTGCCCTCCCAATCTTCTTGGGAATAACCTCATCAGATAGGTGTCATCATAAGCAAACTCAAGACTCATGGTACAAAATTATTTGACATGATCACGGGGATTGCTTTTCCCATCGTACTTGTCAAATTAAGGTACGTCTGAGTTTGGAGGAAAAGGGATCATGTGTAATCTTCTGTCAAAAGATAAGGACAAATCTCATTTAATGAGTACCGCACTGTTGTCCCTTGTTGCATGTCTTGCATTTGTCTTTGTAACATTTGCATTTGTTGAGTAAGGGAAACCAAAGGCGCATTGTTTTGCTGAGGGAAAGGTTCTTCCCTTGTATTGATCCTGGGTTGAAACGGTGTATGGAACGGTATGTTTTGCTCGGGAATGTATTGTCTTGGTGTATGTTGCTTCGGTATGTTTTGATTCGGGATGTTTTGTCTTGGAGTATGTTGTGCTGGTATGTTTTGATCAGGGATATCTTGTTCAGGGTCACGTGCTTCCCTTTCCCATTTTTGTTCTTGATATTCGTAATGTTGAGGTCGCATTCTAAACACATCTGCGTCAAGGTTTTCAAGGAGTTTTACTCCTTTACTTGTGAGCATGAGCAAATATTTTTCTTTGTCATTTTCCATGAACCTTTCTACAAGCTTTTGGAATGAAGCGTTTTCCTGAGATTCCTGAAGAAGCTCTTCAAAAATTTCAGTATCCTCTAGGTGTGGACCTTCAAAAGGATTTGACAACCATCGATTCATACTGGACTCTGCTTGTGCCTCGCTTTGTTGGTTTTGTTGAGAGCGAGTAACAGGCATTTTAGTAGAAACTTTCAGTGACGAAGGGGACAAAATCCTCTTCGATATGTTGCTCAGGTGTTGGTGGTTCAAGTCGGGGTGTGTTATAAGTGATACACTCGTCGAGCAAGAATGCCGGATTGATCCTTCCTCCACAGTTTATGATTTGATTAAAAGCAGATTTTTGATAATATGCCCTAGTCTTTAAAGGCTCTTTGTCAAATTCGTTGGATTTGTTTTGGATATAACGTTTGACGTGATGAAGGAATACTCAATGAGATTTGAAGAGTTGACAATTGATGTATAAAAACTTGTTTCTCTTGATGGATTTGGAAAAACTAGGTTGTTGTTTCTTCAACGTGATGTTACGATAAAGATTCTTTCTTCTCAGAATATGGGGATTAGTCATGCATAAGTGATCAATGGTTTCCTTCGATTTGTTTTGGATTTAGTTGATCTTGTTTTGAAAATTCAAGTTTTACTCTATCAAAGTGAAGGTTTAGATGCCCCTTCACGACAAAGCGTGTCAAATGATATGGATAAAAGTCTCCCGATATGGAAACTTGATTTGACAACCTAAAATTTTTAAACAAGTGTTTTTGAGATGAAATCCGTGAGATGGTAAAGGATTCTTTTGATACTCGTGATGAGATTTCTTGATTTTGATAGGATAGATATGTTTTATCGTGCGATTAGTTTTGGATTTTTACAACATTTGTTTTGACACAAACTTTTCTCAAGAAATAGCTTTTAAAATTTTGTTTTCGCTACTTTGCTTTGATGAAAAATGATGCTGATGAAAAGAGGCTTCTGAAGATGTTTTCAAAAATTTCAAAATTCCTCACTGTTTTGCCCCTTGTCTTTTATTTTTGGTCACGCGCTAAAATAGAGACAAGATGTGCTACTAAATTTACTTTACGCGCTAGGCTGCCCCCAACCACACGCTAAAGTTTTGACTGTTAAAATTTTGCTTTCTGTCTATTTTGAAAGGCTGTGCGCTAGTATGGGTCTGTGACACGCTAACTGTTAAACCCTACGCGCTAAAGTTTGGCTTTCATGTGCTAAGCTGATGCTTCAATGTGCTAGGTTGTTTTCTCGATGCGCTAATTGTTTAACACTATTTTAGAATTTGGATAAAACACTACTGTTTTGATTAGATGCGCTAACTTGATGCTTGGATGCGCTAACAAAAATACCCTACGTGCTAAGGAGTTGTTCCCACGTGCTAATTTGCTCTGATTTTTCCTTTGGTTGGTTTCTTTGTAATTTTCGGATTTGATTGTGAGTTTTTCAGCTTTGATGGATGATTTTTTTAAGTAGTAAATGCAAGCATAGCACAAAGAAGACAACCATTTTGCCTAATCTAGCAAAAAGTGTATGTTCTATGAGGATGTGTTCAAATCCTTAATGTTTTAATAGGTTTGGATACGAATAATACACTTCAGAAAGACTCTTTATTCAAAGGTCATAAATAACATCATAGCCCACTAGTCTCGATACTCCGTCAGCTCAAACAACCGTGTCACCCTCTAGAGGGTGCCCATTTTTTTGCCTTCTACCAGAAATTAACTCAAAGTGAATTGCTTCACAATTGAGTAGTTATCTTGGGAGATATATGGTGAGTGATCTTGGGGGCGAATTCTTCCCCACCCTTGCACTACGATGTTATAAATGTTTGGTTACTGACTCGGTTCAAAGTTTCTATTTCTATGGTTCGTAATCAGGCTTCCTGTTCGGCCGTCAGTGATAAACTCCCTCAGGAGGCTTCCCAACCTTTAGAACAAAGGCTTTACGTATCTCGAGGATACTGGGGGAAGGCTAATCGCTGCGCGCAACCATTGAAAAGGACTTTCGTCACTTTCCACTTTTTATTATAGTGGGTTGGAACACTTAGCATCGAAGCCGTTTCCCACTTAGGTCGTTCCCTTCACACCGACCATAAATGACTTTAAGAGTTGATTCCAACTCCTCGGGAAGGCAGGCTTGCTAAAGGATTTATTGCTTGAAGTAAAGAAAGCTTTTAAGAGTGGTCTGGATTTTTGATCACCCAGTTAAGGGGAGAGCATATTCCTTCCACTTTTGAGACAAGGCAAACAATTTTTCTTTTTAGCCTTTCAAGATAAATGATTTGTTAACCTCTATTGGGAGATGTTGCTCCAAAAAAGCATGGTGTTAATTTTATTTCCCCAAATTAGTGATTATTTAATCTAAGGAAATAACCAAGTCAACAAAGCAAAATGTTTGATTTGGTCAACAAAGGAAAAAAAAATCAGTAAATAAAAGGGGAATAACTTCCCTCTTTGATTGCAACAAATTTTTTAGGTGAGGTTATTTTCTTTGCAAAATTTTTGAAAATGAATCCTTTTATACACCAAAGGATGGTGAGGTTCTTTATAGCTACTTTTGCAAAAAAGGAATGTTTGTCTGGTTCTTTTTAAAGCCCAAAAATAGGTTTTCTCCTATGAAAGCAAGAAATGTTCTGTTTAGTGGTTCTTTTTATAGCCCAAAGGAAACAAGTGAGTTCAATTTTTAAGAATAGAAGAAGTTTAAAATTTTTAACTAATTAAACTGAGTTAGTGAAAATCCTAACTATCTTAATATTTTTTAAATTTAAGCTCTCATCTGCAACAGATTTGTTAGAATCCTACAAGAAACCAAGTTGAAAATGTTAGATGGTTGGTGGACTTCAACAAGTCTATTTTTTTACTCCCGATTACAAATTTTAAAACTTTGATTTCTGTCTATTTTTGATGCGCTATAGAACAAACTGTATGCACTACAAAATATCTGTGATGCGCTAAAAGAAAATGGTGACGCTCTACACTGTTTTCGGGATGCGCTACTCTGTGTTTCGAAAGCGCTGCTCTATTTTTCTCCCGCTCTGAGACCTATAGGAAAAATTTAATATTCTTATGCACTAATAAACAGACTTGACATGCTAGATGATGGACCCAACGCACTGAACAGTGAATTGGATGCGCTAGGTTGTTGACCAGATGCGTTAGGGAATGATTCCCCCGCGCTGATTCTCATTTTTTTGCGGACCTGCAAAAGTGGTTATATTTCAAAACCGATTTGATATATGGGGTAATGCCCCATGGTGGGTGCCAGAAATATATACGGGAAAAGCGGGTCGATAGAACTCAATATGTGAAAAACTGAGCTCTATGGAGCCTTGCTCACACACCCACAAGACTTCTTGGTGCAAGCTATGGAGTCATGAAGTATGGCTCAGCTTCCCAAGGATGGTTCCATGGTTCTCTATCTTGTATGGTCCCTCAAACCAATGTTTTTTCTCTCAGCTCACTGAGCAAAATGGTTTAGGGATGGCAAATGCAAGAACGAGGGATGCTTTTGTTGATTTTAAGATGAGATGCATCCTAAGCTATGCATGATGCTACAAGTGCAATAAACTAGCTATAAGATGACAAGGTTAGTAAACAAAACTATCCTAGCATGCTATATTAGTTCATTATTTAAGCTATATGATAAAGAACATACTCTAAATTAGCATATTTAGATTAATTCTTGATTTAAAAGAGAAGCTAAATGATGAGCATATAAAATATGAAAGCTTGAATGGATTTGAGTATAAGTGAGATGTTAAAGTCTTGGCTCTCTCTAAAATGGAGGAATGAGAGCTCTATTTATAGAAAAAATAGGGCAATGGATGGCCAGAATTGAAAGAGTTAATCAAGGGCCAAGTTTGAAAGTTGGGAATCCATGTTTGTAATTGGCACCAATGAAATGGTGACAATTGTCAACATAAGGTTGGTTGAGAGGAGGTGTAAGAAGCATTAAATGCCTGAGAAAACCTCATGGTTACCCTAGGGGTTAAGGGTTAAGGTTAGGTTAAGTTTATCCATTGGATAAAGCTTTTACCCAAAGGGTAAACTCTTGTGCAAAGGTTTAAGGATAACCATGGTCAAAGCAATAAATGCTTGATGAGACCCTTGGGTTAGATGGAGGTTGAGTTTATGGAAATTATTTAACCATGTAAGATGGTTTGAGTTAATCATTAATGGTTATGAAGACTTTGGGGACAAATTTGTAAGAGTCCTTCCAAATTTGGGGGTATTCAACAAGTTAGCTTGTTGAATGGATAAAGGCTTTAATTCATTTTGAAGACTTTACTCCAAATTTGAGAAGTAACCTCCTCAAATTTAGGGGAAAGGGATAATGGATGGGTTTGAGTTAATTAATTAGGATTAGAAGAATCTAGAAGAGGTTAGAAAGAGGGTTATGTATGCAAGTGGGAGGTGTAGGATTTTGCAAGTGGGTTAGGGAAAATAGGTTTTAATTGAATTTAATTCAATTTGGTTGCAATTAAATAAATTAGATTTATTTAATTTAGGATAACTATTTTAATTAAATTTGAATTTAATAAAAAAGTGGATAGGGGCTTTAATTGAATGAAATGGATTTATCCTATTAAATGGTATAGTGAATTTGATTGAGTAATTTTACTTAATTAAATAGAGGAATGTGGATATTTTAATTAAATTGGATTTAATTAAATAGAGAAATGAACATAAAATATTCATTTAGGAATATGGTCATTTTTATATGTCTACACATTCTTCTCCTCCGCTGACCCAACAATGATAAGAAAAAACCCATTTGTTAGGGTTTTGATCTAAAGTGACTCCCCCATTCTTCATTGACCTAGTTTCTCACTCTAGGGAAAGTTGGCCAATCACCTCCCCACTTCATGAAGAATGCTCTATCACGCAAGGCTTGTACCGATTCCTTCCAAGCCTTCGAGTCGATGCAAATACTTACTGACCGCTTCTCAGACGTTGCTGGTATCCCACTAATGGAAGGATCTTTTGGGGGTACCTAAAATGTCATTTTCAACCTTTCCTCCCTCTATTTCTTGCTCCACTTCGAGAGATTCAGATACTGTGAGTGACCCCATTTGGTTTTGTCTTGCTCAAATGGGAATCTGTTTTTCCCCTAGCTAAAAACCTCCCTTCTCCTCCTTCCCATTTCCTGCCGCTGCCATTGATTTGAACGCGGTGGGCGCCATGGCCGTTGATTTTCCCTTTGTATGTGATCGTGTTCCCATCCACGCGAGCAAACAACACCTCTGCCTATAAACCCTAGCTTCCTCCTGCGCTCCACCATCATTTCATAGTCTTGATAATTTCCAATAGATTCTTACAGTTAGTCTTTCAAGATGATATATATTGTCTTGACATAAAGAAATGTAGAAAATAGTAAATTAAATAATTTTATTCATATAGAAATAGTTTAATATGAAAATATAATAAAATGAAATAAATTCAAAAAATCGATTTAAAGTTTTATCGAAAAAAAAACAAAAAAACTACAACAAAACCAGTCATCCAATCCTTGCAAAAGGGGTTTTCAAAATCTGCATAAATTTGCATACATTAACTTGCAAACAAGACGGAAAAATTATCCTATTAAGAGGGTTTTATACAAAATAGGAATCCGATTGATGCAAAGGGTAGCAAAATCATAGAGAGGCATGGTAGATTTCATAGAACTCTTTTGAATACATTCTTCTTCTTCCATTCTTCCCAGGGTAGATTTCATAGAACTCTTCTGAATGCATTCTTCTTCTTCCATCCTTCCCATGGTAGATTTGGTAGAACTCTTCTGAATGCATTCTTCCTCTTCCATTCTTCCCTGCAAGATCCACAACAATGAAATGAAAGAAAAACCCAAAATTTTAGTATTAGCATAAAGATTTTAGGGTTGTGGGTGAACTTTACATCTAAGGGCTAAGATTAAATCTAATCTAAGGGTTGGGATTGCTTACTCAATTTGTTTAGTTTTAATTTTAGTATTCACTATAATAAAAAGGAAATTATTTCCTTCATATTTAAATTTAATTTCATGAGGGTATTTATTTTGTGAAGACAATTTTATTTAAGACAGATTTTAAGTAATCTATTTGTTGATAAACATAAAATTAGATAAAATAAATAAAAATCAATTAATTAGAAAATTTACCATTGATTTGGTTGGTTGTTACTTTTACTTGTATAAAATAAATTTTATCATAACTATATTAAATTAATTGCTTGTTTTATAAAAATATATTAACACCCTTAATTCTAATTTACACCAATAGTTTTGAACCAATGATTTAACCCGACTTATTATTTAAATTTCTTGAAGATTGAAATTCAAAAGATAAGGGATAAAATTGTTTTTGAAAAATCACCTTTTTGATAATTAATAAGTTATCTAAAAAGCTTTAAAACTTTCTTATTTGAGTTTCCTATTAAAGCTATAAATTTTAAAATCAATTGTTAAATTATACTCATTAAAATAAAAGAATAATCTTAATTTAAGTGTTTGAAAATTTTATTAAAAATAAAAGAAAAAGAGAATTTATTTCTTTTTTATATTTGAGAAATTGTTTGGTAAAGTTTACTTATTATGTGCACTCTAATTATTTAAATAGGACTTTACATTTAAATTATTTAAATGCTCCTTATATTTTAAATATAAATGGATAAGGAGGTATTTATAAGTAATACGTTGACGATGAGTTGTAGTTAAAAGATCAAATAACATGTGAAATAGTATATTATTAATTAAATGTTTTACTTATTATTGAATGAAATATAAGTTCCTTCAAATTATTTAAATTATTGTCTAAGTGGGAACCTTATTCTTTAAATTATTTAATATAATGTATATAAATTAGACGAGTGTTTAGTATGTACATATTTAGATGCTAAGTATTAAAAGCTGAAAGGATTTATCTTCCAATTAGATGTGTTTTGTTGGCATTATGTGAACTGGTATGAAGACATAATGATATTGTATGTTGTCATTGATGTCAATATGTGACATGATGTGAACTGGCACATGTGATAGGTGAGAAGAGAGAACCGACATATGTATGAACCGGTATATATGCCAAAGTGAAGCGGCATATTTGTTCAAGATGAACCGACATGTAGTTATGGGAACCGACACATGGAAGCACTGTGTGACTACCGGATGGTAGGAAGTTTCCACTTTAGGATTTCCGGTTGGAGTACCTCAAGCTTGTGTGACTCAATCGGTGATCTTTGTGTGATGAGTTAGCAGTATAACAAAGAACAAATCATGTTGCCACATAAGCTCTGTGCGCGTGAAGGATCTTGCATGAAGAAGACTATTCCTATCTACCTCGGGAATGTGTGAAGTTTGTCAAACGGTGATAACTCGTGATGGGTTATCAACCGCCATGAAATCGGTGGATAATGGATGATGGAGAATGTCTTGAGATCGATTCAAGATTGTTGCATTTAATGTAGTATGATTCAACGGTCAGGATTGAACTGCTTGAATTGTTTAACCTAACAGGTTTAGGGTTTAGGGTTTTTGCTACTGACCTGTCTATTTCCTATAAGGTTGATGTTGTGTTTCTTTCTAAGGTTGTTGGCAAAAGTTGTGTGTGTGTATCCAAGGGAAGTGATACGTGAATCTTGCCAGACCAAAGGAGAGAAGAGATACCTGCAAAGTGAATGTGCAGAAGGTGAAGAGGAGCCAAAACGGATCTGCATTAGCATTGAGTGCTGTTACCAGATCATTGTAATTCCTGTTGATCTTTAACCACTTCAACAGTTGTGAAATCCCTTAATAGGGTAGCCTTAACCGACTTGATACAAATCCTTTAACAGGGTAGCTTTAACCGGCTTGATTCAAATCCCTTAACAGGGTAACTCGAAGTTAATGAGTTCTGGGAAGCTATAGAGCTCTGGAGATCCTTTAGCTATTGAGCTCTTGAAATCCTCTAACAAGGTAACCCTAACCAGGATTAACCCTTAACCAGGTATTATAGCCATCCCTTAACCGGGTGATCCCTAACAGGATCAGTTCCTAGCAGAACCTATTGTAATGTCTTTAACCGGACAAGGCTCCTAACCAAGTGGACTTCTAAAGAGTTCAAAAGCAAGTTGTGGGTATTCATCCCCACCATGGTTTTTCTTAGTTGGGTTTCCACATGAAAAATATGTGTGTCATGTGTAATGCTTTTATCTTGTGATGCTTTGTTATTACCTGTTGAGCATATAATGGTTTTGTGTTTTATGTCTGTCTATAAAACATATTGAACTAACTGTTATGAAAATCTGATGTTAGTTTACCTGTTCATGCATGAGAGTGTATTGAGCTAAGAGGAAAGTTTGGTGAGTGACTGGTTTATGATTGTTTGAGTTGTTCTGGGTGTTACCAGTTGCACTCTGTTTCAATCAGTATCCCTATTTGCCAATCATTTGGAGTATTTGCTGTCAAACCGGTTTTGGATTGTATTTGTGTTTGTACTGATTCACCCCCCCCTCTCAGTACTAGTTTGGTACTATTGGTTCATCATTGAGTTATCAATTGGTATCAGAGCACTCTAGGTCCTCTGTGTTGTAAGCTTAACCGCTTGAGGTAAAGATCCCAGTCAAATGATGAAGAGGGAAGGTCCAAAGTTTAACAGGGAAAATTTTGGTATATGGAAAGATAGGATGAAGATATTCATTAGAAGCATGGGTGTTCAACACTAGAGTTATGTTGAGAATGTCTATGTTGTCCCTACCGGTACTTTCACTGATGACCAAAAGAGAGAAATATAAGAAAATGGGCAAATCATGGAAGCCCTCACTAGCAGTCTATCTGACATTGAGTTTATCGATGTTCAGGACAAGGTAAATCCCAAAGAGGTATGGGATGCTCCTGAAAATATCTATGGTGGTGATGAACATGTGAAACACGCTAAGGAAGAAAGCCTGAGAGGGAAGTTTGAAGATATGCGGATGGTTGAAGGTGAGACCATTCAACAGTATGGAATAAGAATCAAAACGATTGTTGGAGAAATCAAGAGTGCAGGTGGTAAAATAGAAGACTCCACTGTGGTAAGCAAATTCCTGAGATCCCTGTTGCCGGTCTATGCAATAAGGGTTGCTGCTATTCAGGAGCTGAGATCAATAGACAAGTCTAAAGTATCCTTGGACTCCATCATAGCCAAGTTAATAGCCTATGAGCTAAATAGTTTTGATGGCAATGTTCAAAAGACTAAATCAACATTTAGAGCCTTTGCTATACCATCTAGAAAAGGAAAAGAGGCTAGCACTAGTGGGGACCCTAGTCACAGCAGAGAAATGAATGATGAGGAGATTTTGATGGCATTTGAAGCTCTCCTTGCCAGGAAGCTTCCTAAAAGAATGGGTAAATACAAAGGTAAGCTACATTTGAAATGCTTTTCTTGTAACTAGGTAGGACATATTGCTATAAACTGTCCTAATGGCGATAACAAGGATAAACCAAAAAGGTTCAGGAAATTCAAAGGAGGAAATCAGAGAAACTGTTTTGTGGCAATTGATGAAGGTGTCACAGATGAGGAATTAGAAGATGAAGAGAATGAAGAAATTGTGTTTGTTGTTGTAAAGGAAGATGTGGCAGACAAGAAGGCTCTTGTCTCCCGGTTTGATAATTCCAATGAGTGGATCATTGACAGTGGCTATTCTCACCATATGACAGGTGACTGGAGCAAGTTTCTATCCTTGGAGGAGTATGATGGTGGTGTGGTTCACTTTGGCAATGATGCACCATGCCTGGTCAAAGGTAGAGGGTCCATCTCTCTAAATGGAAAGAGCAGTGCTGATAATGTGTACTGGGTTGATGGTCTCAGACACAACCTTCTGAGTGTTGCCCAGCTAAATGACAGTGGCCTCACTCTGGAATTCAAGAATGGAGTTTGCAAAATCAAAGGAAAAGATGGTAAATTGGTGGCCACCGGCATGCAGACCAAAGGTAACCTATTTCATCTGAATGCAAATATAAGTACATGTCTTATGGCTAAGCTTGATGATAGCTGGATATGGCATAGGAGACTTTGCCATGTAAACTTTGATAACATTGTGAAGGCTAGTAAGATCAAGGCAGTTAGAGGGTTGCCGGTGCTAAGAAAACCAGATAATACCCTGTGCAGAGAGTGTCAATTGGGGAAAATGTCTTCCTCAACCTTTAAAGGTAAATCTTTCACTGCTGACAACTTGCTTGATCTTGTGCATACTGATTTGTGTGGTCCTATGAAAACTAGAAGTGTGCAGGGTGATATGTACTTCATGATTCCCACTGATGACTACTCAAGAATGATGTGGGTCACATTCTTGAAAGACAAGTTTGAAGCTTTTGTGAAATTCAAAGCTTTCAGAGCATTAGTGGAGAAGGAAAGTGGTAAAAGGATCAAGTGTCTCAGAACTGATCAAGGAGGGGAATTCACTTCTGGTGAATTCAACAAGTGTTGCGAAGAATTTGGCATCAAGAGACAACTATCTGCCCCCTCGGACTCCACAGCAGAATGGCCTAGCAGAGAGGAATAATCGGACTGTGGTTGAAGCAACTACAACCATGTTGATTCAAGGAAAGGTAGCTCACACCTTTTGGAGAGAAGTGGTGAGCACTGCAATCTACACTATGAACCGGGTACTTATCAAGAAAGGTAAGGACAAAACTCCTTATGAATATTGGACCGGTAAGACACCTGTGGTTAGCTACTTTAGGGCATTTGGTAGCAAATGTTACATCAAGAGGAGTGAACATCAGGGCAAATTTGAAGCCAAATGTGATGAGGGAATATTCCTAGGATATTCCACCAAGAGTAAAGCTTTCAAGTGTTACAACAATAGGACTCAGAGAATTATGGAAAGTATCAATGTAAGAATTGATGAATCCTCTGAGAAAAATAAGGAAACCGACAGTGAGCAAGCTGTAAATGAACCAGTTGCAACCTTCTGGGAACTAGTTGTCGGTCAACCAAGTACCAGTAACAGTGTTCCTGAACCGATGAATGCTAATACTGATGAAGATGAGGATGAAGAGGAAAAGCAAGAAGAACCAGTCAAGACCATTCCTCAGTATGTCAAGCTGAATCATGATCCTAAGCAGATCATAGGAGATAAGGATGCAGGAATCCTTACAAGAAGAAAGATCAGAGAAAACTCATGTATGATCTCTAAATCTGAGCTTAAATCATTCAAAGAGGCTCATAAAGATGAAGACTGGATCAAGGCAATGGAAGAGGAACTTGACCAGATAGAGAAAAATGGTACATGGTCCTTGGTACCCAGACCGGAGCATAAAAATGTCATTGGCACCAAATGGGTGTTCAGAAACAAGTTGAATGAGGATGGCACAATGATTAGGAATAAAGCCAGATTGGTGTGCAAAGGATATGCTCAAGAAGAAGGAGAAGACTATGGAGAAACCTTTGCTCCTGTAGCCAGATTGGAAGGAGTTCGTATGCTTCTTGCATATGCAGCTTTTAAAGGGTTCAAAGTATATCAAATGGATGTAAAATCTGCATTCCTAAATGGTGTACTTGAAGAGGAGGTGTATATAGAGCAACCAGATGAGTTTTCTCTATCTGAAGACAGTGATATGGTGTGTAGGCTACATAAAGCCTTATATGGTCTAAAGCAAGCACCTAGGGCATGGTATGAGCGCCTACATTCCCATCTTGTGAAGATTGGATTTGAGAGAACAAGTGAAGATAGCAATATCTACTTGAAGTCTAAAGGAGATCAGATCCTGATCTATGAGGTTTTTGTTGATGACATTATCTTTGGAGGAGATGACAAGATGAGTCATGAGTTTGCTGATGAGATGAAGAAAGAGTTTGAGATGTCACTCATAGGGGAGATTAAGTTCTTCATTGGATTGCAGATCCAACAGATGAAAGATGGAATCTTTATCACTCAGTCCAAATATGTCAAAGAGGTGTTGAAGACCTTTGGCAAGGAAGATAGCAAACCGGTTGGTACACCGATGGTGACTGGTTGCAAATTGACAAAAGAGGATGATTTCACACTGGTTGATGAGAAGGAGTATTGATCAATGATTGGTAAGTTGCATTATGTAGTGCTTAGCAGACTGTATATTGCACATGCAGTTGAAATTACTGCAAGGTTCCAGAAAAGTCCAAGAGAATCCCACTTAATTGCAGTCAAGCGAATTCTTAGGTATCTGAAGGGAACAATTGACTATGGATTATGGTACCCATACAACAATGATTTCAATCTGAAAGTGTTCATAGATGTTGATTGGGCGGGTAATGTGGATGAACAGAAAAGCACAACTAGTGGTACATTCTTTCTCGGTGGTAGACTGGTCTCATGGATGAGTAAAAAGCAGAGTTGTATCTCTCAGTCTACAACGGAAGCGGAGTATGTTCCAGCTTTCATGAACTGCACTCAGACAATCTGGATGAAGCATGTTTTAAATGGCTTCAGAATCCCTGTATTTGAACCGGTAAGTATATTTTGTGATAACACAAGTGCTATCAATATCTCAAAGAATTTGGTTTTATATTCTAGAACCAAGCATTTTGAGCTTAAGTATCATTTATTGAGGGAAAAGGTTCAGAATAAAGAGATTGCATTGGAACATGTTTCCAGTAAGGAGCAATTAGCAGACATATTCACCAATCCTCTCCCAAAGACTACATTTGTGCATTTAAGAGGTGAATTGGGGGTACTGACCCTTCAAGAGGTGAACTAAAAGTATTTGTTCCACATCAGTCAGGTATTGTATAGTCAAATTTTTGTTGATTGATGTGTTGAAGGGTGCTACTCCTCAGGGGGAGCAGCATAATGGAACAGAGATGCTTGTGTCTCCACTTTGGCATTGTTGTCAAAGGGGGAGAAGGAGTGAAGTGAAAAAGATATCTGTAAAAACAAATGGGGGAGAAGATGTGAAGCAGAGAGATATCTTTGTATATTGCCATCAATGCAAAAGGGGGAGATTGTTGGCATTATGTGAATCGATATGAAGACATAATGATATTGTATGTTGTCATTGATGTCAATATGTGACATGATGTGAACCGACACATGTGATAGGTGAGAAGAGAGAACCGACATATGTATGAACCGGTATATATGCCAAAGTGAAGCGACATATTTGTTCAAGATGAACTGGCATGTAGCTATGGGAACCGGCACATGGAAGCATTGTGTGACTACCGGTTGGAAGGAAGTTTCCACTTCAAGATTTTCGGTTGGAGTACCTCAAGCCTGTGTGACTCAATCAGTGATCTTTGTGTGATGAGTTAGCAGTATAATGGAGAACAGATCGTGTTGCCACGTAAGCTCTATGCGCGTGAAGGATCTTGCATGAAGAAGACTATTCCTATCTACCTCGGGAATGTGCGAAGTTTGTCAAACGGTGATAACGCGTGATGGGTTATCAACCACCATGAAATCGATGGATAGTGGATGATGGAGAATGTCTTGAGATCGATTCAAGATTGTTACATTTAATGCAGTATGATTCAACGGTCAGGATTGAACCGCTTGAATTGTTTAACCTAATAGGTTTAGGGTTTAGGGTTTTTGCTACCAACCTGTCTGTTTCCTATAAGGTCAATGTTGTGTTTCTTCCTAAGGTTGTTGGCAAAAGTTGTGTGTGTGTATCCAAGGGAAGTGATACGTGATTCTTGCTAGACCAAAGGAGAGAAGAGATACCTGCAAAGTGAATGTGTAGAAGGTGAAGAGGAGTCAAAACGGATCTGCATTAGCATTGAGTACTGTTACCAGATCATTGTAATTCTTGTTGATCTTTAACCACTTCAACAATTATGAAATCCCTTAACAAGGTAGCCTTAACTGACTTGATACAAATCCCTTAACAGGGTAGCTTTAACTGGCTTGATTCAAATCCCTTAACAGGGTAACTCAAAGTTAATGAGTTCTGGGAAGCTATAGAGCTCTGGAGATCCTTTAGCTATTGAGTTCTTGAAATCCTCTAACAAGGTAACCCTAACTGGGTTTAACCCTTAATCGGGTATTATAGCCATCCCTTAACTGGGTGATCCCTAACAGGATTAGTTCCTAGCATAACCTATTGTAATGTCTTTAATCGGACAAGGCTCCTAACAGAGTGAACTTCTAAAGAGTTCAAAAGAAACTTGTGGGTATTCATCCCCATCGTGGTTTTTCCCAGTTGAGTTTCCACATGAAAAATATGTGTGTCATGTGTAATGCTTTTATCTTGTGATGCTTTGTTATTACCTGTTGAGCATATAATGGTTCTGTGTTTTATGCCTGTCTATAAAACATATTGAACTAACTGTTATGAAAATCTGATGTTAGTTTACCTGTTCATGCATGAGAGTGTAATAGTACTATAGTATTGATCTAAGAGGAAAGCTTAGTGAGTGATCGGTTTATGATTGTTTGAGTTGTTCTGGGTGTTACTGGTTGCACTCTGTTTCAACTAGTATCCTTGTTTGCCAGTCATTTGGAGTATTTGCTGTCAAATCGATTTTGGATTGTATTTGTGTTTGTACTGATTCACCCCCCCTCTCAGTACCGGTTTGGTACTATTGGTTCATCATTGGGTTATCATGTTTATATTCATAGTCTCCTTAAAACAATTCTTGCAAAACAATTAAATGTTTAGTTAAAAAAATTCTTATTTAAAGAAGTTGAACATTTGTTTGTTTATCATGCAAGTTACTTTTCAAGGAGTTGAATAATTGTTTGTTTATCATGCAAGTTACATTTCATTATTAGTCTTTCTTCTTCAAGAAATAATATTATTTTTTTCCCAAGTAGATAATTTGTTTATTTTTCTCTACAAATGTTCCCTTCAATTATGTGAAATTTATATCTTGATTTCTGAAATTGAAACATTTTTTCCTTTCATGCAATATTTTCATAGCTATTTCACTATAATGTTATTTAAGTTTTATAAATTAATAGTTCCTAGTTAGACAACTAAAGAAGAGGAGTTGAAACCAAAAAGCTTAGCAACGTTCGGTATCTATGGTGCCTTTGGGTCACGCTTACAGGTAATACTGTCATGTTGAACTACTGAACTTAACGCCTAATAAAGCTGCAACAATGACGTTTGTGGCATCGTCCCTATAAATCGTCGAGGAGAAATAACGGTCATTTGGAAGTTAAAATCCAAGGGGTGGGTAATCCCCCTTGGATTGATAATCTAAAAAGATAAATTTTAAAATGAATTTGCATTTGCTCAATTAAACCTTAGAAAACCACATTAGGGTTTGGTTGTGTGTGATGTTTTAGAAATGATATATCTAGATGAATTTCAGTGGTTGATAATGGGTCAAGGGTGACACATATGATATGTCATGCCCAACATTTGGGCACGAACGGAATTTTTTTTTTTTTTTTTTTAAAATACTTAACTAATTAATGACCTACTTAACTAATAAAATCAACTAAGTGCGATTATCTTAAATAAAATAATGCAACTTGTTTGGTCGTAACTATATTTGTGTAATTCGAGGATAATTAAACTTAGAACCCTAGTGGGATAAGGAAGAAAGAGAAATTTTTAAAATGTTAAATTTGAGGTTAATCGTTATACTTGAGATTCTAATTAGTTATTAATGAAGATTAGTGTTAATCCTTTTGGGAGAGATATTAGCTCGTTGATAACTTAGTAAACCTTGTTACCCAATGTCATGCCCAACATTTGGGCACGAACGGAATTTTTTTTTTTTTTTAAAATACTTAACTAATTAACGACCTACTTAACTAATAAAATCAATTAAGTGCGATTATCTTAAATAAAATAATGCAACTTGTTTGGTCGTAACTATATTTGTGTAATTTGGGTAATTAAACTCAATTGGGTAACAAGGTTTACTAAGTTATCAACGAGCTAATATCTCTCCCAAAAGGATTAACACTAATCTTCATTAATAACTAATTAGAATCTCAAGTATAACGATTAACCTCAAATTTAACGTTTTAAAAATTTCTCTTTCTTCCTTATCCCACTAGGGTTCTAAGTTTAATTATCCTCGTTATTAAAACACCCTATTAAGGTAAAAACCCCCCCGAAATTTAAAAATACTTTATAAGCTTATACTTAAATGGCCCTCTTGGCCCTACGACTAATATTGCTTATACTTTTCTTTCTTGGTCTAATCCACCAAATATTAAAATCCTTCTATAAAGTTTCTTCTACACATGCCGAATATTTAACAAAAGTATTCAAAACTTAACTTTACATCTAACAATTTTAATTCAAATTAAATATCAATTTAATCCTACTTATATATATATATATATATATATATATATATATTTTTTTTTTACATAATTATCTATATATTCACTTATAACCTTATATATATGAGTTTTGATTATAACCCAAAAAGGAGGGGGAAAAAGTGGCACTTATATTCCCCCTTTTAAAATATGCCTCCCTCCACACCCATTTTTATTTTAAAAGCTTTGTGTGTGTTGCCCTAACCCGAAACTAGGGTTAGGGCAAGTTTAATATCACCTCTTTTTTTTCTTTTGTTAGGTGTTATGTGTGTTGTGTGCAGGGTCGGCGGCCACGGGAAGGCGGCGCTCAGGGCCGAACCCGGGCCGAGATTCCCTTTTCCCCCCTTTTATTTTTGTGTTTTAATTTGTTTGAGGGCGGAAGGGCGAAGGAGGCAGCAAGAGAGGAGGGATCGGGCGGAGGCGAGAGAGAGCGGCAGAGCAAGGTTTAAACGCGGGCGGCACAAGGCTTAACTGCGGGCGGAACATGGTTTAACTGCAGGCGGTGCAAACGGTGGGCGGGGGTTTCCCCCCCCCGGGCGCCACTGTGGTTGCCCACAGTGCGGCCGAGCGCCGCTCACTGTGGGTAACCACAGTGGCGGCCGGGCGCCTCCCGCGCCACCGCCGGCCACTGTGTTACACAGTGGTTTAGCTCCCATGAAACCCTTCCTTATTTTGTTTTAAAAAAAAACATTAACGCGAAATAAAAATGTTTATTTTTGTTTTGATATTTAAATGCAAATGTATATATATATATATATATATATATATATATATATATATACAGGGTAAAATGAATATAGTTGCAATGTCTAAATTTTGGCAGAATTCCTTATTAAATATTATATATATATATATATATATATATATATATATCTGTGTGTGTGTGTGTATGTACATGTATGAATGTATATATATATAAATATATATATGTATTTATATATATATGTATATATATATGTTTTTAAATGACTTGTTTATCAGATCTCCTTTTCTGTATATTAGTATTATCAGAGCTGTGAATATTATATTTTTTTTTTGTAGAACAGATTATCAAAAAGACATTTGAAGGGCTAAAAATATTTTATATGTATATCTCCTTTGCTACCATTTACCCCCTTTTTTTTATATATAAAACCACATAGACTTTCCTTTTGAGTTTATTATTATTGTAAGTCATCATAATGCATTTAAAGGGGATTTCCAAATCTATATTCTATTTTTGTAACAAAATGAAAATTTTAAAAGCTAAATGTTTCCCCCCTTTTTTTTTTTTTGCAAAGAATAGACTAATTTAATAAATTTCTTTTGCTGCAATAAATGGAAAAATAATGGACTGTTTTTTTTTTTTAATTAAATTTACAGCAGCATAGTTTCATTTACTTGCAGAATACAAGACAATAAAATGCATTTACTCCTCTTCCTTTGTAAAACATAAATTTTTCATGCAATCTAATACATTACTTCTTTCATTTGCAACTACTAAAATAGGGAAAACATCAAGTATTTCATTATCAAGTAGATATCAAGTAAATTATGGATACAAAATAAACATGAACACAAATGGGTTGAAAACCCAACAATGTATTTTCTCTGCATAGTAACTTGAAAATAATACCACTATTTCTCTTTCTTGAAAGTAAATACTACAAATGCTCACATTCTCCTTTTAGACACTACAACATTGAATCTTTCCATTTCTCTTTTTTTTTTAAAACATTTTTCTGCAACACAAACAACAACATAGCTCATTTAATCCTTCTTTTCCCATCCCAAGCAACCTACAACAAAACACATCTTTGACCATGGAGAGATCACCTCCCAACCTAGGCTTACTAGAAGCCACCCCCGAGCTTGGAGAACCAAGCACTAGACGGGTTACAAACAAGCAACTCTACAACAAACATAGGAAGACACTCAACATACAAGTTTCCCTTCCCAAGCTACACTTTCACCACATTCACGGTGACTCTTCCATGGGTGGAAGTGGACCAAGTACCAATGGGGAGATTTGCAAGCCAAAAACAATACAAGCCACCTCATGGCAATACAAATGCAACAAGATACTTCCACAATCCTTATGCCCCCCAAAAAGGCTCAAGGCCATATTTACTCCCCTTATAACCCCCAAATGCATACACAAGGCTATGCAGCAAGGGTCACAAAGGACAACCTTGAGATCACTCTCCATAAAGAGAGCCTCTCACCCATGGCTGTCATACTCCTTCCACCCCAAGATCTTCCTACCCTCCCAAGAGTAGGAGATCTTGGACACTCCCAAAACAACAAGAACACAAAACAAAACACATAGAAAAGAAAACTACACATTCTTAACTTCAACAAAAAAACTTCATAAAACACTTTCTTTACAAGCAACTCTTTTCTTTTACAAAACAACATAAACTAACACATACAACATAACAAGAGGAGGTAAGAAGTAACCAACCTTATTCTGCCAATAGGTATGCTAAAATTAGTTGGGGATGAGCTGCCCAATTCCACACTAACTTTCTCCAAATTCCACCAAAAGTGCTATTCTCCTACTAACTTTTTCAAAACAAGCATAATCTCCAAGAATGGAGAGTGGGTGATTACTCACTAAGTCTCCAATTCTTGCCTAAGAAGGCCTCTCACACACTTCCCAACCCCTTGGGTGAGGTGTGAGTTCCCATTGGTTGCCCTTCCCAAACTCTTACACATTACCAAAATTGGAAAGGGAAAAGGTGGAGGAAGATGGGGAAGAGAGTTTGACATCTAAAGGGAAGGTTCTCTATCCTAGGAGGAACTTTCTAAGTTGAATTTTCGTTCATCTTGGAAACACCACTTTTTGAAGTGACTAAATAGTCACATGGGAGAAGCCACATGTTGCAAAATACCCCTAACCCATAGGTATACCCTTTGGACCCTTGGAAAAGCCTTAAAACTGACCCTAGGAGTCCATTAAACCCTTTGGAAACCCAACTGAAGTTTACCTACGGGTCAAACTTGAGTTGACCACTCCCAAGACTCCCTACCCAAGGCAAATTTGGGACCACACTCATGTTTTTGAATGGCTTTGGTAGAAACAAAACTCCCTTCAAGAGACAAGTCAAAATCAATGACACTAATGAGCACATGTGTCAAGTGACACAATAAAAATACAATATAAAAATCACACATGGAATTTGTCTCTTGTAGGATTACACATATACATATAAATTAATTTTAACACTCAAGCATTATACACTTCACAAATAAAATACATTACAATGGGGTGTTGTCTCTCCAAATAGACAACTCCCGGCTTAACAAATGCACATTGGTCTAGGCTTGGTTCTCCTTATAAATTCCATGGTCACATGGATAATTTTCCTGCGCATCTCAATTAACACATTAGTAATTCCAAATAATCACATTTATACATAATCAGATACATGGATTCCATTGTACATCAAACACTCATACATTAGGCAACAATAATTCAATATCTCAATCATTCAAATTCAATTTCACATAAGCAATTAACATAATTTCCCAAAATTGAACCATTCATAAATAAGCATCATTTTTCTATCATCAAAATGAAGTCCTGCAAATTTCCAATAATGACATTCACCATCATAATGTAATTCTATTCTAGTAACATATCTAAAGTTTCATAATCATCATGCATGAAATAAAGCATCAACATATGTCAGTGTGATCCAAACCATGGAATCATATAAGTTCTAAGTCCATAAAGCATAAAATAAAGCATCCATAATAGTCTCAATATGCAAATGACTGAAAATGTCAAACTGAATCGGGGTAGGGCCTCACATGATAGGAAATAGGACCTAGTTGTTTTAGGCCACAAGCGAAAGGCCACCTTGAGCCTTTTTTCTATGGAGCTACCATCGTGGACAGCAACCGCAAAGAAACTGTCTGGGACATTGACCCTAGAAAGGGTTGTTGGTGTAGATGCACCTAAGCACACAAGCATACCAAGAGGTCAAAAGTCATAATATGAGCAATTTTATTGTATTTGAGTCATTCATAATGTATTAAGGTTATTTGAGTCAATTGAATCATAATATGTAAGGCTAAATGAGCCATTTTGTCCAAAATTATCATATTTGGTCAATCTTGAAGTGTTAAAAGTGTCCATGTAAGGGTTAAAGTCATTTATGTCAGAAATGCAAAAATTGTAAAAATTGCAAAGTTGCAACATTGCCAAAAAGTGCAACAAAAGTGTAAGAATGAAATCCATTGGTCATGAGGTGGTTAGAGTAGTTAGGAAGGAGTTGGAAATGGTTTATAAAACCATGTTTGGTCAAAATCAAGGGGGTATATCAGTTTGGAGGGGATTTGACAAAGATTATCCATCAAACCCTCAAACTGTCATGAGGTTTTAAGGAATCTGTGGTTGTCATAGATCCATGGAGGATCAAATTTGGTGTAATTTTTATATGTAGATGTTATTGAATGATATATTAATAAAAGATATTTCAGATGAATCCTTTATTATTCATTTTTGTGGAGTATCTGGCAAGATATGTTTGTTTTTACAATAATTGTCAAAACCCTGCCAAGGGTTACCTGTTTTTGGGAGAATGATCATAACTTTTGATTTAACCATTGGATCTAGCTACAATTTGGAGGGAATTTGTATAACTAGGTAAAATAAAGTCTTACTGAAGAGATTTGTTTTAGGATCAATATTTAAAAAGTTATTGATGATTGTTTGTTACAGTTCATGGTGAAAGGCAGACTGGTGAAGGCAGTAGCAGTCCGGTTGCAATATTTGGTGTGGTCACATAAGGAATAATAATGAAGAAAGGATATATTTTTGGAAACGTCTCAGAATCCTCTTTCTATTTCTTTTTGTCTTCCTTAATTTGGTTAAGAATTGAATAATTTGTGATATTTTTGTTGAAAACAGTTTTAAGGGATGAATCATATTATGACTTTTGACCTCCTGGTATGCTTGTGTGCTTAAGTGCCTCTGTACCAATTGTGTACCTACCAAAAATTTTACATTAAACCATAGTTAGAAACCAAAACTACATACTTTACGCCTTGATCCTATGTCGAAATGGGTATGTAGGCAGTCTAGGGATGGAGTTGTCCCTTGTACTCAGGCGTTCGGGGATGGGGATTAGGATTTGGTTAAGGATGAGTTGATCAATTTTTTTTTGAAGTTCCTTGGTATTTCAATGAAAGGGTATAGTAACACTAATTGTTAGATTATAAGTAATTCAATTCATACTCGGAAGGGATCCCGTATGGATTCGCTTGACTTCTTGAGGCTTTAGGCCAAATTCTGAGGCGAAACTCAAGCTTGTTTTTTTTTATATATATACTCCTAAAGATGAAAAAATCAGTGCATTCCTAGTAGGGGAGTGTAGTCTTTAGAGAGTGAATCAAGACCCGGATGGTCCCGATGAGTCTAAAGTCTCTGACTAGAGCATTACCTATTCTTTGAATAGATGCCTACTCTGTTTGGGTAGATGCCTATCTCAAATTGGATAGATGAAATTATTTGTCCTGTATGGACAGATGCCTAACCCATATGGTTAGATGCCCATATCAGTTGGATGGATGCCTATCCCATTTAGATAGATGCCCAGAGTATGCGATTTAATCAAACACAATTAAGAATAAGTGGGTATAAGTAATCATAAAAAATAAAATAAAAATCAGTTGAGATTTTTGGATTAAGTTAAGTGGGTCATTACATTAGAAGCTGGATATACCAATGTTGAGATTGATTCTCTTTGTAACAAAGTTGTAGAAAGAGATATTGAAAATGAAATACCTTGTGTTGATAAAATTGAAAATCCTTTTATTGTTGAAAATGAAAATCCTTGTGTTGGTGAAAATGAAAATCCTTGTGTTGTTGAAAATGAAAATATTTTTTTGAAAATGAAAGTAATGTTTTGGATAATCTTCTTGGTAAGATTTCTTGGAGACAATAAGAATGTATGCCAATAGATTATACAAAAAAAAATTTAAGAAAAAAAACTATCATTTCAATGTCAAATCATGATGCAATTGATGAAAATGTGGAAAATGAGTAAAGTAATGAAAAAGTTAGGTTTTTTTGTGAAACCCAAAACAAGATGAATCACTTAAACACACACACACACACACACACATTGTTGCAAATGTCATTGACTCTATTGGAACAAAGGTTTGATTTAAAGATAAGAATGTGACACAATGAGCTATAACAAATGTTATAGTGAATAAAAAACTTTGGATAAAAGGATACCAAACAACTTTAGCACGAAATTCTAAAAATATATCCTAAATCATTGGTAAGAGCAACAAAGATAAGAGAAAGTATTGAAAATGATCCAATCAACCAGTGTTAGAGTTTTAGTGGTCGACTCCCAAGTTCTGACATGAAATTGAATATTGAAATCAAATATATGGTTGAAAATAATAGCATGATACTACAAGGGTATCATCTAATACTAGAGAAGTCTTGAAATTAAGAGTGGGATCCAAAATCATGATCCTCATCCAAAACACCTATTAGACACAACTCAACCCAAATTTTATATAATAAAAAAATAGATGATTTAGTGTTACCTGGAAATATTACCATAAGTCAATGATCATTTGAAAAATGTAAACCTTGCTATGTGAATTTAATAAGCAACAAACCTTTTGTTATTGTAAAACGCATGTGCAATTTCATTATTTTTATCATATTTTTTTATATATACGCTGTAGTTTACATAGTAACATGATTATATGGGAATGTGGTACTGATATGCCACCTAAAAAAATCAAGGAGTTTATAACAGGTTTATTTTGTAGTGGGCAATTATTTTATTTAAGTTTATTTATTTCCAAATAATGTACTAGTTGTGGCAGTCTTTCATTATTGGGAGGATGTATGTATGAAAGTGTTGAAAATTATTTTGGATAACAATTAGTAAATAATAAAATAATTAAGAATGTTGAGTATTCTTTAAAGGATGAAAAAATTGGAAAGTGATGTGATTTAATTACAAAAAAAAATAGTGTACATGCATTCATATCAAAATTTAAGAGTAAGATTTAGCAAAATATGTGAAACACTCTTAACATGCATGATGGTTTGATGGAAAATTTTGTGCATGTAGAAACACATTTCCAATCGCAACTACACTATCAATGGTTGATTTTATAGAAAACTATGCTCTTTCTCCACAAGAGGATATTCCATCTCAATATTATTATTCAATGTAGGTGGCTATGTTTGTCCATATTGTATAAGACATGCAAATGATAGTACAAAGGATGATAATAAAAAAATGTGTGAGTACCATTTCTATTTGAATGATAACCAGTTACACTCATCAAAGTTTGTTCAATATTGTTTTAATATATTTTATACAAATTTAAGAGAAAGAGGAGTGTAGATTGCAGAACATCTCATAAGGTCAAATAATTGTATGGGGCAATTCAAGAATGCTCAAATATTTTATTGGCTAAGTAGGACTCACAAGGAAAGCAATATCAAAATTTATGGAGTTTTTTTTTAAGTTGGACATGGTAAAGGATAACATGATGGAGCTAGTGCATATGTTAAAAGCATTCTCACTAGAGAGCAATTGAAATTTGAATATGCAGTAAAATTTAAAGATGCACAAGCGATTATCGATTGGTGCAATACAAAACTATCCACAAGATCAAACGAGAGATCTACAATTTGGCTATAATTCAATGATTTGTTTGGTTAGTTGAAGAAGAGAAAATTCTACATAGACTTGATTGTTATACAATTAGTGGATCAACAAAATTGTATTTATTTAAAAATTTAAATGCAAACACGTGAACTATCTAGATAAGGGAGCTTGCATGTTTTTGTCAATTTTGTATTTTAGGTGCTTGGGAAGCATAAGAGAAAACATAATGGGTTGAAGAGTGGAAGCAAAGATCATTAATACCTATGCAAATACTTGATCAATATGAAACAACAATTGAAAAAAATGATCAACTATTTGCATCAAATGACTATGATCATGTTTCAAACCTTGTACAAGAAAGTAATTTAATTCAATTTATTTTATTTTTAATTTGCTTTAATTTAATGTATGTAGGTTGGTCAAATTATATGTCATGCAAGTTATTGAATTATTTTTCCAAGACATGTGTATGTTGTTGTTGTACCTAAGGAGAATCGAGAGGAAGCAGAGTATTGGTTGGAACGATGTGCTGAGACTAAGCATAATTTAATCTAAAGGATGATATGAATAATCATCATTATCATATAGATAATCTACATATGAAGTGATATCAATGGATCTTCCACGTGCACCTGAAGTTGTTGCACCATGACCACAACCATAATATAACTAATTATAACTCATACAAAAAATGAGGTGTCAACACATGTGGAGTGGTACTACGACCAACTCCACTTGATGCTCCTCCATGGTTGTGACCAATAAACTCAGTTGCTATCACACTAGTTTTATCAACAAGGTTAGTAGAGAACACACTCAATGTTCCTAATGTGGATACCATTGCACAATGTTGGACAGGTGCAAGTATAGCTGCATAATGAGGATCCACTAGAGGTTGACAAGGCTTAGGTCGATTGGGAACAACCTGTGCCCCTAACTTATGTTACGACATGCCACCACCAACACCTTGGAATGATTTGAAGTTAAAATAATTGGGTTTTAAGCCCAACACAAACTCTACATATATTTTTCTCAAAAAATAAAGAGGTGCCTCATAATTAGCATGTGGTGGATGATCAAATACCATCCACCACCACTCCCAAAAATTCTTGTTCATCCCAGAATTCCTACACCACCTAATAGATATTCATTTTTGGCTTGGTGGAATTGGGTCAATGAAAAATGGAGCTAAATTGGCTTTGGTAATTTTTAGGTCAACAATTTGCTTGTAAGAGAGTCCATCTAAATAAAATTGTCTCATCTCCTCTCTCCACAAGTGGTATCTAGGTAGATCCACATCAATAGATGTAACAACATCTACAACACTAGATGAGGCTGCATAAATGGTTCATTTTTTATGAATTTTTTTTTTCTTCGATTGAATCTATGTTCTCATTGATCCTAGTTCATAAGCGAACATTTTCGAATCCAAGGAGTGGAGATGGGGGGTTTTGAGATGGAGGGGGTGGAGGTGGGGGATTAAGCAACTCATCAATGTCAAACTCATCCATCATAATGGTGAAACTGCATATAAATAAATTTACAAACTTAAAAAATTAACTTTTAAAAAAATATATAAAAAATGTGTAAATATATTAAATTACAATAAATATTTAAATTAAACTATACATAACATTTAAAAAAAAATATAGGATACATACATGTGTGTACATCATTGAATTTTCAAGCATGTACAAATTTTAAATTATAAGATCTAACTACAATTTTTAGAATACATGTATACTAAAAAAAAACTTAAAACTTGTACATAAAAACGGTAAATTTTGAGGTGCAAATTTAATCCCCTTAGCCATTCTCTTGAAAATTTCCCCTTATCCATTTAATGTAAATGACCTAATGTTATAATCTACATTGTTCTTTCTTTTAATACAAATGTACAATTTAAATAGTTTTCTAAATTTACAATAATAAAAAATGTGTTATATCAATGTTAAGTGTGACCTAGCTTCGACGACTAGGGTTTAATATATCTTTGAAGCCTTTGAATCAGTCTCTAATATCTCTACTTCAATGAGTTAAGTTATGAATAACCTTAAAGAAATATAGAAGGATATTTTGGCATGTTGATTGATCATATAATACCTCTTTTCTTAAATCTCTTTGATTGATCCTATTTTCTTAAATCTCCTCAATCCATATCATAGATTTCCTAGGTTCATCAACCATGCTATGTTAAACATTACACAAAACTAAGAGGGGGAGGGGTGAATCAGTCCAAATCAATTCTTTCTAGATCTATATAACTATTAACCTTCTAATATAATTGCAAAGCATGAAAGCACAAAGCACATTCAACACATGAACACCAGATTTACACGGAAAACCCTATAAGGGAAAAAAATGGTGAGAATCACACTCACGATATAATAAAGTTGATTACAAGGTTTTAAGCTCACTGCCAAGGATCAATATGCACCTGATGGACTTGCAATTCTAAGGCACACAACCTTAGGGCATGATACAAAGAGAATTGTAGACCCGAGATGCACTATCTTAGGACAAGATACAAAAGTTTACCAACAGACTCACTGTCTACCTATAGACAAGAAAAATAGCTGAAACTAAAATGAGTAGGATCTCTTGAACATGAAATTGACCTTGAATCTTGGAGTCAAGCAAACAATATCATGGCAAGCACATCTGATCACTATTGCTTTGAATATATTATTGAATTTTGCACATTACCAACACAAAATATACTTGATTATTATTCTCATCCACTTTGCAATGATTCATGTGCATTCCATACCTCAAAAAATACAACCATGCATTCTTATATACAAAGTTCTTCATCAAAACCCTAAATTAGATCGGCCAAGATAAAATAAGCAATATTACAAAAAATAGATCATTCGGACCTAAAACAATCACATAGATCCTCTCTAGCAGATAAAGGGGACCCAAACAAATCATATTAAACCCATTCAAGTAGACACCAATGAACCAAACATTTTGCCACAATCTCCAACATCAAAGCCAAATAAAACATGTAGAAAGATAATGAAAGACATCAATCGGTTGGCCCAAAAACATCTTCCAATGTAAATTACTATGTACGAATCACCACACACCATGGTGAGATCACTATAAAAAATCTAACTTGTCCTCCAAAGTATATCCAAAGAGAATAATTTGAACAAGATAGATCAACTGGAACAACTGAGACTCAACACAACCGAGCATGTCGAGCACATACCAACATAACTAACTTGCGAAACAAAATCAACACTTTAAAGTTGAACTAGAATACAACACAAACTAAATGAATGTGTCCTCCAAATGACAGTCCTTGAATCCACATATCTAGAAGCCACTAGATAATTTTTGGATCAGTCTAACAGACAACCTTATTATCAGAAAAGAACAACAACTAAACTCATCATTTGAGCAATCAAAGGAACAACACACATAATAATACATCATTCACATAACATAAACATTATATCCAAATCTACACATCATGACCTTTATAATTCAGAAGGATGCAAGACATTCTTCCACAAGAGCATTAAATATTGTTTCCTACATATTGAAACTTCTTTTACTGTAACCTTCTAAAACCAACTTATGTATGCAAAATTAGTACAAGACAACATGATAATATTTGAAAATCTAGTCCTAGATCATATACATTACTGAATACTTGCAATAAAGAAAAAAACAACCAAGAATGACATATAAGACTGATATATATGACAACACAATGCTTCAACAACCATCATCTCCAAGTTTCCATACATCCCTATCATAACTAAAAATATGTTGCATACTTACACAAACTAATTGTGACAAACCATACAAGGTACCATTTTTAGCACATAGGACATAAATACTCTTACCTTCATATGAAAGCTTACTCAACATAATTATCAAATGACATATCAGTTCTCTTTTCAATATAGAAACATCCACAACTATAAATGTCAGAAAAGCCAACACCACCATCAGATAGAGCATCAACATTTGAACATAAACAACAAGCATCTACATTAATATTTTTGAACTATGTAGTTTGCATGACAAATCATCAATTGAGCACTAGACAAATGATCAACAGTTGAAGAATCAGACAAACATGTTAATTGATCGCTAGGAAAATCATCAAGTAAAACATATCAACTGAAATACATCAAACCATCAACTGAACATCAAACAAATCATTAGCTAAAATACACCAACTAAACATTAGACAAATCATCAACTGGATCTAAAACAAGTCAATCACCAGATATGTAGACCACATTCAATGTCTATGAAATTGATCAACAACATCAACTGATTAAGATAAACACCAGACAGGTTTGACATCAATGACAACACAATAGAGAATTATTCAGGTTTCCAACAATCTCCCCCTTTGTCATTGATGGCAATAGTTGTACCATCAAACTCTAATAAAATCACTCCCCCTTTGGCATCAAGGACAAAGGGCACACAACTGCAAATAACTACTTTCCCATCTTACTTCTTGAGAATAGTGATAACTATACAAACTGCCAAGACAAGGAAACCACCAAATTGCAATCATACCACTACTCCTCCCGAGAGAAGCCAATACATCAATCTAGAATATTAACTATAGATCTCCCCTGGATAGATTCACATCAATTAACAAATATGTTGTGGACCTCCATAAGTATCTATAAATATCAACAAAATATCTTCCCACTCTTTATCATGTTGAGGACATCTCAACACCCAAAACAAGGGGGTGGGCACACTAGATCTACATTCGGATCTCCCCCTCAGATAGTGCACCACTGATTAGTTTTTAGAATAAGAATTAGAACCAATGGAGGGTACGGATCCAACTTCAACATTTCCTTCATCACTCTCATCTTCTTTCTTCACTCAAGTTATCTCCATCTTCTATATTTCTTTATTCAAGTCAATCTTCTTAACCAAACTAGTCTTCTCATTCTTTCCTCTGTAAAATCTAGCAACGTGTCTTGATTTGTTACAATTATAGCATGTTGGACCTTGCAGTTGTCCATTTCCATTCATTCTACCACCGTCAGTTCTTTTGAACCTTCCATTTCACCTGCACTCAATAGCTTTGTGCCCAAATTGTTGCAAGCATAACAATATACATTAAAAGACTGGACATATCTACCATGATTTGTACTTCAATATCCATTCCATATCATACTACTTCTGCATTCAGTGTCTCTATGTCCAAATTTTTTGCATGCATAACATCTTCCATTGAAGATTATTTTTTGATCTGATCTCTACATGCGTCAGCCTTATATCCAAATTTATTACAATTGAATCACTGTCCATTAAAGAATTTTGATCTAATTTGACTTTTATATTCACTAGCTCTATGTCCAAACTTACTATAAGAAAACAATTCTCATTGAAAGTTGAATACCTAATTTAAGCAAAGAGAGAACTTATAACATTCTTCTTGTTGTGGACAAGAGTGAGGACATGCTAATATTTACTGGAGTCAGTCAATTAAACCTTCACCTTTTTTTTTTCTTTTTTTATCTCCATTCAACTAGATTTCTATTAGGGTGGACATTAATTCCATTGTCCTATGTTTTTCTGTCTAATTCATCTCCTTCCATTATGCTTATCCAACTATTATTTTTCTAAGTAACCTTTTCTTCATTTTTAGGGTTACATACATTTTTAGTCTTATACTATTCTCTACATACTTGTGCCAGTGAGAAATTGCCATCATTGTTATCCTTCACACAATAGATATTTCCCTCAGCTCTCATTCCTTCTGCATCAAGTTTTCCAGTGTAATGGTGTAAAAGGGGTACCCCAATTAATATAATAAAACCATTAATCTTACTAAATTAATCATTACATTAAAAGAGGGGGTAAATTCAATAGATCTAGCCTCAATTCAATTAAGAAAATGACTAAAACACTAAATAAATTTACCAATTTGTTGTCTCTACTCTTTGAGTTGAAATTTGGATGTAAATTATGAAGTTTAGGGAAAATAAATGTATAATTGAAGTGAAATAGTAATAACAAAATGCTACAAATATCAAAAAGAGCCACAATCAAGGATCTGAACAAAGGATAGGATCATAACCTATTGTTGAAAGATTCAAATTGAATTGTCGGGACCATGGCACTAGGTTGTCCAAGTCTTGCAACTTTAAGACATGCAAGTGGGATATTTCTTGGACCAGGGAGACACACTAGATTCACTATTGAAAGCTCGAGTAGAATTTTTGAGAATATGGTGCTAGCTCGCCCTAGTCCTCCCCTTTTCACTCCTTTGAAATCTAAACTTGTTCATCATTGTCAACTCTATTAGAAGCTTTGATCACATCTCCTGAATCAATTTATTGCACATATAAAGAGAAGAAAATAGGTTATGGATAGAGTTTTGTCTTGGGTCAAACCCCAGTTTAGGAATTGACCTTGAAATTGAAATGATAATGGAAATAGAATTGAATTGCAACAAGATACTTTCCTTTTGACGAAAAGGCTAGATATGGAATGGAATGCTTGTAATCGATATGTATACCTTGATGAAGCTTGCTTGAATCCTCACACAAGGGTTTTATGATATCGTGTAGAATGTCTACACAAAAGTTTGAACATGGATACCATCTTGAATTCTTCAACTTGGTTGAAGTTATTCTCCAATGCTTGATGAATGCTTGACTTCTTTCTCACTTGAAGTGGAAGAGAGATCATAGATCACACAGACGTTTTAGGTTTACTTCAAATTTAAATGAGAGGAGTAGGCCTCCTTTTATACTTAACTATTTGAAAACCATTTGAATTTTTAGAGTAGACCAATGCAAGATCTAAATTCCTGCTCACTTGATGTGATCATTATGAGGACCAAATTTGGGTCTTGATTGAGAGGAAAGGGGCACTTTGGCACTATGCTCTTGAGCTAAGACCAGGGCACCTTTTAGGACTCAACTTTGGGGAAAAGACATAACATAATATGAAAATGCAGAGTTGTGAAGGGTGTGAGCATAATCAAATAAATCATCAAGCATAAAAATATAGAACACAAAGGTGAGGTCTAGGTGAGGACAAAATTATATGCAGATACAATTTATGACACTACATTTAGCCCCTACTTTAGTGGGATTATGAGACTACACCCATACTCATGGTAAAATACAATGTCACATTGATTTTTTTTTACCAAGATACCAAAGAGACAAGACACACCTGATGAATACTAAGAGGGGGGGGGAGTGAATTAGTATACCAAAAAATTCTAAACTTAAACACTTAAACAATTTAGCAGTAAACCGGTATAACAATTTTACTAACAAACCAGTTAACACAAATGTAAACCAAACAACAAATAAGGCATTCACCCACAGAAGCACAATCACCATAACACAAGAGATTTTGACGTGGAAACTCAAATGGGAAAAACCATGGTGAGATGAAACTCACAAGTAACTATCTGCAGAATAGTAAGCAGACCAGTTAAGGTCAGACCGGTTAAGATCATACAATGTTCTTTACCAGAACAGATCCTGTTAGGAATCTCAATCTCTGTTAGGAGATAAGTCCGATTAAAGACTACCTTGTGAGAGGATTTCAGATCCACAGATGTGAACCACCTTGTTAGAGGATTTACAAAGGCTTTTATGGGCCTACCTGGTTAAGGGTTTCAGACTTGTCGAAGATGTGAGTAATCAACAAGTGAATGATCTAGCAAATAGCACAGTCTGCTTGATTAGATCCATGATAGATCATTGCTAATGCATTTTAGCATTACTTCAGTCTTCAGTAAATCCACACTCTATTATAGCACACAGACTTGATCTTCTCTTTCAAGATCGCACATACAAAAACTCATCAACCACCGAAAACCCTAACTCACACTAAAACCCTAGACATGATGTCCTTATAAAGGAATTTGATTTCATGTCGGTCCAATAGAATTACATTGCAATTTCCTAGGTTCAGTGCATTTGGACACATTTGGTAACACGACACAAAATCACCATCAAAGTGTCGGTGGATGGTAACTCATCACAAAAATATCGGTTGGTAACTCATCATAGAGTATTACCGGTTCATATAACTTTACCAATTACCAGTTGGTAACTCATCATAGAGTAATACCGGTTCAAACATTAAACCGATTACCGGTTGTCAAAAATGAAAACTGGGAAAATGATAATTGTTTCTTTAAATTCTTTGCTCCGCTTGAGATCTTCATACCACTTGGGATCGGTAAACACTTTCTGCAAAAATCGATAGCCTAAAGGCTATAATACATAATACCAGTTTGGAACAAATATTGGTCGAGCATAACTCATACATACAAAAGTGATCTCAAAGCAACTATGTGTCTATCAATGACAATCACAACAACATCATAAAAAATGCCAACAATCTCCCCCTTTTGCATTGATGGCAACACTTAGGAAAATTTTTGACATCTAAGTGTTTTACAACAAAAATATTCCATAATCAAAATTACTCCCCCTAAGCATATACACTATCCCTTTTGTAGAAAATACAATGTATACTACTCCCTTATAGAGATAAACATGAAAGTATACATAACATGCATCAAAATTTTAAATACAGAATACTACCCCCCCTTTGCCAATAATGACAAAGTACAGTTGAATAACCCATGTTTCCATTATCATTAAAATCATAAGAGTTTATGACAATAAAGAGTGAAACTTGTCAAAAACCGATTTAAAGTCCTCCATAAATGTCTTCATGGATAAAGACCATGACTCAAACAATGAGGTAGCAACCTCACTTTCTGTTTGCATTTGGAAAACATGTTCCTCCATGGCATCCAGATTGAGATAGCATTTCTGAACTATTTGCAACCGTGGTAGTAGCACTAGTTGAAGTTCCTGCAAATCTTGGGTGCGGTTGCTGATCTCTAACTCTATTCTTGCAGTCTGAAGTTGAAACCAGTGAACGGTTTGCCCAAATGTGGTGAAGGAATCATAGGGTGTCTTGAAGGTGCTTATATATGCTTGCAGGTCAGATTGCAGCTTCTCCTTCTATGCAAGCACATCATCACAAAATAGATGGGGTTGACTAAGCTTACTGAGTAGTAGATTCCCCTCATCCATAGCATCTCTTATGTCCTTTTGTGCCTTCTGAAGTTCTGACCAGAGCTCATTTAACTTCTTCACTAAGGCAGTGTTCAGAGTCTTTTGATGCTTCTTTTGTGCATTGGCTTCAATAGCATCTTCTAGGTATTGCACCTGGTCCTCTACAACTGTGCATAGGAGTTTCAATTGAGCTAGAGAGGAATCGGTACTTGGGAGATTGGTACCGGGAATCAAATTGGTAAGAGTTTCCACCACAGTTTGAATAACACCTTCCTCCTTTTTCCTCCTTAGCACTTCTAGTCGCTCTTGGGCAAGCTTAATGCTTTGCAGTAGCTCCATTTCATTTGCAGATTGGAGGTCAATGAGACTGGTAATGTCAGCTGGTTTGGCTTGACTACCGGTTGCCTTTGGGGTCTCCACTTGTACGCTCTTTGCTGCTTCCTCCTTGTCCTTGGCTTTTTTCTTTTTTTCCTCTGCCTTCTTTTGCTCCTCTACTTCTTTCTTTATTTTCTCTTCTTCCTTCTTCCTTTCTTCTTCTTTCTGCTTCTCTTCCCGCTTCTTCTTCTCCTCTTCCTGCTTCTTCTTCTCCTCTTCCTTCTTCCTCTTCTCCTCTTCCTGTTTCTTTTCTTCTTCCTTCTTCTTCTTCTCCTCTTCCTGCTTCTTCTTCTCCTCTTCCTTCTTCCTCTTCTCCTCTTCCTGTTTCTTTTCTTCTTCCTTCTTCTTCTTCTCCTCTTCCTGCTTCTTCTTCTCCTCTTCCTTCTTCCTATTCTCCTCTTCCTGTTTCTTTTCTTCTTCCTTCTTCTTCTTCTCCTCTTCTATTTGTTTCCTCTTTTGTTCCTATTTTCTCTTTTCCTCCTCTTGTTTCTTTTTCTCATTCTCCGCTTGCTCTCTGTCAGCCTTTTCTTTGTCCTGTTTCTCCTTGTCCACTTTCTCTTTGTCAACTTTGTCCTTTGCTGTATCCGGGGTGACATTTTCACCATCCAAAGCATCAACATCAATAGGGTCCATTTGATCAGTGACCTGTTCTCCTTCACTGTTATATACCTCATCCGGTTTTTCAATTTCCAGTTCTTGTTCAGCCTTTTTGTTGGCTTCGGACACTTGGTGCAATCTCAGAGCGGCTTTGGCATGAGAGTGAGTATCTTTTACCACTTCAGGGACTTTCCCTTCTAACAACAAGAGTCTCCTTCTTCTCATGAAGAAGAGGCCTTTATATTTTTCCATAACTTCATAAAGTTCAGAATTAGACACATCAGGAAAATATTGAGCAAATATTTCCTCTCTTATCTCCTGTTCCTTTTCTATGGCAATGCACCATTTGTTATCTAAATAATTGTATAAAGAATCCGGTGTCACATATTTAATTTTTGATGGCGACCAGTCATTAATACATAAATATTGAATGACTTACTATTCTACTTCCTCTTTCTCATTGTCATTGAAATCATCAAAACAATCTACTAAATCACTCAACAGTTTTCTCCTAATATTCTTGATAGTTCTTTGACAATGTGTCAAAGGTTTGTAAGAGAAAATATCAATATTTACCGGTGCTGATGATGCCAGTTCATTGCTGGTTGTCTTTGTCTTCTTCCTTGTTTGCCTAGTCTTCTTAGGTTGTTCTTCAGATTCTGTGTCCTCTGAGTTTGGTGTGTTGCCTTTTGTCTTCCATTTCCTCTAAAATACCTTGGCGGGTGCAACTTCTGGTTTCTTCTTTGCCGGTGACTGCTTGGTCACTTTAGGACTTGCTGGAGTAACCGGTGTCAATACAGATGGTATTGCCTTTCCTTTCTTCACAGAGGGCTCCTTAACTGGTGTAACCCTTTCCAGATAGGTGTCAGTTCTCTTCTTCTTAGGATTAATTGGCAAGGCAAGTAGGGTAGAAGCATACCCATCTAGCATGTTGTACATCACCTCAAAACCCATAGGCTCCACTTCTTCCTTTCTGGGCTCAACAACCTCCATTATGAACTCATCTACTCTGATGATAAAGCAGATGTCCTCTTCATACTTTTTGACAATATCACCAGATATTCTTACCCTTTGGTTCATCTTGCATCTGAACTCATCAAAGTATTTGTTCAGGATGTCAGGATAACTGGTTCCAACCGCTTGAAAACTTTCCCTGATTTGCTTTGTAACTGGTTTGTTAGCAGACTACTGAATATCACCGACTCTTGGGAAGTAGCCTTGGAAGTAGAAGAAAAATCCAACCAATAGTTGTCCAAATTTAAATCTCAAGGCATTTTCCTGTTTAATTGACTTCATGTTCACCAGAAATTGCCTTTGCATACAGGTGCATAAATCAAACGAGGCATCTTCCATGATCATCCTGTAGCTAGCATTTACCACTACAGTAGAGATAGAGTTGATCTTGCTAGTATAGAATGTCCGGTAACCTATCACCATGCATGCATACTTGACTAGATCATCCTTGATGGTATTGATGGTCATTCCCCATTGGTCACTCACAAAACTAGTGAGCTTGGTCATTTCGGTCTTGCTGATCTTCCTTAGGGCTGGCACTTCTCCAACGTTACAGAAATCAGTGATGACATGAATCACTTTCAGTGTGATGTCATGTGTCTGCTCTAAATACATTTTGTCACCGTGCACTCTACTTAGAATGATGCGGATGTGATCATCTATAAACTCTTCAAGAAAATAGACCGCATTGTGAAGATTCTTCTTTTCCAATATGCTGTATTTTGGTTTGATCTTCTTGTCCTTCGTGCAAAATAGGCTTAACTGTGAATGGATCACTAGAGATCCTAGGTCTTCAATTTTACAGTCAATATAATCTGAAATACGTTCCTCAACAATGACACCAACAGGTATTTGGGATAGGGCATTATATTTTGCCTTTCGTTGGATGAAATCAACTAAATCAACGGGTGCACTAGAACTAGAGTGCGATGCAAAAGCCATTGATAAACAGAGAAACTCAAAAAAAACCTTTGCACGTCAAGATTTAGGGCTTGCAAATTTTGCTTCACCACACATTACTTCGGTTGTTGGATTACTGCTTTGAGTTCTGCACTTGACCGATTGATATTATCTTCTGATTCTTCTTCAAAGTTTTGAAATCTCTCTGAATCGCAAGACAAATCACTTTTTGTCGCTCTGCACTTGAAAACTTCTGCACTCACAAATTGATAAGTGAAAATGACTTGAAAATCCCTTTTAAATGAATTCTTCACCTACCGTAATAAATGCTCCACCATTAGGGCATAAACCATAATTTTCCTTTTACCGTTTCCGATCTTCTGCCTATTGATAAGTATCACATACAGGTTAAGGTCTTTTATCGGTGTAAACCGGGGGTACGAAACATTTCACCGATTTGTTTCCCCCTAAGCTTTTCTGTAGCTTAGTTTGCCGGTTCAATGACTTCCACACTAGGTGCAAAAACCGGTTCTTCTTGTGACACTTCTTTAGGTTTCTTCTTCCATGTTGTCTTCATATCTATTTTAACAATTTCAACATCAATCTTTCCTTCCGGAGTGACCAGTATATCATCTGATATATTCTTTCTGATTCTGCAGGTTCTTGCAAGGTGTCCCGGTTTATTACAATGATAGCAAACCATTCCAGGTGATCTCCAAGGTCCATTATTCATGTTTCCATTCTTCCTTCTGTATGTTACAACAGTGTGACCACTACCATGACAAATCAAATAGGTTTCTCTCCATCCAGTTGCCGCTTGATAGCCACCGCTACCTGACTGATGATTACAGGTATTAAACCGGTTTGGATTTTGGTTCCCGGAGGGTTCAGGAAAAACTCCTTGACTCCTTTGAGGATACCTTCTGGTGTTGTGCATGACAGACCTGCATTCAAATGCTCTATGCCCAAACTTGTTGCATGCATAAAAATTTCCATTAAATCTATTGGATCTAGGCTTATTATTTAGAAAGTAAGGAAAGTTATTGTAAGCCTTATTTCTACATACATTAGCAGTATGTCCTTCCTTGAGACAATTAAAGCAAATAGGTTTGAACTTTTTCTTACCTTTATCCTTTGATGTCGGTTGTTTCTTTGATGCTACATCTTTTGTTCCAAAGGTCTCACCTTCCTCATAACCAGAAAAACTAAGTCCAGTGGTCTTCTTCACCTGTTTTGCTAATTCAAGCTTTTGTTCTAGCTTAATAGTGCTCTTATTGAATTTGGCAAGTATTTCCTTTGACTCGGTGAGTTCTTTGGAAATAGCAGCATTGGACTCCTTCAAGGTTGCATTCTCAGAAATAGCCATGTTTAAATCACCTTGCATTTCCTCTTTTTCCACTTTGCTCTCTTAGAGATGAGAGGTAAGTGCACTGATTCTTGCTTCAGTTTGGAGATCTCATGATCTTTGTCTTTTACCAAATCTTCAACTTTTCTCCGGTTTTCAAGCTCTTGACACATCCTGATAGTCAGTCCTTCAAGTTCCCTTCTTAGGTTGGCATTAGACTCATTCATTTTTTCAACTTCTTCAACTAGGGCTTCCATGTCCGCTTCATCAGAGCAACTATTTTCAGTTAGTTCCATCAGTTTTTCAACATGCACTCTTCTTTTTGCTAGAGAGGCCTTATATTTGACTTTGAGTTCATCAAAGGCTTTCTCAGTTTGAGTGAGCTGATGAGTAAGTTCCCTCACAGTGTATTCCCTCATATCTCTTTCCAAGTGGTTAAAGTTATAGAAATATAGGCTTTGATACAGATTGATGAATACTAAGAGGGGGGGGGGGTGAATTAGTATACCAAAAAATACTGAACTTAAATAATTTAGTAGTGAACCGGTATAACAGTTTTACTAACAAACCGGTTAACACAAATGCAAACCAAACAACAAATAAGGCATTCACCCATAGAAGCACAATCACCATAACACAAGAGATTTTGACGTGGAAACCCAAATGGGAAAAACCACGGTGAGATGAAACTCACAAGTAACTATCTACAGAATAGTAAGCAGACCGGTTAAGGTCATACAATGTTCTTTACCATAACAGATCCTATTAGGAATCTCAATCTCTGTTAGGAGATAAGTCCGATTAAAGACTACCTTGTGAGAGGATTTCAGATCCACAAATGTGAACCACCTTGTTAGAGGATTTACAAAGGCTTTTCTGGGCCTACCTGGTTAAGGGTTTCAAACTTGTGAAAGATGTGCGTAATCAACAAGTGAATGATCTAGCAAATAGCACAGTCTGCTTGATTAGATCCATGATTGTTCATTGCTAATGCATTTTAGCATTACTTTAGTATTCAGTAAATCCACACCCTGTTACAACACACAAACTTGATCTTCTCTTTCAAGACCGCACATACAAAAACTCATCAACCACCGAAAACCCTAACTCACACTAAAACCCTAGACATGATGTCCTTATAAAGGAATCTTATTTCATGTCAGTCCAATAGGATTACATTGCAAGTTCCTAGGTTCAGTGCATCTGGACACATTTGGTAACACATCACAAAATCACCGTCAAAATGTCGGTGGATGGTAACTCATCACAAAATACCGGTTGGTAACTCATCACAGAGTATTACCGGTTCATACAACTTTACCGATTACCGGTTGGTAACTCATCACAAAGTAATACTGGTTCAAACATTAAACTGATTATCGGTTGTCAAAAATGAAGACTGGGAAATGATAACTACCGCTTTAGATTCTTTGCTCCGCTTGAGATCTTCATATCGCTTGGGATCGGTAAACACTTTCTGCAAAAATTGATAGCCTAAAGGCTATAATACATAATACCAGTTTGGAACAAATACCGATCGAGCATAACTCATACATACAAAAAGTTATCTCAAAGCAACTGTGTGTCCATCAATGACAATCACAACAACATCATCAAAAATGCCAACAACACCAAGCCCCTAGCGACTTTAGGGTATTACTACTCTAATATTGAGATAAAAGGGACAACACATGAAAGGGAAGGAGAGCATAACTTATACTATCCTAGTATGCTTACTGAGTCATGAAAAAAGAAAATTACCAAACTATACAGAAAAAGGCTCAATTTTCAAAGTAACTCTAACATTGAAAACATGTCATAGGTGTGTGCATAAAGTGTAACATTGAGCGAAGTGTATGCCCCCATGTTATAGTGATTGTGTACGCCTTATCAAGAGCACTAGCTTTAAGGTAGAATTCATCGAAAAGACAAGCACATTAACACAATGAGATGCCCCCCAAAAAGGAAAAATTAGAGGATAATGGTCACAAAACATATAGAAGAAAGCATATAAGGGATCCACTAACTCTGGGGTCAGTATGCACTGGTGATAAATAATGTACATCAAGAATAATTGTATTGAATTGACCTCATCCCTCAAAGGTAGTGGAACTTCAAACACAATGAAAGAAGAGTACAAGAGATAACAAAAAAATGTCTTTTTGAGTCAACATGGAAGAGACCAAAAAGAGATATTAATGCTTTGCATCATTCCCAAGTAGACAACACAAGAGCACATTTACGAACAATAGCACATGTATGACATAACATAGATAAGACATATAGAAGAACTGAGATACAAATAGAGGAATGTCACAATGGGTTCAAACTCTTTATTACCTTGCTTCAATGGAGTAACAAGGGTCATTCAAAGATAACCTAACATAACACAAAAATATATCAATCAACACATTACAGAAGAAAGCACATTATGAACAAGTAAACACACAAAAGAAAATCCATGACATGAATGAAGATAGTCAGCAAATCATCCGCCTCCCAATCTTTATTAACATCATTTAGGGATGGTGGACAAGATGTAATAGGAGCCACATCAAGCACAATAGATGGATCTACTGCAAGTTCCAAACAAGGACCATTATCTAATGATAAATTACTTTATTTGTCGTTAGGAGCTAAGGTTAATGCTTTTGAAAAATATGAAGATAACTCATGATTAATCTCAAAAAGCTCATGTATATCATTAGAATCATTAGGATCAACATTTTTAACATGAACAAAATTATTATCACCATCCATATCATCATCTAAATTAATAAAAATAGGATCTCTAACACAAAAAAAAGTTATACCATCATTTTTATTAAGCATTTTTAACTTAGGTGATTTGAGTTGAACTTCCTCCCTAGGGTTAGGCGAATGCTGGACAAATAGGACCATGTCAACATTTGGTGTCTTCAGGGAGGAAATGGTTTGTGAAGAAATCTCACAAGCCTTATCATGACGTCTTCATTGGTGTTCTCTCGTACAATGATTCCTTTTAGTTTTAGTCGAGAGTTGTGAAGGGTGAGGGTTAGTTGACATATAATTTTTTTCTTCTCTTATAGGGGAAGGAATGAAAGAAAACCCAATAGGTTGAGAGATACATGACACCAAGCACTTTCCTTTTATAGGACATAGGAGGTGGGACTATGACATATATAAGAGGAATAGAAGGAGTAGGAAGAATATTAGGTCCATTATGAGGAATATCCATGGGTGTAGGGTCTCTAGGTTTACTTAAGGCCATTATCATCTCATTTTTCCATTTTTGATAAGATAAGAAAATGATGTCATTTTGAGGCTTTAAGGGCTCAAGTTTTTTAGGCCAAAAGTAATCAAAAAGTGAAATTTTCATGCTTCATTGTAGGTTGGTAAAGGCTATGACTAATTGTTATAATAGTGTCATTATGAGGTAATTTTAAACATTTATGAATTGTAGAATGGATAGCTTTCATGGAAGAGAGCCAACGATGTCCCCACTTCACATGCAATTGACTTGATGTAGGAATAATAGCAAAGGTAACATCTAAACACTTAGTACCAACCTCAATAGGAAGAGTAATAGAACCAATCGTAGGACAAGAAAAACCATCATACACCTTAACCATAACATCAGATTTATCATATGTTACTTAATGTAATTGTTGAGTAAAAAGATTTTCTCTAGTAATCACATTCACCATACATATTGGATCAATGAGCACACCTTGTGAGATTTTATCTTTGATATTCACAGCAATACATAATGGACCATCAAGTGCAACAATAATCTGACTAGGATCAAAAGTAATGCATAGGTCTTTGACAAGTTTAGGTTTTTTAGTAAGGTTCACAACATTATTAGATTCTAAACCAAGGTCATTGGGAGAGAAAGAAAGTGGCTCAGACTCAACAAAATTTGTAGAATGGGAAGACAACATATTGGTGAAGATTTGGTGATTTTGGCTAGGAGGACCTACATACGCTCCCTTTGTCATTCATGTCATCCATTGATATAACATTAAAGTTTGAATCTTATTCCTCAACTGGTAACATTTCTTAATGTCATGCCTATGTTGACAGTGTTGTTGACAAAAAGCTTTAGGATCATGGGAAGTTGGCAATGGTTTATAATGGTCAATCGACGTTAGAAGCATGAGCTTGTATGATTGTCATTGATGTCAAACTTGGTTATCTAAATGGATGTTGGTCTGGATATGCTCTTGGTTGTTGCAGATTGTGTTTTGTGTTGGAGTTAATATTTTTGGTGTTGGTTGTGGCATCTTGTAGTCAGGATGGTTCGAAAATCTTTTGGTGCCCTTTGGATATGTATTTGATTGTGTTGTGGTTTAGTGGATGATATTATTTTGGTCTGGATATGTGTTGAGATGTTATTTTGGGTCTCACCATGGCGTGTGGAGATATGCATAGAGTATTTTGTGTTTTCATGCTTAAAATCATTATGGGAATCATAAGCTAATTAGATTAAAAGGAAAATCACAGATTCCTTAACTAACCTAGCCAATCCTAAACATAAACCAATGAAATAGATGCAAGATTAAATTAATTAAATAAATAAAACTCCCCATTCTACATCATGTCTTCCATTGTTCTTCTCCAAAATTGTGTTGTGGGTGGCTCTCAGATATCGCATTGGGGTTCCTGCATAGATTAGACACAATAATTTCAAAGGTCGTGATAGTCAAATCAAGAGAAATAAGGTTGCTTTTATAGATTTTTGGGTGGGATTGGGTGAGAAATGGAACTGAAGTGTTGATTGATAGTTGAACTGATTTGGTTGATCAGTCAACTCATTTTTATTGATCTGTTAAGTGGATTGATTGGATAGATAACTCAATGGATTGATAGATGATTGAATAGATTAGAGAGATGGCTGAATTAATTGGTTAGTCAGAAAAAGGTGATTGGGAGCTAAAAGTGGGGATAGAAGAGTTAACTGAGTTAACTAATTAGTTAACTGATTTGATTAATTAGTCATGATTTTCAACATGTGTTGTAGGAATTTTGAATTGAAATTCAATTTCATTCTTGATTTGAATTTGAATTTTGATTTTTGAATGATGAAATTGAAATGCACATTAACTTGAAATTTGATGAAATTGAAATTTGGTTAAATGCGAAGTTGGAAGAAATGAAATTAGTTGAAATCAGAATTTGGGGATTTGGAGGATGAATTAATTAATTTAAATGTAATTATTCAATCATTAGAAATGGAATTAATTAAATAAGAAAGACTATTTAATTAATGAATTAAGATTGCAATTAATTAAATAATTAATATTTAACTAATATTAGAGAAAGCGTTAAATGATGAATTAATGAAAGGACAGAAATTGAATAATTAGTGATGTAGAAGGTGATGGTTTAAATTAGTTCAGAAGAAATAAGACTAACTAGATCAATTAAATAATTAAAGAATTATTTAACTAATAGGATGAATAATTAGTGCATGAGAAAAGAGACATTTTTAGGTGTCTACATTTTGCATTAAAAGAGTTTAGGGCTAACAAAGTTGTTATTTCTATATGTTACATTTATTAACAATTTCAAAGAACATGTTAGAATGTGTGGATCATTGGATAAATCATGGAAGGTGATGGTATGATGAAAGAATAAGGATCCGGTCAACTACTAAGAGGGGGGGGGGGGGTGAATCAGTAGATAGAAAAATTGATAAACTTCACCAATCTTAAAATCAGTCTCGCAAACTAAACTTAGAACTATCAATGCAATATCACTATCAAGATAAAACTGTCAAGTTAAATCGATTGATTGTTACAACAGATTAACAGTAAACAACTTGAAACTCACAAACATCCAAATACTTTTACTGACATAAGTAAAACTTCATTTCATATTTCTGTCAGTTATCATGACTTATCAAAGTGGATTGAGTAGTTAAGCAAACCAACCATAGAAAACATAACCACAAAAGCATTCACCACTTGACACAATATTTTTGACGTGGAAACCCAAATGGAAAAAATCACGGTGAGATGAGACTCACAAGATAACTATCTGAACTCTTGTGAAGTTCACCCTATTAGGAGCCAAGCTTGTTAAAGCTTTACAAAAAGTCTTGTTAAGAATAGATCCTGTTAGGGACCACCTAGTTAAGGGATTGACTATAATGCCTTGTTAGAAGCAATACCCTGTGAGGTGTAACCTTGATAGAGGATTTGAAATCCAAGCTAATGGAACACCTCGTTAGAGGATTTGAATAGCACCAAGCTTGTTAGAGCTTACCCAGTTAGGGGATTTCAATTTGTTGTAATTGTTAAAAAACAACATGAGTTTGCTGATTTGTTTGAATAGCACTACACTTGCTTGTTCAGATCCTTTTCATGCTCCTATCTGCCTTTACTCCAATTGCAAATACACCATCTAGTTCAGTGAACACACACTCAGCTAAAAATTTGCCAGCTCTGAAACTAAACAACTCATCGACCTTATAAACAAATCAACTAGGTCAGTAACACAACAAAAACCTAATTCACATAGAGATTACAAACAAGTCAGTTCAAGTATGACCGTTGGATTACATAACAATCTCTACACATCATTCAAGAAAGCCTCGACCTCTCCTTGATCACCTCTTCATCAAACTTAGTAACTCATCACGCGCTTTGCATTACAAGAAATATACTTTCTCATTCCCAAGACAAAAACCGTTACCTCAATGCGCCAAAAACACTTTGAAACTCTCTTCATACAATATGCATACGTGTCATAATCATTACTGATCACCATTAGATCATAAACCAATATAACCAATTCACCAGACTTAATTGGTTAGGGTTTATCAAATCAATAGGTAGGGTTTACCGGTTCAACTCTCCAATACTTAGCAATACCGGTTCACTCCACAAACTTACCTACCGGTTATAGTTCCCTTTCACTAGTTCTTCCTACCAATTACAAAACAACATTACAACAATATCATTACCGGTTAATTGACATCAATGCCAACATAACATTTCATTAATGCAATCTTCATGCAAATGCCAACAATCTCCCCCTTTGGCATTGATGGCAATACAAATATCAATGCAATTGATTGCTATGATTGTGAATAGGAATCTTGGTTTACATTTTACCATGTACTCTCCTTGTCTTCAGCTTGTCATTGGTTCTTCTCCCATAATCACATAGTTCTTCTCCCCCTTTGACAACAATGCCAAATTGAAAGTAAAACATGCAATGTAAAACTTCACTATTCAACATCAACAACCTTTAACTTGATGCCCCCCCTATGGAATAACTCCACTTTTACATCAATCTTGCTGTAAAATTCTGCAAGTAGCTCCGGGACCGATGTACTCTACATCATTCTCAAGTCACCTCATGAAGGGGTACAACCCCTAGCTGACTTCTAAGATACTCAAAAGTAGTCCTCGGTAGAGGTTTAGTAAAGATATCTACAAGCTGCTCCTTGGTAGAAACATGATCCAAGATCACATCTTTACTCTACACTTTTTCCCTCAAGAAATGATACTTCAATTCAATATGCTTGGTTCGGGCGTGCAAGACAGGGTTCTTTGAAATATTTATAGCATTGGTATTGTCACATAAGATCTTTACACATTCTAAAAACTTCATCATAAAACCTTCTAAAATGTACCTCATCCAGATAGCCTGGGTACAATTCATATAAGCCGCAACATACTCAGCTTCAGTAGTAGACTGTGAAATACAACTCTGCTCCTTGCTACTCCATGAAACAAGTCTTCCTCCAAGAAAGAATGCTCCACCGATTGTGCTTTTCCTATCATCAACATTACCTGCCCAGTCTGCATCTGTGCACACCTTCAAGTCAAATTTTCCTTCATATGGATACCATAATCCATAGTCAACAATACCTTTCAAATATTTGAATATCCTCTTGGTTGCTATCAAATGTGTTTCCTTCGGATTCTTCTGAAATCTAGCAACTAGACCAACTACATGAGCTATATTTGGTCTACTGTGAACAACATAGTGCAATTTTCCAATCATTCACCTATACTCCTTCTCATCAATAGATGTGGCCTCATCTTCCTTAGACAACTTACAACATGTAACCATTGGTGTCCCAACTAGTTTACATTCACTCATACCAAATGTCTTTAATACCTCCTTCACATACTTAGACTGTGTAATGAAAATACCACTCTTCATTTGATGTATTTGTAAACCTATAATTTTTTTATCTCTCCAACTAGAGACATTTCAAAATCACTTTTCATTTCATTTGCAAATTCATTTCTCATGTCATCATTCCCTCCAAATATGATATCATCTACAAATACTTCACTAACTAGTATCTTATCTCCTTCAGATTTGAGATATATGTTTCTATCTTCACTAGTTCTCTAAAAACCTATCTCCATTAGGTGTGAATGAAGCCTTTCATACCATGCTCTTGGTGCTTGCTTTAATCCATATAATGCCTTATGCAACTTGCATACCATGTCTTTCTCACCACTCAGAGCATAACCATCTAGTTGCTCAATGTATACTTCTTCTTCCAGTATTCCATTCAAAAATGTTGACTTTACATCCATCTGATATACTTTGAATCCCTTGTGTGCTGCAAATGCAACTAAATATCTGACACCTTCTAGCCTAGCCATTGGTGCAAAAGTCTCACCATAATCTTCTCCTTCTTCTTGTGCACAACCTTTGCAAACCAATCCAGCTTTGTTGCGAACTACAACACCATCTTCATTCAGCTTGTTCCTGAAAACCCAATTAGTACCTATCACATTTTTATTTACCGGTCGAGGTACTAGGGCCCATGTGTTATTCTTCTCAATTTGTTCAATCTCCTCCTCCACATCTTTAACCCAATTATCATCTCCAAATGCTTTCTTAGTAGTTCTAGGCTCAATAGTCGAGATTATACAAGAATTCTCTCTAATTCATCTTCTGGTTATTACTCCAGCATCCTTATCTCCAATAATTTGTTTAGGATTGTGATTGAGTCTCACATACCTCAAAATAATGATCATTATCTTCAGGTTCTTCTTCATTTTTAACATCATCTTCTTCTGAATCTACCTGTTTCGGTTGAACTGGTACAACAACATTCTCTTTACCGGTTTCAGGTTTCACAAGTTCTGATTCCAAAAACAAAATACAAGGATCTTCATCCTTTTTCTCCACACTAGTTTCCCCTGAGACTTCAGGATACTCATCCACTCAAAATCCAGCACTCTCAATGATTGTTTGTGTTCGGTTGTTATAACATTTGTAGGCCTTACTCTTGGTGGAATAACCAAGAAATATACCTTCATCACTTTTAGCCTCAAACTTGATAACATAGTCACCTTTCTTAATAAAACATTTGTTGCCAAATATCTTGAAATAACTAACATTAGGTGATCTACCATACCAACATTCATAAGGAGTCTTGTCCTTACCTCTTTTTACCAAAATCCGGTTCATAGTGTAGATAGCTGTGCTGACAGCTTCTCTCTAGAAAGTTTTTGCTACACCTCCTTGTATCAACATCGTCCTAGCTACTTCAACAACTGACCGATTGTTTCTCTCTACAATACCATTCTATTGTGGCGTCCTCGGTGCAGAAAGCTGTCGTTTGATACCATTTTCTTCACAATATCTAGTGAATTTCTCATAAGTAAATTCACCACCTTGATCAGTCCTCATAAACTTTATCTTATTACCACTCTCCTTTTCAGCTAAGGCCCTGAATGCCTTAAACTTACTAAATGCCTCTGTTTTATCCTTTAATAATGCGAACCACATCATCCTTGAGCAATCATCAGTGAAGATCATGAAATATCTATCACCTTGAATACTTTTAGTCCTTATTGGTCCACAAAGGTATGTATAAACCAAATCTAACAGATGTTCCATTGAAAAAGATTTTCTCTTGAAAGTTGAGGATGCCATCTTTTCCAACTGACATTCCTTACCTAGAGCATTAACCGATTTGTCCAACTGAGGCAAACCTTTCACTGTCTTTGACTTACTCACTTTAACAATGTTATCCAAATTTATATGATAAAATATCCTATGCCAAAGCCAACTATCATCTACTTTAGCAATTAAACAGTTGCTCACTTTAGGATTTTAGGTGAAACAAGTTACCTTTAGTCTTCTTGCCGGTTGCTATCAATTCACCTTCGCTCCCATAGATTTTGCATATACCATTTTTAAACTCCAATGGACATCATCTATCATTGAGTTGAGCAACACTCAAAAGATTGGGCTTTAGACCTTCAACCCAGTAGACATCATTTGCACTGCTCTTTCCATTAAGAGAAATAGTTCCATTACCTTTCACCATGCAGGGTGAGTCACTACCAAATCTTACAGCTCCACCATTAAATTCCTTCAAGGAAAGAAATTTGCTCCGATCACCAGTCATGTAATGTGAACAACCACTATCAATGATCCAATCATCAAAATAATCCATTCGTGAAACTAAAGCCTTTTGATCAAATGTTTCTTCTTTAATGCCTATAAACACAATGTCTTCATTAGCATCACCATCATTTCCTCATCAGTGATACCACCATCAACTAGAATAAGACAATCTCTTTTGCCTTTTCCCTTGTACTTCTTGAATTTCTTTTGCTTGTGCTCATTATCACCATTAGGACAGTTAGCAACAATGTGTCCAATCTTGTTGCATGCAAAACATTTCAAAGGTAATTTACCTCTATATTTACCGGTACCTCTGGGCAACTGCTTGGCCAACAATGCTTCAAGCTCAACCAAACTATCTTCATCATCAACTTCTCTATTGGATCTAGATTCATAACTGTGACTGACATCTCTACTTTTCCTCATAGATGGGTTAGAAACAGAAGATCTAAATGTTGATTCAGATTTCTAAACACTACCATCATAACCATTTAATTCAAAAGCAGCAAGCTTACCAATGATGTAGTCAAGGGTTACCTTAGTTTTGTCAATATATTTCAACTCCTGAATGGCTGCAACTCAGATAGCATAGACCGGTAGCAGGGTTCTGAATACCTTACTAACCACTGTGGCATCTTCCATTTTACCACCTGCACTCTTGATCTCACCAACTATCTCTTTTATCCTTTGACCACACTGTTGGATATTCTCACCTTCACCCATCCACATGTCATCAAACTTTCCTCTTAGACTCTCTTCCTTGGCAATCTTCACATGTTCATCACCACTATAAATCTCTTCAAGTTTCTTCCTTACCTCATATGTAGTCTCCAAACCATGGACATCTACATACTTTGGATCCGACAAAGAATTGATAATAGCCTCCAATGCTTGATTGTTTTCTTATTGCTCTTTCTTGTGATCATCAGTCATAATCCCACTAGGTGCAACATATTGAGTACCAACATGTTCCCAGTATTGATTTCTAAGACTCTTGATATAAATTTTCATTATGTCACTCCATATCCTATAGTTCACTCTATTAAACTTCAGACCTTCCTTCTTCATCATGTTCTACAAGATCTTTAGTTCAAGTTGTTAGGCTTAGACCTTAGAGGACCTGAGAAGCTCTGATACCAATTGATGGTATGATGAAAGAATAAGGATCTGGTCAACTACTGAGAGGGGGGGAGGGTGAATCAGTAGATAGAAAAAATGATAAACTTCACCAATCTCAAAATCAATCTCTCAAACTAAACTTAGAACTATCAATGCAATATCACTGTCAAGATAAAACTATCAAGTTAAAATGGTTGACAATTACAACAGATTAACAGTAAACAACTTGAAACTCACAAACATCCAAATACTTTTACTAACATAAATAAAACTCCATTTCATATTGCTGCTAGTTATCATGACTTATCAAAGTGGATTAAGTAGTTAAGCAAATCAACCATAGAAAACATAACCACAAAAACATTCACCACTTGACACAATATTTTTGACGTGGAAACCCAAATGGGAAAAACCATGGTGAGATGAGACTCACAAGATAACTATCTAAACTCTTATGAAGTTTTCCCTATTAGGAGCCAAGCTTGTTAAAGCTTTACAAAAAGTCCTATTAAGAACAGATCCTGCTAGGGACCACCCAGTGATGGGATTGATTATAATGCCTTGTTAGAAGCAATACCCTGTGAGGATTAACCTCTATAGAGGATTTGAAATCCAAGCTAATGGACCACCTTGATAGAGGATTTGAATAGCACCAAGCTTGTTAGAGCTTACCCAGTTAGGGGATTTCAATATGCTCTAATTGTTAGAAACCAACAGGAGTTTGTTGATCTGTTTGAATAGAACTACACTTGCTTGTTCAGATCCTTTTCATGCTCCTATCCGCCTTTACTCAAATTGCAGATACATCATCCGGTTCGACAACCACACACTCAAGTAAAACTTTGCCAACTCTGAAACTAAACAACTTATCGACCTTATAAACAAATCAACTAGGTCGGTAACACAACAAAAACCTAATTCACATAGAGATTACAAACAAGTCGGTTCAAGTATGACCATTGGATTACATAACAATCTCTACACATCATTCAAGAAAGCCTCGACCGCTCCTTGATCACTGCTTCATCAAAATTAGTAACTCATCACATGTTTTTCATTACATGCAATATACTTGCTCATTCCCAAGACAAAAACCGTTACCTCTATGCGCTAAAAACACTTTGAAACTCTCTTCATATAATGTGCATACGTGTCATAATCATTATCACTCACCATCAGATCATAAACCAATATAATCAATTCACTAGACTTAATCGGTTAGGGTTTATCAAATCAACAGGTATAGTTTACCAGTTCAACTCTCCAATACTTAGCAATACCGGTTCACTCCACAAACTTACCTACTGGTTATAGTTCCCTTTCACTAGCTCTTCCTACCAGTTAAAAAACAACATTACAACAATATCATTACCGGCTAATTGACATCAATGACAACATAACATTTCATTAATGCAATCTTCATGCAAATGCCAATAGAAGGATGTATTACAATATGTTTTGGTTCCCTCTTTCCCCTGGAGTGGATCAATTTGAGTATTTTAGGTATGGGTGGCTTATTTTGTGTAATATTGCTTATTTTGTTTTGGTCGACCCTTAAGTTAGGTTTTTTATGTTGTATTTCATATTTAAGATGTGCAAATGGATGAGTTGCATGTGATGAAAAGTGGATTGTGTGAGAAGTGTATGCAAATGATATGCAATTAGAATTGAGTTTATGGTTGTGCAAAAGTTAGTTTGAGAAGAGCTTTGAAGGTGATATATTCTGCAAGACAGTGTGTTGTGAAAGTGAAGATTATCAGAGATGTTTTCCATGATGTTGGTCGCTTGATCTAGTTGTTTTAGGACAATTTCATGTTTAGGAGAATCCTTCTCAATTAAAATTTAGCTATTTACTTCATTGTTGACTGACAGCGAGTCCTTCGGCAACAATTTGTACCTTGTCTTGAAGAAGTGATCTTCAGTTGAGCAAGACCTCTTTGTATTTTTCCTAAGGTTGTGTGCCTTAGTTCTGCAAGTCCTTTAGGTGTTGGTTCTCCTTGGTAGTAAGCCTAAGATGTTGTAATCATTTTTATTCATATTGTGAGTTTCATTCTCACCATGGTTTTTCCTTGTTTGGGTTTTTCACGTAAATCTAGCATTCATGTGTTGATTGTTTATGCTCATGTGTTGGTGATTAATGTGTTATTGCTAAGTTAGTTAAAGTTGTTTATTAATAATTTGTTTAGAAGTTCCAGACTGATTCACCCCCCCTCTTAGTCTTGTTTGGTGTTCAACAATTAGTATCAGAGTGTTGGTTCCTCTTTGGAAAGCTTAACTGCTTGAGGTCGATCTAGAAATGGAACATGAACTTCATGTTAAAGCACCAATGTTTGATGGAACAAACTTTACTTACTGGAAACAAAGAATGGAGTCTTACTTGGAGACATTGCCAAATGGATTTTGGGAGATTATTTAGTCAGGTAATAAATGATCTCATAATGGACCATCGACTTCAGATGAAATTAAATCTTAGGAGACAAATGAAAAGGCTAGAAAAATACTTATCAATTATCTGAGTGATGAAGTATTTGGCGAGGTTAAAGGATTGAAGGAAACTAAGAAAGTATAGAGAAAGTTATGTTATATATATGAAGGTGATCTAAAGACCCAACTAGTAAGACTTTTGAAGGTGAAGCAGAAATTTGAAAGTTTCAAAATGGTTGATGATGTAAGTGTTGGGAGATACATATACAAAGTAAATGATACCATGGATTCTATCCGATATATTGGTAGAGTTCTAGAAAAAAGTGATTTCAGTAGAAAGATCTTGTTTACATTGACCAAACCCTACAAACCGAAGAAGTGTGATATTGAAGAATGCCATGATCTAAGGAATTACTCAATTGATTAGCTTATTAAATAAATTTATGCCTATGAAATTGGAGAGATGGAAGATATAAAATCATATAAGAGAGAAGCTACATTTAATGTTTCAAGGATATCAGGAGATGAACCAGAAACAAGTGAGAACCTAGATGAGATTGAAGTGAACTTTGTAAGAAGACTAAAGAGAAGATTGAAAGAGAAGATGACACTGCATGCTAAATTTGAACCAAGATCATGGATCATTGATTCTGGATGTTTAAATTACATGACTAGAGATAAGGACAAGTTTATCAGATTTAAGAAGTATGATATTGGATCGATGAAATTTGCAGGGGAGGAAGCTGTATTGACTTATTGAATAGGAAGTATCTCGATTGATGGTAAGCATAAAAATGATGATGTTTATTTTGTAGAAGGTTTGAGACATAGTTTTTTGAGTGTTAGTCAGATGTAGAATTAATGTCATGAAGTTGTGTTCACCAATACCCGATATATGATCAGATAAGGAAAAACTGGAAAGTTGGTAGCATAAGGTATCAGGACAAGTGGGAATGTTTATTACATAAAGGATAGAAGTAGAAACATATGTTATCTGAGTCAGAGTAATGAATGCTGGTTATGACATAAGAGGATGTGACATGTTAACTTTGATAACACGATAAAGATCAATAAGTCTAAGGCAGTGAAAGATTACCAAATATTATCAAGCCTATTAACACTGTGTGTATGTATTGTCAGTTAGGGAAGCATAGAAAGAGAAGTTTCAAGAACAAGGAGTATTCTACAACATATCCATTGGAGATAATTCATACGTCAAATCTGTGTGGTCCTACAAGGACAAATGGACTTAATGGAGAAAGGTATTTCATGTTACTTATTGATGATTATTGTACGATGACATGGGTTAAATTTTTGAGAGAAAAAATTAAAGCTTTTAGATTTAAAGTTTTCAATTCAATGGTAGAAAATCAAGTTGATGCTAGAATCAAGTGCTTGAGATTAGATAGAGAAGGAGAATTTACTTCAAATTAATTTGACAAATTTTGTGAGAAATATGGTATTAGAAGATATTTTTCTACTGTGAGAACTCCTCAGCAAAATGGTGTGGTAGAAAGGAAGAATATGATTGTTATTGAGATTGCTAGAACTATTATGAAGGATGATAACTTGGCTAACGTGTATTGGAAAAAAGATGTGCATATTGTTGTTTACATTCTTAATAGGGTTCAGATAAGAGTAAATCATACCAAGACACCTTATGAGTTGCAAAATGGAAGACCTCATACTATGAATTATTTCAAAATTTTTGGGAGTAAGTGCTATATAAGAAGAGATAAGAATGACCTCAGAAAGTTTGATACTAAAGTAGATGAAATAATATCTTTGGATATGTTACAAATAGAAAGGCCTATTGGTGTTACAATAAGAGACTAAACAAGATAGTGGAGAGTACAAATGTGAATGTTTGTGAGGTATGGGATCAAACAACCCTTGAACCTATTCAAGAGACTGAATTTGAGATTATTCATGTTGCTATAGATGAAAGGATAGAACCGAAAGGAAATAATAAGGAAAAATCAAATGAAATTGAAGAAGATAAAGAAGAACCAGAATAAGAAATCAAGACCCCAAAATATGTGTAGAGGAATCATTTAGAAGATTAGATAATCAGAGACAAGAATAAAGGAGTTTAGACAAGAAGAAGTATTATAGAGGTAAATTAGAAAACTAATTGTTGTTTTCTTCTACTCTTTGAACCTGAATCATATGAATAAGCAAGCAATGAAGAAAGTTGGATAAAAATAATAGAAGAAGAATTAATTCAGATATAGAAGATCAGACTTGGGATCTAGTACCTAGACCATTGGACAAAAATGTGATAGGAACTAAGTGGGTGTTCCAAAGAAAATTGAATAACAAGGACAAGTCACAAGGAACAAAGCAAGATTGTTATGCAAAGGCTATTATTAGGTAGAAGGTACATCATTTTTGAGGAAACTTATGCTCTAGCTGCTAGGATGAAAGCTATGAGAATGTTTCTCACTTTTTTTGCCTATAAGAACTTCAAGGTATATCAAATGGGTGTTAAGTTTGCAATTATGAATGGAGAACTGCAAGAAGAAGTATACATTGAGCAACCAGATGGATTTAGATTGTCAAAAGATCTGAATATGGTTTGCAGATTAAAAAAGGTATTGTATGGACTCGAACAAGCATGTAGAGCATGGTATGTAAGATTGGACATATATTTGTTACAAAAAAATTTAGAAAATGAATTACATACAACAATCTTTATTTTAATGTTGAAGGAATTAAGTTGTTGATTATTTTTGTTTATGTTGATGACATTATCTTTGGAGGAAGTGATGGCTTGTGTAAAGAAATTGGAAAAAGAATCTGAGATGTCTATGTTTGGAGAGATGTCATTCTTTCTTGGTCTTCAAGTTACTCAGATGGAACATGGAATCTTTATTTCTCAAGTTATGTGTGTCAAAGAGATGTTAAATAAGTTTGATATAGAGAATTGTAAACCTGTTACTACCCCTTTAGTCATTGGTTGCAAATTAGGCAAAGATGATACATCTCCGGATGTTGATCAAAAGAAGTACAAATCTATGATTGGAGGACTATTATATCTTACTACTTCTAGACCAGATATTATGCAGGCTTCATGTTTGGTTGCAATATTTCAAGCTAGTCCAAAACAAACTCATGAACAAACAATGAAGAGAATTTTTAGATATTTGAAAGGAACTTGAGATTGGTATAAGAAGGATCAATATTTCATATTGAAAGCATATACAAATGTTGATTGGGCCAAAACTATTGATGATAGAAAGAGTACTAGTGGTGATTCATTCTTTTTAGGAGATAGACTGGTTTCATTGATAACTAAGAAATAAGAGTCAATGTTATTATCTACTACAAAAGCTGAATATCTTGTTGTACTTAAGTTATGTGGATGAAGCAGACTCTTAAGGATATTAGAGTAGTATATGATGAATCTATTCCTATTATGTGTGATAATACTAGTACTATAAACATTGAAATAATTTGTTTATGCATTCAAAAACTAAACATATCTCAATCCATTATCATTTCTTAAGTGAGAAGTTTGTAGAGAAAGAAGTTAGATTAGAATACATTTCTACAATAGAGCAAGTAGCAGACATTCTTATTAAGGCATTGGTGAATGATATTTTTGACTATCTCAGGTAGAAGTTAGGGGTTATTGCCCCTTTTTTTCTAACTAGATGCATTTTTCAGTGGTGCATCTCTCTAGGGGGAGACTTAGTGCTTATCCTTGTCTCATGGATCAAATTTGTTGCTAATCTTAGGTGGAGAAGTGCTATGAGTTGGTCAGTATGTTTTGCAACACGCTTTGTCATTATTGTCAAAGGGGAAGAGAGAGCTGTGGTGAGATTGGGGAGAGAGTTGTTGTGCAATTGGAGAGAGATTTGTTGTGAGATTATTATGATCAAGTGATGTGTGTTGGTGTTGTCATCAATGGAAAAGGGATAAATTGTTGTAAGCATGATCTTGTATGGTTGTCATTGATGTCAAACTTGGCTATTTGAATGGATGTTGGTCCAGATATGCTTTTGGTTATTACAGATTATTTTTTGTGTTGTAGTTCATGTTTTTGGTGTTGGTTGTGGCATCTTGTATTTAGGATGGTCCATAAACCTTTTGATTCCCTCTAAATATGTTGTTGATTTTTTTGCGGCTATGTGGATCATATTCTTTTGGTCTGGATATGTGTTAAGATGTTGTTTTGGGTCTCACTATGGCATGTGGAGATCTGCATAAAGTATTTTACATCCAAAAAGGTTATGTGGCTGACTGGTTGTTATTTCTACATGTTATGCTTGGTAATGGCTTCAAAGAATGTGTTAGAATGTGCAAATCATTAGATCAATCATGAAAGGATGTATTGCAATATGTTTCAATTCCCTCATTATCCTAGAGTGGACCGATTTGAGTATTTTAGATCCAAGTGACTTATTTTGTGTGATATTGCTTATTCTATTTTGGCCAATACTTAAATAGGGTTTAAATGTTATATCTCAGATTTAAGATGTGTGGATGGATGAGTTTGTTGAACCCAAGGTAGGACTGAGAGGGGGGTGAATCAGTCCAAACTAATAATTACAGTAGCACATAAACAATTAATAAACAACATATATCTAACACATAAACACCAAGATTTATACGTGGAAAACCCAAACAGGAAAAACTATGATGGGAGTCAACCCATAAGATAATCTACTATATATAAAATGATTACAAAGATAGAGTTCACTGCTCTGGACTTGTACTCCAAGGCTAACTTCTCATTGGAAAAAATACAAAGAGGACTTGCAAAACCTGAAGCTAACTACACTCAGAGAAAGATACAAAAAAATGATTTGAAAAGAAGGATCTCCTAATCATGAAGCTATCCTTGAATTATGCATCTAGCGACCAACATCAACACACATAACTTTGATCTCAACTGCCAATACTCTATCTCAACTCTCTATCAAAGTCACAACACAACTTGCATATCATTCGAATGCAACTCTTCTTCGTTTCTCACACTTCCTCTAATCTTCACCAAATCATCTACACTTTCTCTCATTCCAATTGTAATTAAATCAAATATTCAAATGCCTTATATATAAGATAGATCATCAAAACATAAAATAAGTTAGCCGAAAACAAAAATATACTTTCCGAACCAAAAATACACACATTGATCCACTCTAGGAGAAAGAGAGGACCAAAAGACATCTCCAAAAATTAATTTACTAATCCACAATCACTAGAATCTAACCAACAACATATTTATATGCTACACAACCATAAATACAATTACCAATCAAAACATATTTTCTAAAGTAAATAAGTCAAATCCAGATCTCCACATGCTACAACGAGACCCATAAAACATCAAATGCGCTTCCACAAATCATATTTGGACTTAAGGATAGGTCAAGCATAGAATCTCACAACCATAAATGAACAATACCACAATGCCCCAAGAACACAAAGATATTTATGGACCTTAAAACCAATATATCCACGATACTAAAACTATGCCCAATAATTATAACAATAATATTCAACACCAACAACAAATTTTAGACCCAAGCACTTCCAGAACAACCAACATAGCAATTGTACCAACATCTAAATAAGATATTTTTTTACCATAGACATTGTGGACCAAAACTAGAACAACAAGTTTGACATCAATGACAACCAAAACAACATATCAACTCATATTTCCAACAATATCTCCCTTTTTCGTTGATGGCAACACCTAATAACACTTGATAAAACCTACACTTTAGCCATAACTCAAAGAAGAATAATACTACTCAATATCTCTCAAACACTTTTGAACTAACAACTCAATATTTCCCAATCAATAACTCAATATCTCACGAACTAATAACTCAACAACTCAACCTGTCCCCCTTTTCCATCAAGGACAAAGGTCACAACAACACTTGATACCATTGCACACTACTGTACACCACTGCACACCATTTCTCCCCAGAGAGAAGCCACAACATCGATCCAGGAAAAGAAATAGGCATGAAATCTCCCCCTAGAAAGATGAATCCCCATAATGCACCTAGCTAGAAGGAGGGGAAATGACCCCAAGTTTCTCCCGAAGAAACTCAAATGAATCATTCACCAATGCCTTAGTGAAAATATGTACAACCTATTCCTTTGTAGAAATGTATTCCAATCGAGCTTCCATCTTAGCCACTTTCTCCCTTAAATAATGATATTTTATTGAAATATACTTTGTTCATGAATGCATAACAAGTGAAAAAAAAATCAACAAAAAATCATCACTATGGGGAAAACCTAGCAAACAGGCGCCTTGTGACAAAAAAAAAATTAATTTTTTTTGGAAAATTGCAATAAACACAAGTGGTGAAAACCTGGAAACAGACAGTACTTGTCTTAGATCAACTTCTCCATATATCAAGCACTCTTGTTCTCATCCATCCATGTTCATACTTGCATCCATCTCATCTAGTCATCCTAGTCATCAATGGCTTATCCACATCAACAAGAAGCCTTAACAAAATACAACTTTTAGACACACTTAGCGTAGTCACTATCTTAAATTGTCCAAATGACCCTACAATCAATGTTTCGCCATGGCTTGGTGATCAATGTACATATCCATAATAATTAGTACGTTTCATAACTGGAGGCAAAATTCTAACTCCCATCATCCCACTATTGAGCATTTCAAAGCAAGCAATCATCAAGAGTAGAAAACTTAACATCAACGCATGAATTGAAACTTGAAAAGTGTGAACATCAAATCAATGCAACATCAAACTCATGAGAACAAAATTGGTCAAACCAAAACAATGTAAGTTACAAAGAAATGATTGGATGATCTTGTCTAAATGGTGATTTTGTCAACACACTTGTTCATCACTTGTATCTTGATTTATCTAGTCATATCTCTTAGCAACTCAAGGATATCGTTGACTAGAGGAGCAAGGATGGAGATATGATATTTTATTTGTCTATTGTTTGTGAGTTAATTTCTAGTAATTTATGGATTTGCCTAAGGATATGATCAACCAAAAGATCAAAGAAGACATTTCGGATTCATACATGAATGAAATTAGCTCTTGCTTGTTTTTACGCAAGTGATACTTAGGTCATCTTGGTCTTCATACATAGGTGCTTGTAAAACTTGCAATATAAATCCAATGCAAGAGGTACTCAGGTCATCATGGTTTAATCTACTATTGGTGTTTGTACTATCTTGCAACATTTTAAAAGCTCAATGATGACAAAAAACATGATCAAAAGATTCTAAAGATGACGATGTTAGGTTTCATTTCATTTTAAGATTGCATTTAGATCTTAGACTGCATCTATGGACTTTCCAAGGTTGGAATATCTTAACTCTGATTGAGTACATGGGATATTGATAAAAACAATCTATCCTTCAATCCATTATCGCATCATTTAGTATCATTTTTATTGTTCATATCATTTAAAATCATTTTCATATCATCATTTCATTTAGGTCTATTTTTCATTTAGTATCATATCATTATCATTTGCATTATCATCTTCATTATCATTTTCTCATCATTTAGGTGAATTACCATATCATTCAGATTCATTTCATATTCATTAGGTACATTATCAATCGTTAAATCCATTTTATATCTTGTAGTTATCCATTTCAAATCCATTTACATTCGCACCATGCATACCATTAAGATTACATCTACCCACATCATTTCATATAACAACATCTACATACACAAAGATCATTACATTCACACATCCTCATATGCATCACATCCATAAGTATTATCATGACATAAAATTAGTATTAATCATCACATTTTCAATATAAGCATTTCCATAACATCACAATCATTCCATACATACATTCCATCATTTTATCTACATTAATCATATATATTTCATCCAAAACCATCTGAAAAGAATATGTCCTACCCCACATATCCACATCATCTCACATAGAAGCACTCACATGTGTAAACATCATCATAATTAAATAAATGAATAATCACATACATATCCATCTATATATCATAGCATATCACAACATCATCACAACAATATCACAACATATCACACACACCCATATACATTGGCATTATCATACATTCACCATCATACATGAACATAAGCATGAATTCATAAATCATCATAGATGTATAACCATCATCTATCACCTTCAAAACATATATATCACATTGCATAGAAATCACATCACATAGACATCATATACCTCCATGCATATAGAATCAAATAAACATCCATAACATATAGATCAAATAAAGGCATCTCATGTAAGTACTACATCATGCATCACCACGCATATAATCATATAAATACTGCATCAAGCATATAGAATGCATCCATAAGATCATCATTGCATGTTATATCATCAAAAAATAAATCAATGTCCATGTACAATGACACCAATACAACAAGGAGGTAATAATCAAGGTATATCATCAATGTTTATACATCAAAATACATGACAATACATCAGTACAAGGGGAATGAGGGACAAAATATATGAGCGGCTCCCTCCAAAATCTATAGGTCTTTTTGTTGTATGAGAAGGGTCTGTACCTGTACCTTCACCACTTGGGTCTCTCTACGGACCTATCACCCCTCTGCTCTCTATCTCTCGCTGAGACTTGCCATGCCTAGAGCTCTGGGCATATGACTGTGCTCGTCTGTCTGGGGATACCACCTGAAAGTACAAGGTCCTATAATAATTTTCCCTACCAATCTGGTATACCATCTCTTTCACAGTATCACCACGTATCCCCAATCCTACACCCTATTGTAAGGTTTGCACAAGTGCCTTTGCTTTGCCATATTTCTCTATGATTATGTCTCTCTCTATTGTGAGCTAAGCAACCTATCCCTATAAGTGAGCAATTTGCCCCTGTGCCTGACTCAACTATGCCCTCAATTGCTCAATGACACTTTTTAACCACCGAGTCTATCCTTGTGACAAAACATAAGGCCGAACTTGTGGATGCATCTATGGCTAAACCACTAGCTGACCTAATCCCTGCAATCAAACATATCCCTGACCCTATGGCCATGGATTTCTTGGCTGTGGCTGTACTGGTCATGGCACTGGCAATCGGGGATCCCTAGGTGCTTTTGGTACCACAGGTGGAGCTAAGGCCTATGGTGGAGGTCTCCGATGTACCTGTCCTCCTCCATCTCCCCCTCCCCCCATCTCCCTCATCCTCTCCATCCCTCCTCTTTCCTTGATCTAGCTATGTATCGTCATCCTCAAAAAGTGGCATCGACTCCTCTGGATCTGTGAGCTGGGGAAATGGGTACTCTGCAAAGAACTCTGTGTACTGTTGCATTTGGCCCCCATCCAAAATGTATGGTAACAAATCCCAAGCCTGTCCACCTAGTGTCAATATCTCTCTATAGGTTGTATCAAAATCCAAGGAGGGCCCCCACTCTGACCTCTCCTTGTGTGCCTGTGCGTACTCCATTATACCCTGTGGCATCCCCTATGCGCGACCATACTATCTGTAGACCCATGTGATGATAAAATGCTCAATAATAAATGGGGTCCTCTCGATCAAATATCTTGATGTAAACAAGTAAGGAGTCTCCCTCCAATCCTCTACCCCTTGCTCACAACCAATGTATGGTCGCCAAACAACTGTAGTCAAATCATCGAGCACCCTCCTATAATACTCAAGCTTTCCCAGCCTCTGCTGGACAACCACTTTGACATATGCATACATAAGGTCTACTCGATAAATGTATCCTGTTAGTAAGTGACTGTACTACTGGGATATGCTCCTAAGCCCAAATCTATAGCAAGATGACTCCTGAAGACAATGAATCCCCCTCATCATACACGACTTGGTGTAAATCATGATATAAGTGCGCCAACATGCACACACCCCACACATATCTCATCTACTCCTCAAGCATCTGACCCAGTATTCGCTACCATCCAATTGAGAAACCATGTCCTCGCCTATTTGGGCATAAGAACCCCCCAATCAATCCTGCTAAAACTGAAGGAAGTGGCTCATAATCATTGACCATATCTTGCCACATAATAGAATAACCACCAATTTGTGAGTCATCAAAAATGTCTCAGAGCCTTTGTCCCACCCTGCTCCTCAATGTCATATACAACTAGCTCACCCATCACTGGAATGAGAAGGATACGATAGAAATCCTCCAGGGTGACCGTCATCTCTCTGGTCATTAGATGAAAGGTGTTGTGGTCACTATGCCACCGCTCTACTAAAGTTATCAATAAACCATGGTTCAATCGATACTGTGGCATATCCAACAAGAACCCCAACTCGCTGTTGGCATTTTTGATGATGTTGTTGTGATTGTCATTGATGGACACACACTTGCTTTGAGATCACTTTTTGTATCTATGAGTTATGCTCAACCGGTATTTGTTCCAAACCGGTATTATGTATTATAGTCTTTAGACTATTGGTGTTTTGTAGAAAGTGTTTACCGATCCCAAGCAGTATGAAGACCTCAAACGGTTCAAGGATCCCAAAGCAGTACGAAGACACAAAGCGGTTGTTATCATTTTTCCCAATCTTCATTTTGGCAAACCGGTAATTGGTAAAATGTGTGAACCGGTAATCGGTAAAATATGTGAACCTGTAATAGGTAAATGTATGAACCGGTATTACTCTGTGATGAGTTACCAACTGGTATTATTTTTGTGATGAGTTATCATCCACCGACACTTTGGCGGTGATTCTGTGTCATGTTACCAAATGTGTCCAGATGCACTAAACCTAGGAACTTGCAACGTAATCCTATTGGACCGACATGAAATTAGATTCCTTTATAAGGACATTATGTCTAGGGTTTTAGAGGGAGTTAGGGTTTTTGTGTGAAGACTAGGTTTGTATGAAGAAGTAGTGTGAAGATATTGAAGACTGAAGTAATGCTGAAATGCATTAACAATGAGCGATCAAGGATCTAACCAAGCATACTGTGCTAGTATTTAGATCACTCACTTGTTGATTACTCACATCTTCGACAAGTCTGTAACCCTTAACCAGGTAGGCCTGGCAAAGACTTTGTAAATCCTCTAACAAGGTGGTTCACAACTGTGGATTTGGAATCCTCTCACAAGGTAGTCTTTAATCGGACTTATCTCCTAACAAAGAAAATTGTATGACCTTAATTGGTTTGACCTTAACCGGTCTGGTTACTATTATGCAGATAGTTACTTGTGAGTTTTATCTCACCATGGTTTTTCCCATTTGGTTTTCCACATCAAAATCTATTGTGTTATGGTGATTGTGCTTCTGTGGGTGAATGCCTTATTTGTTGTTTGGTTTGCATTTGTGTTAACCGGTTTGTTAGTAAAATTGTTATACCAGTTTATTGCTAAACTGTTTAAGTGTTTAAGTTCAGTATTTTTTGGTATACTAATTCACCCCCCCTCTTAGTATTCATCAATTGGTATCAGAGCCAACCTTTCTATAAGTTTAACCACTTGGAAAGAGATATGGGGAATACACTGTGAGGGAACTTACTCATCATCTCACTTAGATTGAGAAAGCCTATGATGAACTCAAAGTCAAATATAAGGCCTCTCTGGCAAAAAGAAGAGAGCATGCTGAGAAACTGATGGAACTAACTGAAAATAGTTCATCTGATGAAGCGGACATGGATGCCCTAGTTGAAGAAGTTGAAAAACTAAATGAGTCTAATGCCAACCTAAGAAGGGAACTTGAAGGACTGACTATTAGGATGTGTCAAGAGCTTGAGAACCGGAGAAAAGCTGAAGATCTGCTAAAAGACAAAGATCATGAGATCTCCAAGCTGAAGCAAGAAATCAGTGCAGTTACCGCTCATCTCCAAGAGAGTAAAGTGGAAAAAGAAGAAATGCAAGGCGAACTAAACTTGGCCATTTCTGAGAATGCAACCTTGAAGGAATCCAATGCTGCTATTTCCAAAGAACTCACTGAGTCAAAGGAAATACTTGCCAAATTCAATAAGAGCACTATTAAGATAGAACAAAAGCTTGAATCAACAAAACCAGTGAAGAATACCACTAGACTTGGTTTGTCTGGGTATGACGAAGGTGAGACCTTTGGAGCAAAATATGTAGCATCAAAGAAGTAATCGACATCAAAGGCTAAAGGTAAGAAAAAGTTCAAACCTGTTTGCTTTAATTGTCTCAAGGAAGGACATACTGCTAATGTATGTAGAAACAAGGCTTACAATAACTTTCCTTACTTTATAAACAATAAGCCTAGATCCAATAGATTCAATGGTAATTGTTATGCATGCAACAAGTTTGGGCATAGAGCATCTGAATGCAGGTCTATCATGCACAACACCGGAAGGTATCCTCAAAGGAGTCAAGGAATTTTTCTTGAACCCTCTGTGAACCAGAATCCAAACCGGTTTAATACCTATAATCATCAGTCAGGTAGCAGTGGCTATCAAGTGGCAACCAGTTGGAGAGCAACCTGTTTGATTTGTCATGGTAGTGGTCACACTGCTGCAACATGTAGGAGGAAGAATGGTAGAATGAATTATGGACCTTGGCGAGCACCTAGAATGGTTTGCTATCATTGCAACAAACTAGGTCATACAGTAAGATTCTGTAGAACGAGAAAGAATATATCGTATGATATACCGGTCACTCCGGAAGGAAAGATTGATGTTGAAACTATTCAAGTGGATATGAAAAAAACCTAGAAAAAGAAGCCAAAAGAAGTGTCTCAAGAAGAACTAGTTTCTGCACCTAGTGTGGAAATCTCCGAACTGGCAAACTAAGCTACAGAAAAGCTTAGGGGGAAACAAATTGGTGAAATGTTTCAAACCCCCGGTTTACAACAGTAAAAAACCTTAACCGGTATGTGATACCTGTCAATTGGCAGAAGATAAAAAATGGTAAAAGGCAAATTAGGGTTTACGCCCTAATGGTGGAGCATTTATTATGGTAGGTGAAGAATTTATTTAAAAGGGATTTTCAAGTCATTTTCACTTATCAATTTGCGAGCGAAGAAGTTTTCAAGTGTAGAGCGACAAAAGGCGATTTGTCTTGCGATTCAGAGAGATTTCAAAACTTTGAAGAAGAATCTGAAGATAATATCAATCGGTCAAGTGTAGAACTCAAAGCGGTAATCCAACAACTGAAGTAGTGTGTGGTGAAGCGGAATTTGCAAGCCCTAAATCTTGACTTGCGAAGGTATTTTTTGAGTTTCTTTGCTTATAATGGATTCTGCATCGTACTCTAGTTCTAGTGCACCCATTGATTCAGTAGATTTCATCCAAGGGAAGGCAAAATATAATGCCCTATCCCAAATACCCACTGGTGTTATAGTTGAGGAAGGTATTTTAGATTATATTGACTGTAAAATTGAAGACCTAGTATCTCTAGTGATCCATTCTCAGTTAAGCCTATTTTGCGGGAAGGACAAGAAGATCAAACCAGAATACAACATCTTGGAAAAGAAGAAGCTTCACAATGTGGTCTATTTCCTTGAAGAATTTACAGATGATCACATCCACATCATTCTAATCAGGGTGTACGGTGACAAAATGTATTTAGAGCGGACACATGACATCACACCTGAAGCGATTCATGCCGTCACCAGTTTCTGTAACGTTGGAGATGTGCCAGCCCTAAGGAAAGTCATTAAGATGGAAATGACCAAGCTCACCGGTTCTGTGAGTGACCAACAGGGAATGACCGTCAATACCATTAATGATGATCTGGTCAAATATGCCTGCATGGTGATAGGTTACTAGACATTCCATGCTAGCGGAATTAACTCTGTCTCTGTTGCAGCGGTAAATGCCGTCTATAGGATGATCATGGAAGATGCCTCATTTGATTTATGCACCTGTATGCAAAGGCAACTTCTGGTGAACTTGAAGTCAATTAAATAGGACAATGCCTTAAAATTTAAATTTGGACAACTATTGGTCGGATTGTTCTTCTACTTCCAAGGCTATTTCTCAGGAGTCGGTGATATTCAGTGGTCTGCTGACCAACCGGTTACCAAGCAAATTAGAGAAAGTCTTCAAGTGGTTGGAACCAATTATCCTGAAGTCCTGAACAAATATTTTGATGAGTTCAGATGCAAGATGAGCCAAAGGGTAAGAATATCTGGTGATATTGTCAAGAAGTATGAAGAGGACATCTGCTTCACCATCAGAGTAGATGAGTGTATAATGAAGGCGGTTGAGCCTAGAAAAGAAAAGGTGGAACCTATCCAAGATATGAGGTAATGTATGATATGCTAGATGGGTATGCTTCTACCCTACTTGTCTCACCGCTTGATCCTAAGAAGAAGAGAACCGACACCTGTATGGAAAGGGTTACACTAGTTGAAGAGACTTCAGTAAAGAAAGGAAAGGCAGTGCCATCTGTATCAACACCGGTTAGTTCAGCAAGTCCTAAAGTGACCAAGCGGTCACCAACAAAGAAGAAACCAATAGTTGCACCCGCCAAGGTATTTGAAAGGAAGCGAAAGAAAAAATCCAACACATCAGACTCAAAGGACTCAAAATCTGAAGAATAGCCGAAGAAGACTAGGCAAACGAGGAAGAAGACAAAGACAACCAGCAATGAACCGACATCATCAGCACCGATAAATATTGATATTTCCTCTTACAAACCTTTGACACATTGTCAAAGAACTATCAAGAATATTAGGAGAAAAGTGCTGAGTGACTTAGTAGATTATTTTGATGATTTCAATGACAATGAGAAAGAGGAAGTAGAACAGGAAGTCATTCAATATTTATGTATTAATGACCGGTCGCCATCAGAAATTAAATCTGTGACACCGGATTCTTTATACAATTCTTTAGATAACAAATGGCGCATTGCCATAGAAAAGGAACAGGAAATAAGAGAGGATACATTTGCTCAATATTTTCCTGATGTGTCTAATTCAGAACTTTAAGAAGTTATGGAAAAATATAAAGGCCTCTTCTTCATGAGAAGAAGGAGGCTCTTGTTGCTAGAAGGGAAAGTCCCTAAAGTGGTAAAATATACCCACTCTCATGCCAAAGCCGCTCTGAGGTTGCACCAAGTGTCTAAAGCCAACAAGAAGGCTGAACAAGAACCAAAAATTGAAAAACTAGATGAGGTGTATGATAGTGCAGGAGAACTGGTCACTGATCAAATGGACCCTATTGACATTGATGCTTTGGATGGTGAAAATGTCACCCCAGATACAGCAAAGGACAAAGCTAACAAAGAGAAAGTGGACAAGGAGAAACAAGACAAAGAAAAGGCTAACAAAGAGCAAGCGGAGAATGATAAAAAGAAACAAGAAGAGGAGAAGAGGAAGTAGGAAGAGGAGAAGAAGAAATAGGAAGAGGGGAAGAGGAAGAAGGAATAAGAAAAGAAATAGGAAGAGGAGAAGAGAAAAGAAGAGGAGAAGAGGAAGCAAGAAGAGGAGAAGAAGAAATAGGAGGAGGAAAAGAAGAAGAAGGAAGAGGAGAAGAAAGTAGAAGAGAAGCGGAAAGAAGAAGAAAGGAAGAAGGAAGAAGAGAAGAGAAAGAAAGAAGCAGAGGAGCAAAAGAAGGATGAAGAGGAAAAGAAAAGAGCCAAAGAGAAGGAGGAAGCGGCAAAGAGCGCACAAGTGGATACCCCTAAGGCAACCGGTAGTCAAGCCAAACCGACTAATATTACCAGTCCCATTGACCTCCAATCTGCAAATGAAATAGAGCTGCTGCAAAGCATTAAGCTTGCCCAAGAGCGACTGGAAGCGCTAAGGAGGAAGAAGGAGCAAGATGTTATTCAAACTCTTACCAGTTTGATTCTCGGTACCAACCTCCCAAGTACTAATTCCTCTCTATCTCAACTGAAACTCTTATGCACAGTTGTAGAGGACCAGGTGCAATGCCCAGAAGATGCTGCTGAAGCCAATGCTCAAAAGAAGCATCAAAAGGCACTGAACACTGCCATAGTGAAGAAATTAAATGAGCTTCGGTCAAAACTTTAGAAAGCGCAAAAAGACATGAGAGATGCTATGGATGAGGGGAAATTACTGCTCAATAAGATAAGCCAACCCCATCTATTGTGTGATGATGTGCTTGCTCAGAAAGACAAACTACAATCTAATTTGTAGACATACATAAGCACCTTCAAGACGCCCTATGATTCCTTCACCACATATGGGCAAACCGTTCACCGATTTCAACTCCAGACTGCAAGAATAGAGTTAGAGATCAGCATCCGGACACAAGATTTGTAGGAACTTCAACTAGTTCTACTACCGAGACTGCAAATACTTTAGAAATGCTATCTCAATCTGGATGCCTTAACGATCACTCAAGAGATGAGTACCTTGGATGCCATGGAGGAACAAGTTTTCCAGATGCAAACAGAAAGTGAGGTTGCTACCTCATTGCTTGAGTCATGGTCTTTATCCATGAAGAAATTTATGCAGGACTTTAAATTAGTTTTTGACAAGTTTCACTCTTTATTGTCATAAATACTTATGATTTTAATGATAATGGAAACAGGGGTTATTCAACTGTACTTTGTCATTGTTGGCAAAGGGGGGGTAGTATTCTGTATTTAAAATTTTAATGCATGTTATGTATACTTTCATGTTTATCTCTGTAAGGGAGTAGTATACATTGTATTTTTTGCAAAAGGGGTAGTGTATATGCTTAGGGGGAGTAATTTTGATTATGGCATATTTTTGTTGTAAAACACTTAGATGTCAAAAATTTTCCTAAGTGTTGCCATTAATGCCAAAGGGGGAGATTGTTGGCATTTTTGATGATGTTGTTGTGATTGTCATTGATGGACACACACTTGCTTTGAGATCATTTTTTTGTATGTATGAGTTATGCTCAACTGGTATTTGTTCCAAACCAGTATTATGTATTATAGTCTTTAGAATATCGATGTTTTGTAGAAAGTGTTTACCGATCCCAAGCGGTATGAAGACCTCAAGCGGTTTGAGGATCCCAAAGCGGTATGAAGAAACAAAGCGGTTGTTATCATTTTTCCCAGTCTTCATTTTGGCAAACCTGTAATTGGTAAAATGTGTGAACTGGTAATCGGTAAAATATGTTAACCAGTAATAGGTAAATGTATGAACTGATATTACTTTGTGATGAGTTACCAACCGATATTATTTTTGTGATGAGATATCATCGACTGATACTTTGGCAGTGATTCTGTGCCATGTTACCAAATGTGTCCAGATGCACTGAACCTAGAAACTTGCAATGTAATCCTATTCGACTGACATGAAATCAAATTCATTTATAAGGACATCATGTCTAGGGTTTTAGAGGGAGTTAGGGTTTTTGTGTGGTTGATGAAGTTTTTACATGTGCGATCACAGAAGAAGATTAGGTCTGTGTGAAGAAGCAGAGTGTGAAGATATTGAAGACTGAAGTAATGCTAAAATGCATTAACAATGAGCAATCAAGGATCTAACCAAGCATACTATGCTAGTATTTAGATCACTCACTTGTTGATTAGTCACATCTTGGACAAGTCTGTAACCCTTAACCGGGTAGGCCTGTCAAAGCCTTTGTAAATTCTCTAACAAGGTGGTTCACAACTGTGGATCTAAAATCCTCTCACAAGGTAGTCTTTAATCGGACTTATCTCCTAAGAAAGATCGAGATTCCTAACAGGATCTGTTCTGGTAAAGAACATCGTATGACCTTAGCCGGTCTGACCTTAACCGACCTGGTTACTATTATGCAGATAGTTACTTGTGAGTTTCATCTCACCATGGTTTTTCCCATTTGGGTTTCCATGTCAAAATCTATTGTGTTATGGTGATTGTGCTTCTGTGGGTGAATGCCTTATTTGCTATTTGGTTTGCATTTGTGTTAACTGGTTTGTTAGTAAAACTGTTATACCGGTTTACTGCTAAACTGTTTAAGTGTTTAAGTTCAGTATTTTTTGGTATACTAATTCACCCCCCCTCTTAGTATTCATCACCCACATGCATCAATGACTGCTCGGTCATCCTTCGTCAATTGAGGGATCATACTAAACGTACCAGGGTACTGCCCTCACATCTGAAGGACTCATAAATCAGCCTACACAACAACAACAGACCAAAGTCAACAACTAATGTAGTCTATCCACTCAATCACTTATCAGTCAACAAACACCCAAAAATCAAGTCACACATCAGCAAATTATCAAATTGCTCATTGCGAGCGCATCAAATTGATCTTCACAAATGCATCAAATTGCTCTTCATGAGCACAACAAATTGCTCATCACGAGCGAATCAAATTGCTCTCCACGAGCACATCAAATTGCTCATTTCAAGTGCATAATTGCTCATTGCGAGTGCATCTTTTCTCTTCATGAGTGCATCAAATTTCTCATTGTGAGTGCATCATTTCTCATTGCGAGGGCATCCTAATTGCTCATTGTGAGCGCATATTTTCTCTTTACGAGCACATCAAATTGATCATTTCTCATTACGAGTGCATCCTAATTTCTCATTGCGAGTGCATATTTACTCTTCATGAGTGCATCAAATTACTCATTGCGAGCGCATCATTTGCTCTTCACGAGGGCATCCTAATTGCTCATTATGAGTGCACCAAAACATCTAGTTTTCTATTTTGAGCACATGCAAATCGCTCTACTCGAGCACATCTATCATCCTACCTGCTCTTTTGAGCACATATATAATCCTAATTCATCAATCATCCATCTTATCTAACTGACTAATCATCCTAAGTTGCTAACTACATCAAATTAGACTCTCGAAAAATAAAAAATTCTAAGTTTTGGACTAATTGCTTTATTTTAACTATCAAATGTGTTAAAACAATCATATGTGCAAAATAATTGTCAAATGCGCAAACCTGCACATCGAATGCTCAAAACCAAGCACATGCACTATAACTTTTATCGAATGCACTAAACAAAAGAACATATGCGCGATTTAAATCATATCCACTAAAACACATATTGAATGCCCAAAATCAATCATATGCACGACAGTAAATTTTACAAGTGCTAAAAACCTAAAAAATTGCCCTAAAAAGCCCTAGATGGATGTGCTAAATCACACATTAGATGCACTGAAACGGGCTTTAAATGCTCAAAAACGTCTAAAAATCTAAAAAACCAACATAAAAATTCAAAAAAATGCATCAAAAATTAAAAATTTTAAATCAAAAAGAGGTTTATTGATGACTCACCGCTGGTCCATACGCTGTTGGTCGATCTTGGCATCAAACTTGCTCAAATCATTGCATGTGGTATGGGATCAACATGATGACAACTCGCAGGAAAGTCCACCTCAGCAAGGAATCTCCAAATAGTGAAAGTAAAAATGACCAGTAAAAAGGACCCTTTGACCTTTTATGCCTTTACAAAAGGTATTTTTGTGGGATTTTATTATTTTCTTTCATCTAGACCTATTTCCTCCGAATTAAACCATTTCAATATCAAACTGGGGCATGTTTTTCAATATCGGGAGCTTAATCGTTAAAATTTCTCAAATTTTTATCATTTTCGCAACCTCTCAAATCAATTTTTTATCATTGCGAAAATATCAAAGCACACACAAATTTCATAAATTTTCTCGATTCGCCTCCCAAGGGGGAACACATCATCAGTAAATATTTGGGGCATCAAATCATCAAATTTTCCAAACATTTGGGGCATTGCATCAGTTGCACATTGTATATCGCGTTGACAAATTTTATTTGAACCAACATGTCGCAAACACATTGCTTCAAAGAGGGGCAAAATGTATACACATAATCTGGCTTGAATAATTATTTGGATGCAAATATTATTTAAATATTCTTCTATTATATGATTGAATTCTCTAATTTAATTATATAATTCACTTTTTACTAGATTCCTCTAACATCCTATTCACCCTCACCCAATTGCATTTTCCTACAAATCCACATCACTATCCCCTTTTCCACCCCATCAAATACATTGGTGTGTGATAAGTGAAAATAGCTAATTTACAAATTAATTTGGTAAAAAATGCTCACATCAAAGGTACCTTAAGTCTTACACTTGGGTACTTACAAATTTTCTTTCTCCATGCACCCAAAGTACTCAAGCCTTACACTTGGGTATTTGAACATTTGTTTGTTCATTCATCCAAAGTACCTAAGCCTTACACTTGGGTATTTGAACCTTCTTTGCACATGCATTTAGGGTACTTAAGTCTAACACTTAGGTACTCAAATCTTCCTTGCTTCTTGCATCTAGGTATTTGGACCGTGCTTGCTCCAGGCCTATTTACTCCATATTGCTTCCTTGACCCATGTCTTGGCAATAAATTCTCATCTTCAATCTACTAGGCCTACCATCATAAATGACCTTTGCATCCTCACCATCCAATTTGCTAGATTGAATCTCAGCCCTTGATTCCATTCCATGAAGATCATCTCTTATTTTTGCATCATACTAATGCTAAATTATCTCTAGCTTGTGCATCTAATTAGATTGTTTTATCATCATTTTAGCTTTAATCATCTTGTTTATATCCTGCTTAGCATCATATTAGCTTTGTTTATATCTTGCATTAGTTCTCATCTTAGTGTAATTGCACTCCATATTGTAAATCTCATTCTCTTAGTTGTCATCTAAGTGAGTCTTATGCATAATCTCATAGCACTAAATTGGAAGACTCAATAGGTCCTTGGAGATAGAGGACAATGGGATGCTCTTGAAGGATTTTGTTGCATTTGATGTTTCTAATATGTTTTTTGTTAAATCCTTCAATCTAATGTCTCATTGGTACACTTAGGCTTTTAAATAACCTATTTTCTTGTGTACAACAGGATTCTTTGAAATGTTTATTGCACTTGTATTGTCACAAAAAATCTTAATTTCTTAATCATATGTTACCTTTATATCCTTAAGAGTCTTTCTCACCCACATCACCTGAGTACAACAAGTTGTTGCTGCAATATACTTTACTTTAGCAGTAGATAAAGAAACTGAATCTTGTTTCTTACCAAACAAGGAAACTGATATGTCACCTAAAAAGAATGCACCACCACTAGTACTCTTTTAGTCATCAATACTTCATGAAATCTCCACCTTTCTTGTACCAAAGTCCAAAGTCCATTGTTCCTTTCAAGTATTTGAAAAAATATTTTCACTGCTTGCTCATGTGTCACCTTCAAATTCGCCTGAAATATCGCTACCAGACAAACAACCTATATGATATCTAGTCTGGAAGCAGTCAAATACAACAATCCTCTAACCATTGACCTATACTTCTTCTGTTCAACTTTCAGAGACTCGTCTCTTTTCTCAACTTGCATCCAATGGTTAAAGGAGGAGTAACTAGTTTGCAATCATCAAAACCAAACTTCTTCAACATTTCCTTCACATACTTGCTCTAAGAAATAAATATTCCATCTTTTGATTGACTAAATTGCAACCCAAGAAAGAAAGACAACTCACAAATCATTGACATCTCAAATTCCTTCTGCATCTCCTTAGCAAATTATTTACATAGATCATCATTTCCTCCAAAAATAACATCATCAACATAAACTATAACAATAAAAAACTTATCTCCATCAATCTTGAAATAAAGATTATTGCTCAATGTAAACTTCTTCTTCTAGATCTCCATTCAAAAATATTGATTTGACATCCATCTGATAAACCTTAAAGTTCTTGTAAGCAAAAAATGCAAGAAATATGGGTATAGATTCCATCCTTGCTACAAGAGAAAAAGTTTCTTCAAATTCCATACCTTCTACTTGAGAACATCCTTTGCATACCAGTATCGCTTTATTCCTTGTCACTTGTCCTTGATCATTCAACTTATTTCTGAATGCCCACTTATTTCAAGTTACATTATTGTCCAACGGTCCAGGTACCAGCCCCCAAGTCTTATTCTTCTGAATCTGATTTAGTTCCTCTTCCATTGCCTTTACCCAACTTTTATCTTTTCTTGATTCATAATAAGTCTTTGGCTCAGTCACTGATAGAAAACAATAATTAGCTTGATCTTGAGATTTTGCAATCTCCCTTCTTGTATGAACACCTTTTGCTTTATCTCCAATTATCTAATTCTCTGAATGATATTTTTTAATATACTTAGCAATAAATTTCATTGAATCTATCTCTTTTGCTTCTTCTTTATTATTTTCATTTGATTCCTTCTCTTTGTTTTCTTTTGGCTCACTTGTCTTCTCTAGAACTGTAGGAACAATCTCAATCTTTTGCGCTAGACATCATTTATTCTCCTTTTTATCTTTAATGTAGTAAACTTTTCCACCTATTCTAATTCCCTCTGCAACTCTTTTACCTTTCTTCTCCTTTCTAATCGCACATCCGATACTACTAAACAAAACTTCATACCCTTTGAACTACACATCTGACTAACACTTAACAAACTATTTCCCAATCCTTCAACATAATAAACATCACTGGTCTTATGCTTACCATCAATTGAAACACTTTCAATATCTCAAATAGTTGCATTATCATTTCCAACAAACTTCACAGATCCTCCATCATATTTCTTTAGATTAATAAACCTATCTTTGTCACCAGTCATATATGATTTGAACATGAGGATTCTATAATCCATGTATTTGGTTCTATCTTAGGATATAATGCAGTCTTAAAATTTTTATCATTTGAGTCATTGTCAACTTCATCTTTAGATGTATGTTCTTCAATAGAGCACAATCCCTTCTTCTCTTTTCTGTTGAAATTGCATAATCTAAACTTGTTCTTCTTCTCATCTTCATCCAATTTCTTATAATCTTCTCCGTACTTGCAATTAGAAGCATAATTTGTTCAATTCTTCCACAAGAAAAGAATTTTGAAAGTAACTTACCTTATATTTCCTAGTGCCTCGCTGCAATCTTCTCACAAAATTTGCTTCAACTTCATCTAGGTCTCCACTACTTTCTAGATCGTCAAATCTTGAAACATTAAATTTTGCTTCTCTCTTTTCTCTTTTCTCTTCCTCCATTTCTAAAATCTCATAGGTTGCTAAGGTACCAATAAAATTATCAACGAAATATTTGCTCAAATTATTACTCTCCTTTATAGAACATATCTGCGACTTGTAAGATTTAGGCAAAGTCAACAAGATCTTATGCACAACATCACTTTCCTCCAAATGTCCTCTGGCATCTTTGATGCCATGAATAGCAAGATCAATCACTTTGTGAATATAATTCTCAACTCCTTTATCTTCAATAATTCTCTGGTACTCATACTTCTGCTTCAAATTCATCGTCCTAGCTTGCTTTGTCTTTGCATCACCTTTATATGCCAAGCACAACTTGTTCCACATAGCTTTAGCTTCCTTCAATTCTATTACTTTTCTAAACACTGAATCACTTATCCATCTCAAATATATATCTCTAGCCTTTGCATTAGCTTCCTTCAACTTTATCTCATATGGGGTCTTAGAACCACCCTGTGGCTCAGTGTATCTAGTCTGAATGATCTCTCAAATTCCATTCTACAATGTCTCCAAATGTGACTCCATTCTCTCCTTTCAGTACAAAAATTTTGTACCATCAAAGATAGAAATTTTGTAATTAATTTCCTACGCCTTACCGGATCTACCTCAAGCAGTTAAGCTTGTTGTAGTGCCCACCAAGAATACCCTAGAGAAACTAACCAACAATCTAGAAAACTAGAGATAATTTTATTTTGAAAGTTACAACACATAAAGCTTAAGAGAAATATATACATTAAATTAATATGATCACATAAATTTAAGTGCACAAGCAAAATTAATTATAATATTTAAATCTCATTCCCTAAGGTAACTCAACAACATTACTTAGATACAACAATAATAAAGATATATGCAACAATAACTAGAAATGATACATGAATTTCTTTACTTAAACTAATGTTCATTTCCTTACATAAAACATAGGAAAGTAACCATGTAACCCATTGAATGCTTAATCATGAATTATATCATATTTCACACTTATAGCACATTATGTCCATTTTAATACCCAATTATCAAATGTTCCTAGGTTAATAATTCTAGTATACAAGATTATCCAAAAAATCCTAAAATATAGCCGATACCTTTCTATATAGAAGGAATCACATAGGTCATCATTACACTATATATTGCATCTCATACAAGGTAATCATTACAAATATACACAATCTTCTTAAAATATGAGATCATGATACACTAACTACATGAATAATATCCAAATTACATATTACAATAATATTCCTTGAACACGTAGAATAGATCACATTTGCTCCATGAATCCATAACACAAGAACTGAAGAGAAGTAGAATCCTCAATCACATACATGAATATCCAATGAGAAATCCCAATGGAAGAAGGCATCAAACCACCCGACCATATGGAACCAAAAAGGTCCACACCCCATGCTCCAGAGAATGACATAAGGCCCTACACACACTCTAAGCCTAGGTTGACACCTAACATCTAAGGGAATATAATACATAGGCAAGATAGCAACAAACTCAGGATTGACAACATAAGACATAGGCTTAACCACAATAAACAGACTTCCCAGAGGCTTTCACAAAACATAGAGACTAAAGTTTTAGGACACACATAGGGAAGAGTGTCATCACATGCCATCAACAAGGGTTATCCTGACAATATCTCAGTACACCCCGGCACCCAAGTGACACCCATGTGGAACCAACTCAACCTTTCACGAAGACAAGGGAGTAAAATCATGCCAACAAGGCCTTCCTAATCTCATCCTGAGCCTGAACTAGCACTCTAGGCAATTAGTGAGGCACCATGATTATCTTGTTAATGTGAAAACTACCCAACCCCTAAATTAATTCATTAGGATTATCACTTGATTAAAACAACCTCCAATGAGATCTCTTGGTAACCACTTAGGATCCCTGACACACACTTGGAAGCCACTCCCCCTATCATGTTCCTAGAACCTAGGGTGAAAAGATAAATATAAAGAAATCGTGAAATTCACATGATACATCATTACATAGGTTCCACATCAAAAATCTGAACCACATAATTATTTTGATCTTTAAGACATTATTCCAATTGAATATTTCTCATGCAACATCAAAGCGAGATAAAAAATCTCAATATACGTGCATACAAGGAAGATAAAATAATACATAAATCCCTTAAATCCAATTAATCACCCTCTAGAAACTTTACCATAGAAAAACACTGACCCAGATACAAGCCTCTGATTTGAAACAAAGTAACCCGGATGTCGAAAATAAACCAGAAATATAAAAACAAAGATATAGCGCTTTTTCCAATTCTTTTGGCACATTTACTAATTATTTTTGCGCATTTACAAGTTCCTAGGACACATTCACAACCCAGAATATCGTATTTACTACATGAAATGACACATACATGACGCAGGTTAGCACATATATTGAACAAACTGGTGCATATGCTAAACAAACTGGTGCATATGCTAAACAAATTGGCGCATACAACAATTATTTTAATGTATTGTTATCCATTTTAGCACATATAAAATAAAGAGTAAAATATGACTCAAAAATGAAATAAAATTTATCGACTAACTTCAGAAAAACTCAAATTCGAAATTCGGTTCAAACCAAATATAGAAAAGGGCATTTCTCACCCAAAACATAATTTAACAAACACAAGACGAGAAAAATAAGCCACAAGATTTCAATCAAAAATACAACCTCCAAAGAAAATGAAACCAAAATTCTTTTCATCCAATTAATAGATATGAAAGAAGGGAAACACATAATTTTTTCACAATTATAAAAGACATTTTTCAAATGTACAACAAATAGTCTTTTCCTTGTGAAAACAAGATGCATAAATAAAATAAGATTAAGAAAGCCACCAACCTGGAATAAAGACGAATGGACAATAAATTGAAAGAAAGGTGATGCAAACAAACAATCTAGAACATCAACCAAACCACAACTTGCTCAAGCTCCTTCAACGCATGCATACCTACAATGAAAGATTCGAGAAGCGATTCACATTCACCCTAAGCATGCACAATTAACTTCCTCAAGATTCAAGATCAAAATTCCTTTTTTCTGAAAACCCAAAATCCTGAAACTCTCAAAAATTTCTACAACATTCCTATTTTTCTAGCCATTGCACAATAAAACATTCTCTCTCCACAAATCCTTCAAAATCACCAAGTAAATACATGCAAAATCCTAAAAACATATTTTCCCTCTTGTATGAGAACTCAATTAGCAACTTCCCATGCAAACACAAAAATCACTCTACATCAACATTTGAAAGAAAACTGAAAATAAATAATAATTACCAAATTCAACTCCAAATAACCAATAAAATAAAAAATAATTAATTAAATTCATAAATAAACATAAATGTTTAAATAATATGATTCTATAAAATAATCATTAATATTTTATTTTAAGCTCACAATAAATATATATTTATATATCTATAAATAACATTATTTATTAATTACACAAAAGAGCTACGTATAATAATTAATTAATTAGTCACCACAACTCTATAAAGTCAACATGTAACATAAAATAAAATAAAATACCACATAACACCTAACAAGGTGACTCTAGCCAAAAATACTAGAACTGACAAGACACCAACCAAGCTTAGAGTGTGATAAGACCTTATGTCACCTTTGATCAATTGCCATTGGGATTAGAGGCACGCTAAGACCTATGAAACCAAGTGGAGTTGATGCCTAGTACCCGCATCCTGCATCTTGCATAACACTAAACATCTATACACAACATGTATATGTATATATATATATATATATATATATATATATATATATATATATATATATATGTATATATATACACATGTGTATATATATACACATGTGTATATATATACACATGTGTATATATATACACATGTATATATATACATGTATATACATACATGTATATTGTAGTACCCCTACCCTAATCAATCTCTAATCTTGGTTTAATCTTGATTAATTTATCGTAATTTAATTTTATAGTCAGATGTGGATTTAACGCATAGCTATTGATGTGGTTTTCACACTAGTTGTATGCAAGTTATTCAGTGTTCCTATTTCGTGATATTAGTATCGGACTAATGCTCTCATTAAGTTATTATATATGTATGCATGTATGATCTTTGGTTGCAGGATATTTCAGGTACAACGCCGCATGAGTGCGAGGTTCGTCTTCACCTGGATTTGCAGGTTTGAGTGTACCTTTTTAATCCTTAGAGTTGGATTAGGTGGTCGTAAGACCCCAGTTGACCTTAGTCGTGCTCAAGTGAGCATTGCCAATCATCGTCGGTAATCCCTTTTTGTTTGGGTTTGCGAGTCGTCTGTTTGGTTGACCTTCTCGATTTGCGTGCTTGGTGTGCATGGTAAATTGATTAATTAGTCCTTAGTAATTATTTTGGTTAAATATTTATTTGTGCATTAGAGATTAATGGACTAGATTAATCGGGTTTTCGTTATGCGATTTTCATTGATTTTGAATTGCTCGTTTTAAATTGGGAGTAAATTCGATTTAATAACTGATTTTGAATATGAAATGCATTTTATATATGCTGTTGAAAAAAGAAAGTCTTGTATTTTATCGCAATAGATTGATTGTATTCTGTTGGCTTTTGAAATTAGCAAGATTAAATTTCAGTTGATTGAGAGATCGATTTTGGAATTGAAAAGCAAGTTAATTGTTGCTAATAGTTAAAAAGGAATTATTTGGAGAGTTATTTTGTAAATAAGAATTTTTATTCCAAAAATAGAATTTTTGGTCAACTCTTTCATATAACCCAAAATTTTGGGGTATTTTGGGGGGAGGGACATTTTTGGAGAATTTTTGGTTGGAAAGAAATTTTGGGGGTTTTGGGAAGGAATTTTGTTGGATCTGACAGGTGGGCTCTCCTTCAGCTATTCCAGGATTGCGTATGAAGGTAGGATTCTGAATTGCTTTTCTTGTTGCCAAAAGAATTTGCTGTTCTGGTTGAAAGAAATGATTTTGTTATTGAGAAAACAATTTGATTGTCCATTTTGAGTTGGCTAGAAATTTTAATGGAGGTGTGTTATTCCTCATTGTTGTTTGGGTGTTTGAAAACCCCCTTGTGTTTGGAGAGAATGAAATCACCAAAGAAATGGATACCAAAACATAGTTCTTTATTTTATCTGAACTCTTCTTAAATCGAAAACTTCAGCAAACTCTTTCTGGGCGTTTTGTTTGTGTTAAGTTCGGACTGTGTGTTTTAAATAGCAAATATATTTAAAAAAAAAAAAATACCGAACTGTGCGTTGTATAACAACGCTGTGTAATTTAGTTTTATCGAGCTGGGCGAGTTTTTTTTTTATAAATCCGAAACTGTGAATATGAGCGGAGGTTGGGGTTTGGAGGGCGGGGAGCAGAGCTCCACCCGCTCCTCCTCCCCTCCCCTGCGCGTTTTCCTTTCTCCCCACTCGTCCCCCGCACGTCCCCCTTTGTGCTTGCGCGCAGGCCGCTTGTGGCTGCGGCTCACTGCGGTGACCGCAGGGGCCGCGATGGCCGCAGGGCGCCGCGGAGCCTGCGGGCACCGCAGTGGCGCCGCCGCTCGGGTATTGCCCTGCGGCTAGGGTTAGGGCACGGCCCGCCCTCGCCACTATTTTAAATGCGTTTTTTTTTGTTTTGTTTTAAGCATGGTTTATAAAAAAAAATGGTTTTTTTTTATGTATTTTTTTATTACAAAAAAAAAATGCATATGATTTTAATATCATGTTAATGAAAGTTATTTTTAATGTTAAGTTTTAATTGTTCTTAATTATGATTAAGAAGGCAATATCTTGATAAATGTTAATTTGGATATTAATTAATTCTATAATGAAATTTATAAGTTAATTATTATTCAATTTTCATTTTTGTGGCTTATGCACTTTTCTAATTAAGTCTAAAATTAACAATTTCGTCATCGAATATTAATTGGCTATTCCTTGGACCAATCTTGGATTAATAAGTTTATATCTTACCTTCTAGCTGGTTAGAGCATCTGACTAATTAAGGTAGTATTGTTTAAAAACAAAATAGAGAATAATATGTTATTGGGAAATCGTTGTAATACGATGGAATTACTAATTGATGATGTTAAATGCTATTGTAGAACATATCATTTGAGTAATTGAAAAGTAAGTGAAATATTTATCGTTGGGTGTTTGAATTTAAACGATATGCTTTGGAAATGATTATCTCCATTTAGATTCTCTTTCTACGTTTGTATTTCCGTGATCCGTATAATGCATCTAGACTTGAAAATACGAAACTGTAGAGGTCGGTTTTAGACCAGTATGTTAATGATGTCTTGTTGGAGATTAAATATCTTATTTATTTGATTAATGGTTGTCTGAGTTTAATTAATATGATTTGGTTTAAAAACTCATTACGGCTTTATATGTCTCTTTATGTTTTGAATCTTAGAGAGTTAGAAAACCAAGAACAACTTATCCCTAGATGAGGTAGATAACTATAATCTGATTTAGATCTTGTAGAAAACTTGATCGACTTTTAATGTTTAGATCAGTTCGGAAAGATTGTATCTGTTGAATATTGTCTTTTCTAATTATTGCCTATGCGAGTTTAATTTTTGTATTCGCTTTTGATTATGAAATGGCATGTTTTGCTTTGTTTAGTAGGACCCTGTCGTATGGATTGACTTGGGGTACCTATTTCAGTCCTCGATTCCGAGTTGACTGTTGTATTGTGGTAGTGTCGTTTTGATCATATCCTCCTTGTGTGTGAGTCGAATGATGATTGTGGTTGACCGTTGTTGGTCGGGTCTCTAATTAGAGTACCGTCAGTAAGTGATTACCCTTGAGTCATGTTTGACCTGATGGTTGTCTATCCCTTCTTGAACTCCGTTCGTCTGACCATGTGTATTCCTTGGTTTTGAGTTCGTCTGAGTATAGTCTAGTGTCGTATGGGAAAGTGGCTTTCGATTGGGGGCCGCGCCCAAAGTGGCTGCTGGGTAACCCGTCGAAAGTGAGTCTAATAAGTGATAACCTTTAAGTAGATTAGAATGTAATCTCTAAATAAGATAATGTGCCTCACACATGGGACGAGTGCTATCATAGATTCGACATGCTGTGAGAAGGCCTAAAATGGCAAACCACCATCCTTGTCTTCACGAGAGGATGTGTGGGTCCACATGAGGCTTGGATGGGCCGGAACCTCAGATTAGGTTGCCTGGGTAACCCAGTGTATGGGGCCGGGACCTATGAAGACTTGCCAGGGTAACCATACCAGGTTGTGTGATGACACTTGTCCCTACGTTCGCTAGTGTGTTGTCGATTTGTCCTGTTAGGCGTACCTTTGTGGGTCGTTCTTTTGTCTCTGCCCTTGTGAGTGTTGGTTTCATGTTAGACCTTGGGTGGTGATGGCTCAGTTTTATGGATGCTCTTCTGGACCTTTGTATTAGCTTGATTTTGTTCAGCTAGATCCTGTTCTTTTCAGGGATCGTTTATGTATTATTGACCGATGCGGTCGTTTGTATATTGTTTATATTTCGCCTTGATGGCCGGATTGTAATGGTGTAACCTCTTGTATTCTTAACTTTATTAATTATCAGAGGGGTCTTGCAGTTGAGCAGACCCGGAGATGTAGCCCGTTAGGGGTGAACTCCGAGATCATTATGGTGTTATGGGATGTTTTTCTCTTATGTTTCCTTTATTCAGCCTTATCATGTATGATTAACTTATGTTAGAATGGTTAAGTGGATAAATGGAATTAACTATAAATGCTTATATTTAGTTCTTTCTTGAATGCCATGTTGATCGAATGCGTAAGTGGTTTAGATGAGATTTATCGTAGATGCTAATATGCAATCGTCTTTTGAAATGCAATAAGTTGGAATATGAAAGAATGTAACTTAGAGTAATGAATTATACTCAGTTGTTGTTAAGGAATTTAAATATGCTTGGAAAGATCTCTTATGTTATGATGAAATCCTAGTGTATTAGAATGTTAGATGTATGGTTTGTAATTTTAAATGAAAAGCTTGAATGAAGATTATGAATGGATCTTAATGATGAATCTTCGCTTGTGATTTATATTTCCCTCTTTTGAAAGGAATTATCCTGATTATGAATTATCTCATTATTAAAATATTCAGCTTTTGGATTAATTGTGTGAGTTAAATGAATTGTGAAATTTAAGTAATCTCGTTGGGGAAACTCTTTAGGTGTTAGTTGATGTCTTCCGCTATGTAATCTAAATCTTTGATATCTTGTTGCATCTTATGTGTTGTAACTTAAAAAAAAAAAAATTGCACTCTATTCTTGTGTTATGGCTTAATCCCTTCGGGGTTTCCTGGCGGGGCATTACATATATACATGTATATAGATATATATATACATGTATATACATGTATATATATGTGTATACATATATATGTGTGTACATACATATATGTATATACATACATATGTATATGTACATATATGTATGTATATACATTTATATACATGTATATACATACATATATATATGTACATATATGTATGTATATACATATATATACATGTATATACATGTATATATGTATATACATGTATATATATGTATATACATACATATATGTACATATACATATGTATGTATATATATATATGTATATACATGTATATATGTATATATGTATATATGCATCTACATGTATACATGTATATATGTATATATGTATATATATACATGTTCTATGTATACATGTATATATATACATATATACATGTATACATGTATATATGTATATATATACATGTATACATAGAACATGTATATATATACATATATACATATATACATGTATACATGTAGATGCATACACACACACACACACATGTGTGTGTGTGTGTGCATCTACATGTATACATGTATATATGTATATATATACATGTATACATATACATATATACATATATACATATACATATACATACACACACACACACACACACATATATATATATATATATAAATGTATATATATATGTATATGTATATGTATATATAAACATAAATGAGGGGTATGACATTGTCCCTTTCACACCCACAATAACAATACAATCATGGCAAATACATAACATCATCATATCTAATATAAACTTGAAGTAGGGTTAGCACATGGCACAACATCATCATAAAAAAATATAAGCGACAATATGCATATAATGAATACACTTAAATAACCAAACATGAATCCCAACATCATTATAGTCCTGAGTATATCACCATCCACATAAAAACATAATATATCAACTGTCAACATGAAGTGTAACATCAAACTAGAAGCATAAAAAACACAAACAAAACCATAAGTATCTATCAAGAGTATCATAAAAGAGTGTGTCATGGAAGGGCACTACACTTACTCAAGAGGAACCACACTCTGATACCAATTGTTGAACCCAAGGCAAGATTGAGAGGGGGGGTGAATCAGTTCAAACAAATAGTTACAACAACACATAAACAATTAATAAACAACACATATCCAACACATGAACACCAAGATTTATATGTGGAAAACCCAAATAGAGAAAAACCATGGTGGGAGTAAATCCACAAGATAATCCACTATATATGAAATGATTACAAAGATAGATCTTATTGCTCTGGACTTGTACACCAAGGCTAACTTCTCATTGGAAAAAATACAAAGAGGACTTGCAAAACCTGGAGCTAACTGCACTAAGGACAAGATACAAAAAAAAGATTTGAAAAGAAGGATCTCTTGATCATGAAGCTATCCTTGAACTCTGCATCAAGTGACCAATATCAATGCACACGAATCTGATCTCAACTACCAACATTCTATATCAACTCTCTGTCACTGTCACAACACAACTTACATATTATTCGAACACAACTCTTCTTCGTTGCTCACACTTCCTCTGATCTTCACCACATCATCTACATTCTCTCTCATTCCAATTGCAATTAACTTAAACATTCAAATGCCTTATATAAAAGATAGATCATCAAAGAATAAAACAAGTCGGCTTGAAACAAAAATATACTTTCTAAACCAAAAATGCACATATTGATCCACTCGATGGGAAAGAGAGGACCACCAATCCACAATCACCAGAATCTAACCAACAACATATCCATATGCTACACAACCATATAAGAAATTATTGATCAAAACATTCTCTCCAAAGCATATAACTCAAATATGGATCTCCACACGCTATGGAGAGACCCATAAAACATCAAACACTTCCACAAATCATATTCGGACCTAAGAATAGGTCAAGCATAAAATTTCACAACTAGCAACGAACAATACCACAACACCTGAAGAACACAAAGATGTTTTCGGACCTCAAAACCAATATATCCACAATATTGAAACTATATCCAATAAAGAAAATAATAATATTCAACACCAAAAATAGATTATGGACCCAAGCACTTCTAGAACAACCAACACAACAACTGCACTAACATCTCAACAAGATAATTCTGCACCACAAACATTTTGGACCAAAACCGAAACAACAAGTTTGACATCAATGACAACCATAGTAACACATCAGCTCATATTTCCAAAAAAATTGTGTGTGATGGAAAGTGGATTGTGTGAGAATTTTATGCGGATGATATGAAAGCAGATTTGAGTTTGTGGTTGTGAGAAAGTTAGTTTAAGAAAAGATTTGAAGGTGATATATTTTGCTAGATAGTGTGTTGTGACAATGAAGATTATCAAAGGTGTTTTTTCATGATGTTGGTCACTTGATCCAGCTGTTCAAATATAATTTTATATTCAGGAGAATCCTTCTCAATTACAATTCAAACGTTTCCTTTGTTGCTAACTCATAGTGAGTCCTTTGGCAACAGTTTGTACCTTGTCCTAAAGAAGTGATCTTCAGTCGAGCAAGTCCTCTTTGTATCTTGCATAAGGTTGTGTGCCTTAGTTCTGCAAGTTCTTTAGGTGCTAGTGCTCCTTGACAGTAAGCCTAAAACATTGTAATAATTTTTATTCACATTGTGAGTTTGAATCTTATTGTGGTTCTTTCTTGTTTGGGTTTTCCATGTAAGTTTGGTGTTCATGTGTTGATGATTGATGCTCATGTGTTGGTGATTAATGTGTTACTACTAAGTTAGTTAATGTTGTTTATTAATAATTTGTTTTGAGGTCATAGATTGATTCACCCACCTTGTCTTAGTCTTGTTAGGTGTTCGATAATTGGTTTGATCGGAGGAAGTTGCAACACATTAGCATTCATCAACCTCAACATTATACTAAGAAATGATTTAGAAAGAGGAGTTAATTATTTTCTAAACTATTTGGATGAAGGGGCCACACCTAATGTCATGGCTGACACTTGAGTGCCGATGTTTTCATTTATCTTAATGAAACCTTTGTTGGGTTTGAACTTTATAAATGATTGTTGAGCACTCTCATTCTTATCAACTAGAGCCATTGAAGAGGATGATTCAAATTGACTCACTTGAAGCTAATGATTATGAAGTACTTTGTACAATTGTGTAAATGAAGTAAAATAAAAAAATAGAAGCTTATGTCTAATATCCTTTTGTAACTTAGCTATAAAAATTCTTTGACATCATGATTAGGCATAGGATAAGCAATTTATGAAAAAAAATGTTTATATCTACCAGTAAAATAAGTCACTTTTTCTTTAACCCCTTTCTTACAATGAATCAAATCAATCAAAGTAATCTTAGGACCAATGCTATTTTGAAATTGTTGAATGAAATCATTAGCTAATTGTTGGAAATAAGTAATAGAATAAGGCGACAAAGAACAATACCATTGTAAGGCTTTATCTCTAAAGGTTTAGGTAAATAGTTTTGCCATGAGTCTTTTATCATGAGAGAAATCACTACACAAAGTTTTAAATGTCTTAACATGAGTCAAGGGGTCACCTTTTCCATTATATAACTCCAATTGGAGAATTTCCATATGTTTAAGAGGAACAACGCAAACAATCTCATCAGATAGTAGGATCACTACATCAAATGTGGGAACATTGAATTTGGATTGAGTTAACGAAGCCAATTAGTGTTGTAAGGATGTAATAGTTTGAGCTAAGTTATTGATGGTTGCTTTAGTGGATGGATTGGAATTGGACATATTAGATTGAGATGGAGGAGTAATATTATTGTAAGTAGGTGGAGGTTGAGAATAAGGAGGGGGAACATTATGGTATGCTGGTATAGGAGATGGTTGTGAAACAAATGGATGACTCACAGAAGGAGATATGTAATAATAATGATTAGTAGGATTGCCCCCATGATTAACATGTTTAGGATTAACATTTTGTCTGGAAGTAGTCATGATAGAAGACGTAAATGTTGTAATGTCCCACCAAGGAAGCCTAGAGGATAAGAGAAAAATACACAAGGAATGCATGAACTCTTTTTTTTGAAGTAATAAAGTTTCTTCATGCATAACGATACAAGTATAACACTCACCTTGAGGTAACATTAATCCTTTCGATAATCCACAAAGCACAAGCAAAATAATACACTCTCGAAAACTCCAATGAGATATGTCATGGTACCTCTAAGGTTTCTCTGATGTTGCTTCCTTAGCAATGCAACCAAGACTGGATCAACTACTCAAGACCAAATAGGAGTTGTCTAAATCAACCTCCAATACCAAACCATACACAATACATGAACATGCAACTAAATAAGAAACCCTTGATCAATGGCATGCCACCCTACATCAAAATGGGTCAACTAAATAAGATCATTGCCAAGTTAGGCAGAGATATTAATGGGTAGCCAAAGAGGTCAAAGCACAAACATTGTTTTACAGGCTTGGACATCAATCCATAAGTGGAGACACTGGAGGACAACCACAGACTTCGTTCTAGGAATTTTGCCCACAAGATGAAGGCAGTTGGGTGAGGCTTTGTTGATCAGACCCTAAGGTCAAAGCACACCTCTACTCACTACCAAGGGTACAAAACACAACTAAAATTCACATTTGGACTTCATGAAACACACACCAAGTGGTTCCAGTTAAGCTTAGATTAACTCGTAGGAGCTCATTCTGATAAGGGGCTTGGTCAACATCTCATGACCACAATAAGAGATGACTAATCCAATATTTGAAAATATTAAAAATCACATCTAAATTAATTTTAAGCACCAAACCAAGTGTTCCTATTTAATACCAGCATATAACTCATCAAAAGAGAAGCATACAAGAACATGCTTGGTGGTTGGTTCCAACACCGAGCCACGTAAAGATACATCCATTCTTACAATATGTATTACAATTTCATACATCTCCATAAGGAGAGTCCAATATAAAAATCGTACATGATTATAATTCTTTACATCTAAATACATAGCTTACAATTGAAAGAAATGAGTGAAGGAAAATAACAAGTGTTGAGGAAGGAGATGAAACTCTTCAACCACAAGTGATCCAAGTCCTCCAGTACTCAACGATGGTTGGAACACCACCCGATCATGTAGAACTAATAGGTCCCAACCCCACTATGCTCATAGAGATAGTCACATTGCCCAAGCAATCAGACACTCAAGCAAGGGAGAAAAATAGACTCACACAAGAGCAAACATAGAGTGACACTCAACATGAACATAATAGTCATCCAAGCACATGATGCCACATTAATAAGTGAACACAAGGGAGGTGTAATATTCAATGCAATCCATATGAAAAACAAGTATGAAAGCACTCAAAAACCTAGAGTAATCAACACCAAACACAACAGGGATGATCCAATCTCATCAACCAAAGAGATCACAATGCCAAATGGCCATAAATATGGATACCTATATAATTCATCAATAAGCACAATCACATGGAAGGACAGTCTTTTTCCAGTTACTACTTGTAATGCCTCGCAAGGAAACCCCAAAGGGATTAAGCAAAAACACAAGAATAGAGTGCAAATAATTTAAAAAAAAAAATTAAACACAACATAAAGATACAATGAGCTATCAAAGTTCAAATTACACAGCAGAAGACTTAAAGAACACCTAAAGAGTTTCCCAACGTGATTACTTAATTCAACACTTAACTCAACTCATGCTAATTAATCCAATTAAGCTGATTAACTTAATGACATGATAATTATCTCTTGGAATATTAGGGGACTTAATAATCCTCATAAACATGATATTATTAGGAATATGATAAGGGATAGTAAACCTGATGTCTTTCTGATTCAAGAGATCAAATTTAGTAGAGAAAAAGTTGAAACTCTAAAGTTTTTTAAAAATGGGAGTATCAGTGGTGGTAGCTCGAAAGGTGCTTTGAGAGGAATAGCTACTATGTGGAATCTCAATAGTGTCAAAGGACATGTTCTTATTCAAGAAACTTTTTTCTCTTGCATTAGATTTGAGAATTTAAAAGATGGAACAACCCAGTTTCTGGAAATTATTAGCAGACTCCAGATTTTGGAAACTATCAGCAGAATCCAGATTCTGGAAATTATCAGTAGAATTCAGATTCTAGAAACTATCAACATTGGTGAAGGGAAGTCAACAATAGATTATGTTGAGGATTTGACCAAAACTATTGCTAGAGCTGAAAATATGAGAGACTCCTTCAACCCTAGATTTGAGCAAATTGAGAAAGACCTGATTGAGAGGAAAGCAAATGCCAATGCTATGGATCAAAAAATGGCGGAAACTGTCAATAAAGTCAGCAAAATTGAGGAATGGCTTAAAATTTTTGTAGAGATTCTGAAGGCCTTTGCTGGCAAAACCAAAACCCTCATCAGCAATTTGGAGGAGGAGAAGGATACCCTGGAAATTGACCCTGACATTGAAGGAATAGGAGATTTTCAAGGACCCAGAACAAGAACCAGTGGAAACAAGGAGAATAAGCCAAATAAGGACTTGGATGAACATAAAGCAGCTCTGGCCAATTACAACCAGCTGATTATTAAGGTAGAGGACCTCCTGAAGGCTTTATAATTGTGTAGTGTTTTCTCTGGTTTCTTCATTTTGTTGTTTCTGTCCACTGCTATCCTTTCTGTTTACTGGCTTTATTGCCAGTCATTGTGTTAGTTGTTCTTTCTTGGTCTGGATTCTCTTTGATGATCCTTCTTAATCTCCTTTGTTAAAGGTTTTGGGTCCTTAAAACCTATTTTTCTATTAATCAGAACTTAATGACATGATAATACTTAAACAAGGATAAATTCTTTCGATAAGATAAAAATATAGATAACAAGATAAGGTTCACCCATTTGAGGTTAAAAGTATAGATAGCATGATTAAGTTCCTTCTAAAAAATTTAACCATACATTACGTACAATCTTACATTAAACATATGCCATGCATCTAATTTTCCAACGTACTTTAATTTTATTATAACTAATGAATACTTTCCAAGCATACTTTAATTGCATTATCAATAACTGAATACATTCTATTATTCAAAACTACATTCTTTCATGATCCAAATTATTGTGTTTAATAAGATGACTACATAAATGCATTTAAAATTAACATCATCTAATCCAAATTATACATTCTAACATAATGCCATCCATAAATGCTAATTAAAAAGGAAACATAAGAACATAAACATCACATAACACCGAAATGATATCGGAGTTCACCCCTAGTGGGCACATCTCCAGGTCTTCTCAACTGCAAGACTCCTCTGATAATTAAAAATAGTGAAGAATACATAAGGTTCACATAATTTAAAATCCTGCCATCAAGGCGTACATAAACCAATAATATATATAAACCCATCGGTCAAATAAATATATGAATGATCCCTGAATAGGAAAGGATCCTACTGAACATAATAAGAAGCAATTACAAAAGATCAACTAGAGCATCTGTGAAACTAAATCTTTGCAACCCAAGGTCTAACATGAATATCAGGTTCACATAAGGGCATAGACAACAAGACAACTCCTCAACATTGCTCCTATCAAAGACGACACAACAACACACCAGTGAAAATAAGGGACAAGTGTCATCACATAACTTGGTATGGTTACCATGGAAGGTCTTTGTAGGTTCCGAACCCATCCACTGGGTTACCCTGGCAACCTATTCCGAACCTCTGACCCTTCCAAGCCTCATGTGGACCCACACTTCCTTTCGTAAACACAAGGTTGATGGTTTTCCATTTCAAGCCTTCTCACTGCATGTTGAGCGTGTACTAGCACTCATCCCATACGTGAGATACCATTAACTTACTTAGTGATTCATTAACCAACTCTCTAATATACTATTAGGCTATCACTTATTTAGACACACTTTCGATGGGTTATCGAGCAACCACTTTGGGCACAACCCCCAATCGAAAGCCACTTTCCCATATGACACTAGACCATAAACCAACAACTCCTAAAACCTAGGAATATACAAGGTCAGGCATACAGAGTTCAAAATGGAAGGAACACCCACTTGGTCAAACAAGACTTCATACAAGGTGCACTGACTGACAATACTCTAACTAGAGACTTGACCAACTATGGTCAACCATGAATCAACATTTGACACCTGCATAAAGGACATGACCGGTTACAACACTACCATGAGAAAATAGTCAAAACTCGAGATCAAGGACATAAGCAGGTACCCAAATCAATCATACGTCAGTGTCCAACAAAACAAAATCAAAGACTTGCCATTTCTTAAGAAAATGCGAATACAGGAAATTAAACATGCATAGGCATAGATTGAAAAAGACAATCTTCTTTCTTATTGTTTACACACAACAATCGATCTAGTTTTCTAAAGGATCTAAGTTTGATTGCAGTTATCTACCTCATCTAGGTACAGGTCGTTCATGATTTTCTAACTCGCTAAGTTCGTTGCATCATAACATAACATAAATACATCATCATGAGTTTTTAAACCAAATTCACATGAATATAATTAAATAAGTATTAACCAACTAAATATGATATTTATTCTTCAAATAAAACATCATTCTCATACTGGTTCGAAAACAATTTCTCCAAATCCATCTTTTCAAGAACCAAGCGACACTTTTCAGATTAAGGAAATATATATATAAAGAAACCAAAAATAGATAAACATTTCCCAAATTAACAAATTATTTCCTTGCGTATATTTAAACAAATCCACAAATCTAAGATATTAATTAGTATATATATCTCTAACTATATATACCTTAATTAATAAATTCATAATTTAACAACAATTAGTATATATTTAGAAAAATATACATTAATTAACAAAATAGAATTTGAATATTAATTAATGTATATTTACCATTATACAATTAATTAATAATAAACTAATCATAAATTACTATTTAATGACTAAATTAAATAATAATTAAAAACTTTATTTAAAATATAATTATTAGCAAAACCCAAAGGGGTACCCACGCAGACACCCACATGGGCCCCTTGGTAGCCCACACTACCATTGGTAGCGCTGCTACCAAATGGTAGTAGGCCGCTACCGTTGGTAGCAGATCACTACCAACTGGTAGTAGCCTCTACCTTTGGTAGCTTGCTACCTCCCCACGTGGTGGGGGTTTTCCTACCACGTGGGGGGTTTAATTTTTGTTTTTTTTAACTTCTTAAAAAGAAACAAACCCCCATTTAAAAAAAATTAGTCTCAGATTGAGACTTAAAATATTTTCCAATAGCCCCATGATTTTTATAAAAAAAAAAGATAAAATTTGTTGAATAACCTCCCAGGCAAATTTTTTCAACTAGAAACCCATATTTGGGCATAAAGATTCATTCCTCACAAATCTATTCCACCAATCTGCCAAACTACAAACTAATCCCAATAAGAAATGTAATCTGAGAACCATCCGTGGGATTTTAACAAAGTTTAATGAGAACAACCAAAATTTTCATCTGGAGGTTTGATAAGAAAGCAAGGAGGGTTTGAGTTTGTGATCTCAAGACAACTCTTCCATTTTCCACAAAATATAAGAGATTATTTACAAACACAACCAGATTTCATTCCAAAAACCATACAATCTCAATAAAACAAGAAATCAAAGAGATGAACCAGAATCCTACCTCATTTAGCATTCCTGGCAAGATCTGATGAAGAGCCCAACCTGTATCTCAAGAATCCTTCTCCAAAATATTTTCCCCAAAATGCCCTCCAAAATCATCCTCCCAAACTTATTTCCCAAACCTAGGTTAAATGGGAAAAGTTTGACCAAAATTTCATTTTTGGGATTTAAAATATTTTCATTTAAAATTAATTCCCAAAAATCATTCTTTCAAACTATATCAAATATATATTAAACTTGCTTTTCTAATTAAAATTGATTTTCTCAAATAATTGAATTTACCCTTTCTATTTCCAAAATGCCAAGAAATTAAATCATTTCTATTCGAATAAATTTAAATCTTTCCTTTCAAAAAGCATAACTGAAAATATTTATCATTTAAAATTAACCATTTAATTGAACTTGCTACCAACTTGCATTGAGCAATTCTAATTAACGATTAATCGCGTAAAAGGGAACCTATTTAATCTAGTCTCTTAATTACAATGCACAAACACACATTTTATCAAATTAAATACTCAATCTAACCACACACAAAACACGTGACCCAAGAAAGACAAATAGACAGACGACCTACATACCCAACCAAAGGGGATACCGACAGACGACTGACGACACTCACGTGAGCATGACTATGATCAAACGAGGGTCTTACGATCACCTAATCCAAATTGTAAGGACCAAAGAGATACACTCAAACTTGCGAATCCACACAAAGATGAACCTCGCACCCATGCAGTACTGTACCTGAAATATCCTACAACCAAGAGTCATACATGCATACATATATATACTTAATGAAAGTGTTATCCCGAGATTAATAACTTGAAATAGGAGAACTAATAAACTTGCATACAGATTGATGCGAAAACCACATTAATAGGTACGCACAATAATCAAAACATCTGAATATAACATTATAACATGATAAACTAACCAAGGTCAAACTGAGATTAGAATCTAATTAGGGTAGGGGTACTACATTCTCCCCCCCAGGTTCCGACTTACTCCTGGAAGTCATAAGGCTAGATGGAAAACATGCCACTCGCATCAGCCCTGAAACTCATTTAACAAAGATCAAATTGCACATAGGAATCTTTTCACAAATTAATGAAACATTATTGTTAACATATCTACGAATGCCATTATACATCAGTAAGATACATCTAAATCTATACATTTCTTAAAACATTCTAGGAATTATCCACAATCATAGTAGAGAAACAAGAATTTTCTTCCTTTCATTACACCAAATTAAAGCATTAAAAAGAGGTAAACAACAATTACCATACTCATCTACCAAATATGACAAGAAGACATGCCATCATTATCAATTTATTTTACCAATCCATTCTCATCATAAAATTTTATCGCATAGAACTAGCTTCAAAATTCAAATTCTACAACCAAGTTAACTTTCATGAAATAAGAGCAACATATATAACTCAATTGTTTACACTTGCCTGGCATATAAAAACCTTTCCAATGACTATGTCCCATAACATAGTGACAAGTTAACACAATTTACTCCATGATTACACATAATAACCATCCACATAATTGGAATGCACAACTCAAAAGGCCACATGTGAGCATTTCTAATGCTTGGTCAAAGATAACATGCATGATCAACATCTCTATGCCTGATCTCAAAAGAATGATATGATCATAAATATCCAATATCTCACTCAAGGGCTTGATGGTGCTAGGGCACACCATAGCGGTGCTACCTTCCACACAAGACCTTCGTGAAAATCCCTTGTTGAGTAAGGTGGTTAGCCTCCAAGAGATAGTCACCACACATAGGTAGGTAGTGGATCCTCGCTGCATCACAACCTCACATACCCCCATCCTCAAGGTTCCCTACATCTACTTCCTCGTACACACTCAACCAAGACCGTCTCATACGTCCTTGGAGAGGAATTTCACATTTCAACACAAGACCAACATACAAAAACAATAAGGATAAACTAGTTCAACCACCAAAGTACGGATGAATAAAGATAATAAACCATCAATTCCAACAGTAAGGCAAGAAAATAATCCAGAATTTGCAACACCAAATCAAGTAAGAAAAAAGGTCAAAAGATCGTGGCTAAACCTTCAAAGTCAAAGTAGAACAAATTGCTGGTCCACAAAGAAATAAATAAGAATATCATAAGTACACATAACATCACTATGTGACTATCATTTAGCCACCAACGAGGAAGGAGGGAACAATTGTCTAGATATTGCAGTAGCTCATCATGTGGTGCGGCCTAGTCACAAATCCACACGGCATGACAGTGTGCACCTCGACATCACCCCGCATCATGTCATCATGCGACGTGGCAATACTCCAAGCGGAGAAGACACGCAATGGACGTATCCTGCATGGTAGTGTACCTCACAGAAAAAGGAGTGCGTAGGTCACATCACGCATAGCGACGGATCTCTCAGGATACTCACCGTAAGCCAGTGGTATACATGGCTAAGGTCCACCCACATGTCTACCAACACCTACTAATTGGCAGCTCATGCAGACAAAACCTACCTTTCATGAAGACAAGGGAAAAAAGATCCTCCAAAAAACATCATCACTATGCTCAAGAACTGCCATCAATATGCTCAAATAAAAGAGAGGAATAGGTTGGCACACATAAACCTTATAAATAGATTCATCAAAAGGGAAAGTATTGAGTACACCTTTGATACATTTTTTATTGTAGAACTATATTTTTCTGCAGAATAGAGAAGCTAAAGTCTCTTCGCACTGACATTACTCGTACACTGGTCCATACTATTCAAGAAATGGTGACTTCAAATACTACCCCTTAACATACTGAATTACCAACAACTCGAGGTTTGGTAATCAGTAGGGTAACATAGAAGCAACATCACATAAACAATATGGTTTCCCATACTCATAAGCAAACATATCATCCATGGTTGATTACTTCACCATCCCATGGGCACATATAGCAAGCACGAGTTTCTTACAATGCACAAAGATAGCACCAGTACTGGTTTAGTCACATTTACGGGGAGTACTTTTCAATACACTATCATCTACTTAAGGAAGGTTTTAATTATGCTTTCCACATGAAACTGAATAAAATTTATTCTAGATACAAGTACTGAAATTCTTAACAATTCAAAATTACATAAGGAAGTAACATCATTCCTATATCTTTTACTAATTCCACTAAGCATTCATAACCACATTACTAACTATGCAAATTTATTTCCAAAGCGTAAGAATTTCATCTTTCAATATGAAGCCAAAATGCAAAAAAACAATTTCACATGCTTTATAAACATTCTATTTAAATCAATGCATTCTTTTGTATCATTTCTAAAAATCTAATAATCTAGGTAAAGAGAAGGGAAAGAGAGTTTGATAGCCAATCCCATTTCATATATAAGCACAAGATTTAACAAGATCACACAAAATTATAAAATTTCTCACTATAAGTCTATCATCTTAATGGTACGGTTTTCATTTCACTACCATTTTTAGAAGAATGCCAATAGGCCTAATATGACATTTCCCATTATTATGGTTGCAACAGAATGTTCTAGTTTTCCAACCAACAAAGATCAAGACATGCAATCTTTTTGATAATGCAAGACCTCTTGCGAACACTCACTACTCTTAATTCAATATGAAACATATCATAATTTGTAGCCTTTCATTGAAAATCAAAGTACGATAAGAGGTAAAAGAGGAGCTATCAACTAAATAATACATAATTATGCATGCACATCGAACAAGCTTTTCATTTGCACTTTCTAATCATAATAAGTCAATTATATGTATCCAAAGGCAAGTTCAATGTAGCATTGTTAAAATAGATCCTCAATTGAGTCAGTATAATGAAACACATAAAACAATCTTTCATGGAACACATTAATACACTCTTAGCCAATATAACATGTTCCCTTTTATACATCTAATACGCACAAGGCAGTTTCACATAATAACTATTCACACATTAATGCACATTACTTAAGATAGAATTTAATTATGTTACTCCTACAATACACATGGAGAATTCTTTAATGAAAACATACAATTTTCTCCCAATAGCCAATATGAACTTTTAAACCTATAGCCCTTTTATTATCTAAAAACACAAAAGTGTCATAAGGTTCACACAAGGGTTCAAGAAGTTACAACCTTTCTCTCGCAATAAGAAAACTCACCTAAGAGATAATTACACGTATAACAATAATTTTAATTTCTAGAGAGAAAGAGGAGGAAGGGTGGTACTCATTCAATTTGCTACAAAATAAGCATTCAACATTTACCATACAAGTCCTTCAAGTGGACAACACTAAGTTAGATCATAATCTTAAAACAAGCATATTTCATACTTTCAGATACAAAACAAGCACTAACCAACCCAATGGATTAGTCTAAAGAGCACAACAATCAATAAGGAAGGTACATACGACTCTCTTTCAGAATAAGAGTAATCATAGACCAAAATATCAATAAGAAAACAAAGCACATATAATCACTCAAAGACACCATCATCAAGAAGGTGAAAACAAGGTGTGAACACACATGTTACACACAATAAAGGTTTGCTTGAAAGAATATGCAAAAGAACAGAATACGAGTCCTTGAGATCTTCAAGATCCTATGCCTCAATCACACGCATGCAAAGAGGACAAGAATATAACATAAGGTCGATACACCTCACACCAAGGGCACAAGCGACACCAGAGATCCTAGTGTTTGCAACATGGGCTCTGATACCAAATGTAATGCCCTGCCAGGAAACACTGAAGGGATTAAGCAAAAACACAAGAATAGAGTGCAAATAATAATTTATTTTAAAATTAAACACAACATAAAGATACAATGAGTTATCAAAGTTCAAATTACACAATGGAAGACTTAAATAACACCTAAAGAGTTTCCCAACGCAATTACTTAATTCAACACTTAACTCAACTCACGCTAATTAATCCAATTAAGTTGATTAACTTAATGACATGATAATACTTAAACAAGGATAAATTATTTCAGTAAGATAAAAATATAGATAACATGATAAGGTTCACCCATTTGAGGTTAAAAGTATAGATAACATGATTAAGTTCCTTCAATAAAATTTAACCATACATTACGTACAATATTAAATTAAACATATGCCATGCATCTAATTTCCTAACGTAGTTTAATTTCATTATAACTAATGAATACTTTCCAACCATACTTTAATTGTATTATCAATAACTGAATACATTCTATTATTCAAAACTACATTCTTTCATGATCCAAATTATTGCGTTTAATAAGATGACTACATACATGCATTTAAGATTAACATCATCTAATCCACATTATACATTCTAACATAATGTCATCCATACATGCTAAATTAAACAGGAAACATAAGAACATAAACATCAGATAACACCGAAATGATATCGGAGTTCACCCCTAGTGGGCTACATCTTCGGATCTGCTCAACTGCAAGACCCCTCTGATAATTAAAAATAGTGAAGAATACATGAGGTTCACATCATTTAAAATCCCGCCATCAAGGCGTACATAAACCAATAATGCATATGATCCCATCGGTCAAATAAATACATGAATGATCCCTAAATAGGAAAGGATCCAATTGAACATAATAAGAAGCAATTACAAAGGATCAACTGGAGCATCTACAAAACTAAATCTTCACAACGCAAGGTCTAACATGAATATTAGGTTCTCACAAGGGCATAGACAACAAGACGACTCCTCAACATTGCTCCTATGAAAGACGACACAACAACACACTAGCAAACATAAAGGACAAGTGTCATCACATAACTTGGTATGGTTACCATGGCAGGTTTTTGTAGGTTCCGACTCCATCCACTGGGTTACCCTAGCAACCTATTCTGAACCTCCGACCCATCCAAGCCTCATGTGGACCCACACTTCCTTTCGTAAACACAAGGTTGGTGGTTTGCCATTTCAGGCCTTCTCACTGCATGTTGAGCCTGTACTAGCACTCATCCCATACATTAGGCACCATTAACTTACTTAGTTATTCATTAACTAACTCTCTAATATACTATTAGGTTATCACTTATTTAGACACACTTTCGATGGGTTACCCAACAACCACTTTGGGTGCGACCTCCAATCGAAAGCAACTTTCCCATATGACACTAGACCATAAACCAATAACTCCTAAAACCCAGGAATACACAAGGTCAAGCATACAGAGATGAAAATGGAAGGAACACCCACTTGGTCAAACAAGACTTCATACGAGGTGCACTGACTAACGATACTCTAACTAGAGATCTGACTAGCTATGGTCAACCATGAATCAACATTCGACACCCGCATAAAGGACATGACCGGTTACAACACCATCACGAGAAAATAGTCAAAACTTGAGATCAAGGACATAACCAAGTACCCAAATCAATCATATGATAGTGTCCAACAAAACAAAATCAAAGACTTGCCATTTCTTAAGCAAATGTGAATACAAAAAATTAAACATGCATAGGCATAGATTGGAAAAGACAATCTTCTTTCTTATTGTTTACACACAACAATCGATCCAGTTTTCTAAAGGACCTAAGTTTGATTGCAGTTATCTACCTCATCTAGGTACAGGTCATTCACAATTTTCTAACTCACTAAGTGTGTTGCATCATAACATAACATAAATACATCATCATGAGTTTTTAAACCAAATTCACATGAATATAATTAAATGAACATTAACCAACTAAATATGATATTTATTCTTCAAATAAAACATCATTCTCGTACTGGTTCGAAAACAATTTCTCCAAATCCATCTTTTTGAGAACCAAGTTACACTTTTAAGATTAAGGAAATATATATATAAATAAACCAAAAATAGATAAAAATTTCCCAAATTAACAAATTATTTCCTTGCGCGTATTTAAACAAATCTACAAATCTAAGATATTAATTAGTATATATATCTCTAACTATATATACCTTAATTAATAAAATTTAACAACAATTAGTATATATTTAGAAAAATGTACATTAATTAACAAAATAGAATTTGAATATTAATTAATGTATATTTACCATTATACAATTAATTAATAATAAACTAATCATAAATTATTATTTAATGACTAAATTAAATAATAATTAAAAACTTTATTTAAAATATAATTATTAATATATTAATATATTTTTTTTTAAACAATAAATGAAAAAATATATATAAAAAATGCAAAACCCAAAGGGGTACCCACGTGGGCCCCTTGGTAACCCACGCTACCATTGGTAGCGCTGTGTTGGTAAACATATTTGTCATTGCGGTCGTTTACCTGAAACTGACCCTATTTTCCCAATAAGTAGTGACAAATGTTCCAACAGTTGGAGAGATCGTTATGTGAAACACGATCTTCCTCTACGTTTGAGAGGGGCAGCTCCCTCGTATGATAGGGTTGTTTAGGATTTTCGTGTGCTTTTAACCTGAAAGTACATAAAGGAGAAAACATAGAGCTAAAAATAAATTAAGATAGAAATCTCAACAATAGACATACGACCATCAACTGAGATTTCTCAACGTTAGCAACAAATTACAAGGGGAATTTATAAGTTAATATGCTTAGCCATGAGATGACGATAAAGAAGAATGACAAATCTCAACATAAAGAGAGATAAGATACTTTGACACATTCAAACTAAGATACCAAAGGTTGCTTGTGCATCATCACATCAATTGTATAAATCACATATGCATAAAAAGACTACCAATTTGACATACAAGAAATCGACAGTGATAACACATGAATACATTTAGAACACACGAACTAAGACGTATTCTTCATTATCCTTTTGGAAATATACAAGTCCAAAATCCTTTCTATACATAGTGAAAATCAAAATGTCATTACAAGTTTCTCCTAGAATTTCAGCAGACATTTCCCCCTCTGTAAGAGTCTCCCCCCAACATTACAAATAGCCTTGTATTTATAGGCTTCCTAGAATAACCACCTTAGTAACTAACTTTAATCCTGGGTTAATAACTAACTCTTTTCTGAATGAATTTCAATGAGTTAGTAACCTACACTTTTATGCACAGAAGAAGTCAACTTTCTAACCTTGGGTTACAATAAGCGACATAAGTCACTTTTTACAACAATAATATCAAACCTATTACATTGAAGAAATCACCCGTTGTCGATTTTGCCAAGGTGACCTCCGTGTCTTCATTTGCATCTTTATCTTTGTAACTTTTTCATCATCGACTCTCTGCTTACACTGCGAAATGTAGTTGCATACTAAAACATCTATCCATTGTAGTTTCTAGAGACTTTGAGCTTGTCCTTCTCATTCTTTTCTTGAAAGCGCCATAAACAAGTTGGAATGCTAGTACATTTAAATTTGCATCATGATATGACTCATCTATAAGGATAATATTTAACCATCATAAAGGAGTTTTGGACATAACCAAATTTTCTCACACTCACACTCATCAAACTTGCTAAGCTTTCCAGAATAAATACAAAGTGATTTTCAATCCAACTAGATGAAGTCAAACTTTAATTACTCGGAAGATTTGCATGCTTAACCATCTCTTATGCATTCCCACCATCTTGACAAAGAGATATTCATTCACCAATAAATTTTGAGAGTTTCCTTGTGTGCAGGCCGAGAGCATGAAGAAAGGTTGTGAGATTTGGAATTACAAACTTTAATTGCATTAGCTTGAAACTTTCTAAAGATTTTTCATCATACTCATCAAAGGTTACCACAATTGGTATTGACACCAACCAATTGCATTTGACTGAAACCATAGTTCATTTAGGCGATATTAAACAATTTCACGGGCCTCATCATATCTGTCAAGTAGTAAAATATCCCATACGGGTTGATGGATTTCCATGCCTAGTTTGAATTCCATGGGATGCTACTGACAAAGTTGAGGCAATTTCTTAAGAGTTTCTTAAGACTTTCTGACAAATTCAATTTGTGCATACGCTTCTATCATCGCATCCACAAGACATCTTTTATGACATTCTATGAAACAGTTCATATGTTGTCTCTCCACATTTTGCAAGCATATTTGTCGTTGCGGTTTGATGAATATCGTGATTGGTTTTGTGTATACCCACATTCTGCATCTACCGTGTTCTCTTAAAAAAAATTCACGTGTGCTAGCTATGCTTCCCACGATCTGCATCATTCTTTGATACATTTTATCAATTAATCTTCCTGTTGTGATTATATTTCACGGTGTACATATGTTTTGACCGCAGTGCATTCGTATTGAGACCACATTTCTTTAAGGCATTTTAACAAGAATTTCACTATTGCATTTCACATGGTACTCTTTCCAAACACTCCACGTGAATTTTCTATGCATTGCGATCTGCATCCATGACTACTAGAGCGGCTACGACTACAAATACGCTTTAACAAATCTCTATTCTTTGATCGTGGAATTCAGATTTACACCTACCAATCTCTTTGGAGCATTTTGTCAGACAGATCGCTAAATGTGTAAGCTGCTATCCCATGGTGCCCATAGCGCTATGTATAACAGTTCACGTGCATTGGCTCTGCTTCCACGATTTCCACGATCTATAGCATATCCTTGAAGAATTATGTCAAACAGTTCACCTGCTGGAATTAATGCCTGCCAAAGTTCACATGCGTTGTCATGTGTTGATTACATGAGACCACGTTTCTTTGAGGGATTCTGACAAACAATTTACACGTGCTACCTGTGCATTCACCATGTCATGAGACCACATTGCTAGAGTTAACACCTACGAACAACATTCATGCATAGATGAGACCATGTTTCTTTGAGAGAGTCTATCAAACAGTTTATATGCGTTGTCTATACTCCCATGCTGCCTTCAAACCTGCCATGTAATTTGGTCAAAGAGTCCACATGCGTTGTCAATGTTTCACATTTGCAACATTGAAGTACATTGTCTGTGTAATTAAATTCTGCTTGCATGAAGATCAATATATTGCTGGTAATAATGAAAACGTTTTCAATAACTTCATTGTGTGCATGAACTGCAATTTTGACAGCCATAAGATGGCATCTCTGTGAGGCACTTTGTCAAATGGTTTGTAGCTTGTCTATGCCTTCCATATTTTGCATACATATTTACATTTCATGGCATGTGAACACTGGCTTAATCTGCAATTATGTCTTCCAGTGTAACTGCAACTTTAACATCTAGTGAACTCCCTCTCTTCTTCAATGCATTTTGAATGCTCATAACCTGTTGTTTGTAGCCTTCTTTTACTTTTCTCTCTCTTTTTTTTTTAATATTCTTCTTTGATAAAATCTATAAGAGGTTAAGAATGCTCAAAAACTGAGCATTTCTAACCTTCTTGACAAAGTGGGGCCCGCAAGGTTAAGAAATGAGGTTAGAAATATGGGTTAGAAATGCTCAAAAAGTGAGCATTTCTAACCTTCTTGACAAAAGGTTAAGAATGCTCACTTTTTGAGCATTTCTAACCTCATGCTTCAACGAGCTATCCTTTACACCTTGGAAACCATTTTTCATTGAGAATGAATCAAGGAAGAATGCCACCGATGACTGAAGATGATTTCCTTATCGCAAATGACCAAACATAATAAAATGATTTAAAATATTAAATTACCATTTGAGAAATAATTTAAATGTAACGCTTTGGCTGGAGAAAAATGACATAACTTTCAAACGGTGGGGAGTTAGGTCCTGAATTTGAAACACGCATCAATGGTAGTGAAAGAGATCCACACAATTATTTACACCTCATGACGAAGCCTTAAATGAGATATTTTAATCATTTGGGAGCAACAGACACCAAAAATTGAAAGTTTAAAATATGAGAAAATATGAACTGGGTTAAGGTGAAAGTTGGCCACACGATATAAAATGACGTTTAGATCCTGACTGTCAAGAGATTTTCCTTAATTTGCGGTAATTCTCAAAATTCTTCCATTTTTGGGATTTTGACTAGTAATGACCTTGGACAACGCGTTCATTACTTATGCGTAAACACTCATTGGACCTTTACTCGACACTGAGCCTGATTTGAAGTTCAAATTTTAGGTAGTCCAAGTATGGGGGCAATATGCTGCTACCAACTGGTAGCAACCGCTACCTCTGGTAGCCTACTACCTCCCCGCGTGGTGGGCGTTTTCCTGCCATGTTGGGGGTTTAATTTATTATTATTTTTTTTAACTTCTTAAAAATAAACAAACCCCCATTTAAAAACAAATAGTCTCAGACTGAGACTTAAAATATTTTCCAGCAGCCCCATGGTTTTTATAAAAAAAAGAAGATAAAATTTGTTGAATAACCTCCCAGGCAAATTTTCTCAACCAGAAACCCATATTTGGGCATAAACATTCATTCCTCACAGATCTATTCCACCAATCTGCCAAACTACAAACTAATCCCAATAAGAAACTTAATCTGAGAACCTTCAATGGGATTTTAACAAAGTTTAATGAGAACAACCAAAATTTTCATCTAGAGGTTTGATAAGAAAGCAAGGAGGGTTTGAGTTTGTGATCTCAAGATAACTCTTCCATTTTCCACAAAATATAAGAGATTATTTACAAACACAACCAAATTTCATTCCAAAAACCATACAATCTTAATAAAACAAGAAATCAAATAGATGAACCAGAATCCTACCTCATTTAGCATTCCTGGCAAGATTTAATGAAGAGCCCAACTTGTAGCTCAAGAAATCCTTCTCCAAAATATTTCCCCCCAAAATGCCCTCCAAAATCATCCTCCCAAAATTATTTCCCAAACCTAGGTTAAATGGGAAAAGTTTGACCAAAATTTCATTTTTGGGATTTAAAATATTTTCATTTAAAATTAATTCCCAAAAATCATTCTTTCAAACTATATCAAATATATATTAAACTTGCTTTTCTAATTAAAATTGATTTTCTCAAATAATTGAATTTACCCTTTCTATTTCCAAAATGCCAAAGAAATTAAATCATTTCTATTCGAATAAATTTAAATCTTTCCTTTCAAAAAGCATAACTGAAAATATTTATCATTTAAAATTAACCATTTAATTGAACTTGCTACCAATTTGCACTGAGCAATTCTAATTAACGATTAATCACATAAAAGGGAACCTATTTAATTTAGTCCCTTAATTACAATGCACAAACACACATTTAATCAAATTAAATACTAAGGATTAAATACTCAATCTAACCAGACACAAAACACGCAACCCAAGAAAGCCAAACAGAGAGATGACCTACATACCCAACCAAAGGGGATACCAATGGACGACTGATGACACTCACTTGAGCACGACTATGATCAAATGAGGGTCTTACGATCAACTAATCCAAATTCTAAGGACCAAAGAGGTACACTCGAACCTATGAATCCAGGCAGAGACAAACCTCGCACCTATGCGGTACTATACCTAAAATCTCCTGCAACCAAGAGTCATATATGCACACATATATATATATAATTAATGAAAGTGTTAGCCTGAGATTAATAACACGAAATAGGAGAACTAATAAACTTGCATACGAATTGATGTGAAAACCACATTAACAAGTACGCACAATAATCAAAACATCTGACTATAACATTATAACATGATAAACTAACCAAGGTCAAACTAAGAGTAGAAATTGATTAGGGAAGGGGTACTACACTACTCATAACTATAGGGATAGATACATAAGAAACAAGAGCGATAAGTGTCATCACGTAGCTCAAAAGGATGGCTCACGTGGAATCTAGTATTCCTCTTATATGGATGAGGAGACTCAATCATGCCAGATCAATGCCCCACAGATGACTAGGAATTCTCAATTGATCCTTAGTCTCAATAAGAACTCAAGGCCATGAGAGGGCATCCATTTATCTTGGTTCATTTTATTAATGTGTCATTAGTTTTCACTTGATTACAAAATGTCCACTAAGTTACCCTAGCAGTCCCTTTGTACCATGACCTCCATTGAACACCACTCTCATCATTGGTCCTATTATCTACCCTAGGCTCAAGTAAAACAGAACATGAAATTCAATGACAAAATACCAATATGCAAGACCATATAATAGCACAATTGAGCCCAACAATTCCAAAATATGTCAATTAAACACAATATGCATTAACATATTCATATGCATTCAAAACATACTCACTTGGCCCTAATGGCAAGAGAATATATCTAATTCAATCCAATAGTAAAATTTCCATATATAATACTATTATTCCACATAATAATTTCACAAAATAAACACCAAATTCATATTTTTATAAGAAGGTCAAATTGACGAAAAACTAGTCATGGAAGTCATCCACCATTGATAGACCTCCAAAAAGCTTAAATTTCAAACATAGAGAATTAAAAATTTGGGAAAACCCATTGATCTACAACTACACAACACTCCATAAAAATTTGGGTAGAGTTTCCCCATTTCAACCATAGTTATCAAATTTTATACAGTAAATTTAAACACTTGTTATCCCCAATTTTAATTTTTAGTAAAAAATGGGGTAATCCCACAAATTTTTGGCCTATTTGTGGTTTTCTAGCTCTATGCACACTTTTTGAGATGACTTCGTCATCTCATTTCTGATCATTACTTGGTTTTTCTCCCATTTTTATCCATCTTTGAGTTTAAGGTGCATATCGGGCCTATACACTCGATTTACCCCAACCTTGAATTCTAGGTGCAAATTGGGTTTATAGGTCCAATATGCACCTCTTGATGCTTGATTTGGTCTAAGGTATATAAATTGGGTTTGTAAACCCAAAATGCACATTGTCAAGTGCAAATCGAAACCCGATTTGCACTCATTTATGGCACTTAAGTTATTCATTTCTCCTTTTAGAAGTTCGAATAGGAGTCTTTTGCCATTGTTTTTAAGTCTTTTCCTCTACGTTTTGTTTTGGATTTGCATTCTGAGTCAAGCCAGGTTCGTGAAGAGTGAACTCCATCTTGGGAATTCACATTTTTCTCCCTTTTTGGGTATGTTTTTGCATCTCTTTCTGGTTATGGTTTTCCTTTGATTATGCTATGGTTTTCAAAACCCTACTCCTTGATGTCTTTCTCCTTTTCAATCTTTCATAGTGTGGTGTGTTTGAGCTTGTCAACTCAAACATCCACCTCTTTTGCACCATATACCAAAATTTTTTGGCATCACTGACCATTGATATTGCTTGGGTGTGATGGCCCGAACAATACCACACTTGTGGTGCTTCTTGGGTCTACGAATCCAAGCATCATCGTTTTCCTTTGTTTTTTTCTTTGTACTTCCCCTTGGTGGAGTTTGTTTGTCTAGGTTTTTTATTTTCCTTGTTTTAGTGGTTATTAGGAGTGGTTAATATGAGGACACGTGGCGAAATACTTTGGCTACACGTGTAACTCTCCACCTCACATGGGTAGTTGAGTCACACACCCTCTTTTGGCTTGTTGTGCCACCTCTCATAACCACTATTTTGTCATTTCCTAAGTGTGTTATGGGGTAGTTGGGTTTCTCACCCTCTTTTGGCCTTATGTGCCAACTTTTTCAACTCCTTTCCTGTCTTCATGTAAGGAGGTTATGCCACATATTTTGGCATTTACCAAGAAGGTAAAACCTCTCATTTTTTTATGGGGAATAGGATTTAATGCACCCCTTGGATGTATATGCTATTATTTATATATATAATAATCACTATACTCTCACGTTCACTAGTTTAGTGATAGCTCGGTGAGAGTCTTCTGAAATTTATCTTCTTTGTCTCTATTTTTTTTCTCTCATATCAAATTTATCTTCATTCAACTATTTTGATTTTCAATCATCTGTTGCTTGGAGTTGCATTTGATCTGCAACCGATATCAGATCCTAGCTCGATTCTCGCATAATCTAAAATGGTATCAGAGTCGTGTTGTCTAGTATAGCTCATTGTTTTTCTAATTTATTTGAGAGATTTGAGAATATTATATAACTAATAATTTCCTTAAAAACCAATATTCTCTTCTCCTGCATTCTCGTGTGACCTAGAGAATCATAATAGTTTAAAGGAAAATAGCTTCTAGTTAAATTTGGTTTTATATGTATGTGTTCTTGTGAGATCTAGGTGATTGCAGATTTTGGTAATATTGGATGCTTATTCAACATTTCCAGAGTGTCTAAAAGGCTTAAGAAAGTCAAAATTGACTTTTATTTCACCAAAATCAGAATTTGGAGGACACAGTAAAAAAACTAGAGTGAATTATTTTTTAGTGGAGCTATTTTCATTTTGGCATCAAAATTCTAGCTTCTTATCATTTTCAGGAAAAATAATTTCTAGGTTTTCTTCCCAACATCGAATATTTTTTGGGTTTTTGGTGGTGTTCCCATAAAATTAATAGTTTTTTCCCAAAAATAGAGTTTGAATAGGGTGGGAGCCATTTTTCTAGTAGGCAAATTCAACAACTTGTCTTAAAAGTTGCATAACTTTTGCCTAGGGTGTCAGATTTTTGCAAACAAGTACTTGACGAAAAATCTAGAAATGAGCACTCTTCATTCTTGTAGGTCTCATTGAAATATTACCTTTTTTCATCAGATATTGCAGGTTGAATCAATTGCATTTTTTTCCTTGAACATATCATATCTTTCACCACACAACTCTGTTTTTCAAAAATGAATAGTTGTTGGAAAGGTATTGAGATGCATTGAGCAACTATAATGCTAATTTTTTTTAGATCTTGTATCAAAATTATTTGTATTGAAAATCTCTATTTTTCGCCATTGGAGCCTTAAAAGCATTGTAATTTGATAAAAAGCCTTGTAAACACACTCATTATAAAGTGCCAACCTTGTAATATTTTGGGGGGGGGTGTGATTTTTGAGACTAGTGGAAAGGGGGGGGGGTATCTATCGTGTCTTCTTTCTTGCACTCTTCTTGATTCTTTGCAATCTTATTTTCTACTACCATGGATGCATCTACAATTCCTCTTTTAACACCATATAATTATTTTGAATGGAAATATAATATGATAATATATCTAAAAAGATGTGGATATCATCTTGTTACTATGAGACTTGAAACTGAACCTTAAGATGTTGCAGAAAAGATTAAATAGTTTAATAAATGTGATAAAGCTTTTGGTACTTTTTGTATGTTAGTCTCTCCTGACCTTCTTTTCCACATTGAATCTACCACTACACCAAATGGAGTGTGGGCCATTTTGGAAAACTTCTTTGGTAAGTAGGATGAGATCAAAGGTCATCAGCCAGAGAATGAACTCATAGGGTTGAATCCAACCAATTTTGACACTATACAAGACTTCTTCACAACACTTAAGTCTGTAAGATTGCAATTGTAATAGTGTGGAACTAAAAAAGATGATAAGAAATTGATCTTGAGTATTCTTTCTAAGCTTGGTCCTAACTATTCAATGTTTGTTTCTACATTCTATGCTACAAAATGTGCCCTAGGTACCACATTCAAAATGATCTCTAGATGAATTTGTTGCAAAACTCACTAGGGAGTAGGACAAATTGGTTCCAACAGGCATAATAAAACCCTCTAAGTCACATACCGTAGCTGTAAATCAAGGCACAAAAGAACCAAAAGGGTCTAGTATGCAAGATAAGAAACAAAAGAACCAAAGAGAGAAGAAGAAAGATAAAAAAATCTGCTACTTCAAAAGAATATTCTCAGGCCTCTTCATCAAAAGGTGAACAACCTAAGAAGGAGAATGTCAAGTTTTCTTATTGTAAGAGGCTTGGTCATGGTGAACATAAGTGTTTAAAGAAACAAATTGATCACCTTTCACATCTTCTTGAAAATAAGAATATCAAGGTGCCTGATTCAGTCAAATGAAGTTCATCAGAAGGATCTTCTAAGGACACATATAAGAGTAAGGGGAAAGGAAAGGGCAAGCCCCTGGTTGTTGTTGCTTCACAATCCAATTCTTGGATAATTGACTCGGGTTCTTTGTACCACGTGGCTTCTTCAAATGATGATTTCACCTCTTTAGAGCTATGTTCTATGCCTACCATACTAATGGGTGATGACACTCTTGTTGAAGTGCATGGGAGAGGGTTTGTTGATGTGGATGAAGGAACATTTCAAGATGTCCTTTGTGTTACATCTTTATCAACTAACCTCTTTTTTGTTTATTAGATCACTCACATTGGTTCTGGCAAGCAAGTTGAGTTCACACCATATATAGTGGTAATCAATACAATGCATAATGGGTCTACTATTGGTGTGGGAAAAGAAGATCATTATTTCAGATTATATAAGTTTTCTCACTTTGTTCCCAACTCTCCTTCGATGGTTTTACTTACTCATGCAGATGAGGTGATTTTTTTGTGGCATCAACGGTTTGGCCACTTGAACTACCATTACTTGCAACAACTCAGTCAACAAAACATGGTTTCAAGGTTGCCTTCTATTCGATATTCAGATGGAGTTTGCCAGGGATGCATTCTTGGTAATCATTCTGAGGAGAAGTATGATAAAGGAAAATCATGGAGAGCTACACATCTATTAGAGCTAGTACACAATGACTTGGCAGGATCATTTCCACAACCATCTTTCAATAGGGCTAGATATGTCTTGACATTTATTGATGACTTTTCTAGATATACATGGGTTTACTTTCTCAAACAAAATTCTGAAGTTTTTGAGAATTTTATAGATTTTGAAGCTTTTTCAAAGAAATAATCTGGGAAGTTCATCAAGATTCTACGTACAGATAATAGGGGTGAATATGTTAACAATCAGTTTGAACAATTTTGTGCTTTAGAAGGTATCAACATGCAACACATAGTTCCATATAGTCCTCAACAAAATGATGTTGCAAAATACAAGAACATGTCCTTGAAGGAGATGGCCAATTGTATGATTCACTCCAAGTCTTTGGCACCTCAGTATTGGGTAGAGGCCATCCATTGTGCATGTTACATCTAAAACCAGGTATCTCACAAAGATGTAAAGGGGGTAACTCCCTTTCAAGCTTGCACTTGTTGAAAACCCATAGTTAAGCACTTTAGAGTGTTTGGTTCTCTTGCATGGGCCCACATTCCAGCAAAGAAATGTAAGGCTATGGATCCGCAGAGAAGGCCTTTTATATTTGTTGGGTATCCAGATGATGTCAAAGGGTATAAACTTCTCCATCCCACTACTCATGAGTTGTTCATTGAGAGGAGTGTTTGTTTTGAGGAGAGTTCTTCTAGTTCTTCTTATACCACTTCTCCATCCACTATCACATTGGAGACATTGCATCATAATGACAGTTCTTCAAAGGATATTGATCCTCCTAATTTTGATGAGGATTTTTCTTCCTCCACTTCAGATGGTGACAATAACGATGAGGATTCACATTCCTCTCATAGTCATCATTCAGAGGTTGATGATTCTCCCCAAGACTTTCCAGCCTCAGTGCCTCTTTGGGCTCGACAAACACTTGAGTCAGTAGGAGATTGGCTTGGTGATCCATCATATACTAGAAGAATAAGGTCACAATTTTAGTAGGCTGCACATCTCTTCATTGCTTTAGCTTATGATCCATAGTCTTTTCGAGAAGCTTCAAGTGTTATCGAGTGGGATGTTGCAATGCAAGAAAAATCCAATTCCTTGGAAAGGTATCACACATAGGATTTAGTTCCTCTTCCCAAGGGAAGGAAACTTGTTCAATGCAAGTAGATCTATCAAACAAAATTTACAACAAATGGGTGTATTGATAAGTATAAGTCTCACTTAGTAGAAAAAGGTTCTTCCAAAGTTCCAGGGGTTGATTACTCGAAGACTTTTGCTTCAATTGCTAAAATGAATTCCATCTAACTTTTCCTTTCTATAGCTGCAACCCATCATTAGGAAGTTCATCAAATGGATGTGAAGAGTGCATTTCTTCATGGTGATCTTCAGGAGGAAATCTACATGGAGCAACCATAGGGGTTTATTCAGGATCCTTCACTTGTGTGTCGGCTTCAGAAGTCTCTCTATGGCCTTAAACAGGCTCCTCGAGCTTGGTATGCCAAGATGGACTCATTCCTTCTGATAGTTGGTTTCACTTGATGCCATTATAATCTGAACATCTACATTCTACAATAGGATGATACTCTCACATTTCTATTTCTCTATGTTGAGGACTTGTTGATCACAGGGAGTCACTCATCCATCATCAAGGCAGTGAAAATTTCTCTACATGATAGATTTCTGATGTCAGACTTGGGTCTTCTGCATTACTTCTTAGGGATTGAGATCAGTCAGTTATCTTTAGGTATCTTCCTTGGACAACCCAAGTATGCACTTGATATGATCTCCAAATTTTGCATGGTTGATTGTAAGCCTACACCTACTCCATTTTTGTTATGGGGTCAAACTTGAGGCTAAGTTCTCTTCACCCTTGGTTGATGGCACTTTATACCAACAACTTGTTGGGAGTCTCATCTACTTGACTCATACAAGACCTGACATTTCATATGTTGTGGGCATTGTCTCTAGATTCATGTAGGAACCACATGAGTTGCACTGGAAAGAAGCTAAGTGGATCATCCACTACATTCACGGTACTCAAAATTATATATTTAGTATGCAACAGGCATGGATATTGACTTGGTGGGGTATCCAGATTTAGATTGGGTAGGTGATTCTTAGGATGACAAGTCTACTTCAGGATATTTCTTCTCACTTGGTTCCGGTCTAGTTTGTTGGTCGAGAAAGAAGCAGTCTGCAATTTCTCTTTCATCAATAGAGACTGAGTATTGAGGGGCAGTTAATGCCACCATTGAGGCTATTTGGCTTCAGAATATTCTCATTGAGTTTGGTATCCCAATAAAAAATCCTACTATAATCTTTTGTGATAATCAAAGTGCTATATAGATATCAAGAAATCCAGTTCATCACCAGAGGATGAAACACATTGAGATACATATGCACTACATTCAAGAACTGATTCAAGAACGCATCATTGATCTTAAGTATTGTTCTACATCACAACAGGCTACAGACATCTTCACCAAACCCTTCATCGAAAGCATGTTCCTTCATTTGTGATATTTCCTTGGGATGTGATAGGTGTCTACTTCAGGAGGGGCTTCTTAGTCCTTCATTCTTTCTCTCTCTATTTAGGGAGGGCTATTATTCTTATGTGGGCTTCTTCTTTTAGGGGGGATATTTATATACATGGGTACCTAACATGGCCTCATTTGTTGAGACCCATATTTTCACCCACCTAAGCTATGCTTAAGGGGGGGTGTTTGTGTAAGTTTTTTATTTTCCTTATGTTAGGGGTTATTTATTAAGCTTGCTTAGGTTATTAGGAGTGGTTAATATGAGGACACATGGTGAAATACTTTGACTACATGTGTAACTCTTCACCTCACATGGGTAGTTGAGTCATAGACCCTCTTTTGGCTTGTTGTGCCACCTCTCATAACCACTATTTTGTCATTTCCTAAGTGTGTTATGGGGTAGTTGGGTATCTCACCCTCTTTTGGCCTTATGTGCCAACTTTCTCAACTCCTTTCCTACCTTCATGTAAGGAGGCTATGCCACATGTTTTTGGCATTTACTAAGAAGGTAAAACCTCCCATTTTTTTATGGGGAATAGGAGTTAATGCACCCCTTGGATGTGTATGCTATTATTTTTCTATATAATAAGCACTATACTCTCACCTTCACTAGTTCAGTGATAGCTTGATGAGAGTCTTCTCAAATTTCTCTTCTTTCTCTCTATTTTTTTCTCTCATGTTAGATTTATCTTCATTTAGATATTTTGATATTCAATCATCTATTGCTTGGAGTTGCATGTGATCTATAATCGACATCAGATCCTAGCTCAATTCTCGCTTCTCATAGAATCTAATAGAGTTTGGGTTCATGAACCAAAGCTAAACCAGCCTGTGGTGGAGTTCGGGTTTGCAAATATACACTCCACCATTTTTCCTTTACTTTGAGGATGAATGGTGTAAGGTGGGTCCATATACCCCCCATACACTGCAAGCCATTTTCTTGGTGCATGGTGGGTCTATGAATCTGACTTGCACCATCACACTCTTTGTGTATACCTTAGTGTGTGATGGTTTTGTAAACCCGCCTTACACAAATAATCTTGCCATGGTGCATGGTGGGTTTGTAAACCTGCCTTACACCAAGTTTTGATATCTTCCCTTTTTCAAGTGTATGGCAGGATTATAAACCTACCTTACACTTTGATTCACCTATTTTGGTGTATGGCAGACCTATAGGTCCGACCTACACCTAGTTTTGGTATTCACTTAAAAAGTGTAGTTCGGACCTATAGATCTGAGCTACACCTTTTCTTAGATTTTCCTAAGGTGAAGTTTGGGTCTATGAACCCAAACTATACCTATGAATCACACTTTGCCAAAAGTGTAATTTGGGCCTATGAAACCAAATTACACCAATTGAACACACATAAATAGGTTTCATAGGCCCGATTTACTTTTGAATTACCATGATACACAAAGGGTTTTTGAAACCCTAATGGTGTCAAATTGATGTCATGAAAGATCCCATTTAGTTCCAAATAAGCATAATGACTGGTCTTTTCACTTCTCCAATACTGATGATTTTTCCATGTTACAGTGTTGATATTGTACAAATGATAAAGGCTTCCCCAAGAAAGAAGGTCATGAAATTCAAGAAGAAAGACCCACATTCGATCTTCCCACCTTCATCAGTTTCATCAAACATAGATCAGATAATAGATACTGAGATAGGTCATGTTAACCTAGCCGAGTTTCTCAAAAGAGTTGAGAAGCCACCTTAATACTACAAGATGGAATCCATCATCAACAGTGGCATTCATATTGTTTTATCTTTCCCCATGTCTATTCAAGATCCATAATTCATCATGGTTGTTGCCAGTCACTTTGCTTCAATCAACAAGAGCATCAAGGACACAATCGGTAAAAAGCTAATCAGTCTGGATGAAGATTTCTTTGATATTATTTTCAAGTTTCCTAGCATTGAAATATACTCAGATATCACCATGTAAACAGCTCAAGCCCACTATGACAAAAATTCTATTAAATGTAGGAGAAATACAAATGATAATTGGTTGAAGACCCTAAGGCCTACAATTTCCAGGTGGCCAAAGACTTTTCCCAGAAGTGACCTTATTGAAGAAGACAATGATTTGGTAACTCTTTTGAGTAGAGTAACTTCTCACTTCTAACACTTATTATGAATGGATGTATCAATATACCCATGTCATTAGACATAAAAAGAAGAAGATATTTTGGGGAAAGCAGATTAGTGATGCAATACATGAACAACTCACTAAGGTGTCAACTACCCTAAAGTTCAACATGACTTCTTATTTGGTGTATGCGGTAGCCTCTATGAGGCATTTTACAAGACTGTCTACATCAAGAGATAGGAGGTAGGTTGTTGTATATGAGTACTACTCTCATTTGGTACTAAAGAACAATTTCAAGCATTTTCAAAGACTCTCATGTGTTCTTCAAAGTATTTTCAAGCATATTTTTACAATTCCCCACTTTCACATATCTTAGGGTAGGATGTTTTAATGGTGAACCCTTCATACTCCTGAGATACCCATCAGATAAAATTATTTTGATAGAATTGGATCATTAGATGGTTGCAATTCATGAGGCACAATCAAGTTCCCACGAGACGAGTTTGAATTTTATGTTAAACTATTAGTGGGTATTCTATCAGCTCAATCTTCAAATCTAGGGCTATGGAGGAAGATATGAGAAGAGTAAAAATGAAATTCTTCAAGGCAAGAAGAGATTTCAACTACAAAGGGATGATGAACTAGTTAAAAAAGGCCTATGGTAATGTTCATCATATTGAAGATGTTTGGATTGATTGTAGGACAAAACATGATATTAGAAATCTTGATCACTGTCGGCTCATAGTAGATCAAATTTGGGAATTTGATCTTGCTGATATTCTAGATGATCTTGAAGAAGATGGTAATGTTGTAGGTCCCTTACCTATATTAAAAATAAATTTTCATCAACTCCCTTTCCCCTCATTCAATGGTCAAAGAGGGAGTCAAATTCCATTAGAGATAGATTTCAGAGTATTCTTGTGAATACCAATGTGTGGCTTTCAATTAAGGGAATTTAGTTGAAGCCCTTCTTTACTGGATATGATGATGATACAACTAGAACTATTGGTAGAAGATCGGAGATCAAAACAAAGAACACACATGATCTTGCTAGTCCCTCTAAGTCTCCTAAGTTGAAGTTAATAGTCGGGGCGAACAAAGGAAAATCCCAAGGGGAATCATCCACTACAAATGTTTAGAAGACAATAGAGTCTAAAATATAAGATGAACAACTAGGTGATGAACATCCTGATTAGGATCCCATTAATGTTGATCAACTTCAATATGAGCATGAGGATAACGAAGAGCATGATGATTATGATGAAGAAGGAGTACCACAAGTAGATAAGTCCCAAGAATCCTTACCCTAGGTATCTCTTTCTTCTTCTACTATGGTACATTTTCTTGTTTCTACCTCTAAGTTAGAACCCCTTGTTGTCACATGTGTCTCCCCTAGCACAATTGTTCACTTTTATTCCACTAGTGCTAGTGAGTCTTCCCTAGATATGCCACATGAAAATATTGAGAATGTTTTCTCCACTTTTCCAAGTTTGTCTGATGTTTTTGCCACTATGTTAGAGGATTCTGAAAAGTTCATGATTTAGATGGGTCCTAGACCCAATGATTCATAATTAGAAAATAATTCCAGTGTTGTTACCACAACATCACCTATTGTGACTACTACCCCTCAAGAGTCGATGGATCACTCTCAAGCTTTAGTCAAAGATGACGATGATTCCTCTTTGTTGTCATGGCTATTTTCTAATTCTCCTAAGAGAAAGAAACAAGCTGTCTCACTGGATGGTTTTGATTTCAATAAACTCATTCCCACTAAGCCCAAGACCACCAAGAAAGCTAAAACCTTGTCAAGGGTAAAGGCAGATAAAGCTAGAAACAAATTAGTAGAGATTGCTATTCCCCCTTCTGATAAACATATTGATCAGATTACATCATTAACAAGATTGAATTGGTTAAACAAACTCATGATTCCACTTTAGGGGATGTTTAATTGGATTTGGATACTCTTGTTGCTAGGTATGATGAAGAAAAGGTCAAAAAGGATAAGCTCAAGGTACAAGTTGAAGAGCTCACCACTATGCTAATTAAGGTGACCAAGTCTTTGAAATCCATTGAACCAGTGACTTCATCACTAGATGAACAAGTTATGAAAAGGGATGAGCAAGAAGCATCATGAAGTAGAGCAATGGAGAATGGATGGACATGATCCTCATTCAAGGAAAATGGCTCCTAAGATTAGCTTCCAATATTGTCAGTAACCTTGTTGTCGTAAAGACAAAAGTGGGCAACACCATAGAAGCCGATTCTCTAGAATTGGAGGCCGCGGGAAAAGAATTTTGATGTATGGTTGAAGTTTGAATATTTTTATTTAGATGAGCTTGTACAAAAAGCTGTCATTCCTTATTGACAAATGTATATAGAGGAATGAGAAGTATAGAGCATCAAATGAATATTTTAGAGCAACTTATCAAGGATATGAGGAAATCTCAAAAGGAATGTGCAAATAAAAAGAAGAAAATTGTTGAAAAGATTTCAGAGATTCCATGTACTTTCCTTGATGAGAATCAGAAGGTTGTTGATGTAGACATGGCCATCAAGGAATTTAGTTTATTAGTAATTGCTGAAATCGAGAGAGCTGACTTCTCTTTGTCCTCTATTGATAAATTGGTTGATCTACAATTCATCCTATATTTTCCTGTATTCACTTCTAAAGAAACATAAGAAATGTTGTGCTGGTTTAGAATATTTTATCGCATGGGTCAAAATCATCACTAGTCATACCCAAGGGCCCGATGAAGCTCAGATGAAGCTTGTTCTACAAAAAATTGAAGGATTTCAGAAAAAAGGGATCTAGATGAAGAAAATTATACTCATTTTTGTGATTTCGTAGTGGTATTTTATAATGTCAAGTGACACCTTAAGTGTCATTTTGTATATGCTCTAGTACACATGTAGGAGTGCACGTTTTCTAAGTCGAAAAGGTCTCTACTTTTGACTTGGTCACAAATTAGTTGTAGCTTTCCTAGTTTTATGCATCACCCCTCTTCTATATAAATAAGGGTTTTATTTGTAATAAGGCTCTTTTTCCATCATTATTTTTATGTGTGTTATTGATGTGGTGTTGATTTGTGCTTTTATTTCTAATTATCAGATCTAATTCTAAGTTTGAATCACGTAGAGTTTGTGAGAAAACTAATTCACCCCCCCATCTCAGTTTGCTGCATTGTTTCCAACAATTGGTATCAAAGATAGATCCTCCGGAAGAAGCTTGACCGCTTGAGTGTTGGTATTTGCATGAAGATTGCATTAATGATTTGTTATATTGTCATTGATGTCAATTAATTGGTAATGATGTTGTTGTAACCGGTAGGAAGAGCTAGTGAAAGGAAACTGTAACCGGTAGGTTAGTTTGTGGAGTGAACCGGTATTGCTAAGTATTTGGGAGTTGAACCGGTAAACCCTACCTGTTATTTTAATAAACCCTAACCGATTAAGTTTGGTGAATTGGTTATATTGTTTTATGATCTGATGATGAGTGGTAATGATTATGACACATATGCATATTGTATGAAGAGAGTTTCAAAGTGATTTTTGTGCGTTGAGGTAATGGTTTTTTTTCTTGGGAATGAGCAAGTATACTGCATGTAATGCAAAGCGTGTTCTGAATTACTAAGTTTGATGAAGCGGTGATCAAGGAGCAGTAGATGCTTTCTTGAATGATGTGTAGAGATTGTTATGTAATCCAATGGTCATACTTGAATCAACTTGTTTGTAATCTCTATGAGAATTAGGTTTTTGTTGTGTTACCGACCTAGTTGATTTTTTTATAAGGTTGATGAGTTGTTTTAGTTTGAGTGTATTGGAAAAGTTGAATTGAGTGCGTGGTTGCCGAACCAGATATTATATCTGCGGTTTGAGTAAAGGCAGATAGGAGGATGAAAAGGATCTGAACAAGCAAGTGAAGTGATATTCAAACAGATCAACAAACTCTTGTTGTTTTCTAACAATTACAACAGTTAAATCCCCTAACCGGGTAAGCTCTAACAAGATTGGTGTTATTCAAATCCTCTAACAAGGTGATCCATTAGCTTGGATTCTAAATCCTTTACAAAGGTTACTCCTCACATGGTATTGCTTCTAACAAGGCATTATAGTCAATCCCTTAACCGGGTGGTTCCTAAAAGGATCAGTTATTAACATGACTTTTTGTAAAATCTTTAACAGGCTTGGCTCCTAATAGGGGCGAACTTCAGAAGAGTTCAGATAGTTATCTTGTGAGTCTCATCTCACTATGGTTTTTCCCATTTGGGTTTCCACGTCAAAAATATTGTGTCAAGTGGTGAATGTTTTTGTGGTTATGTTTTATTATGGTTGATTTGCTTAACTACTTATTCCACTTTGATAAGTCATTATAATCGACAACAATATGAATTTTTACTTAGATCAGTAAAAGTATTTGGATGTTTGTAAGCTACAAGTTGATTACCATTATATGTTGTAACAATCAACTAGTTTAGCTTGACAATTTTTATCTTGACAAAGATATTGCATGATAGTTCTAAGTTTACTTTGAGAGATTGATTTTGAGATTGGTGAAGTTTTATCAGTTTTTCTATCTACTGATTCACTCCACCCTCTCAGTAGTTGACCAGATCCTTGTTCTTTCATCATACCATCAATTGGTGTTAGAGCTTCTCAGGTCCTCTAAGGTCTAAACCTAACAGCTTGGTAAAGATCTTGTAGATCATGATGAAGAAGGAAGGTCCGAAGTTTAATAGAGATAACTATAGGATATGGAGTGACATAATGAAATGAAAATTTATATCAAGAGTCTTGGAAATAAATACTGGAAACATGTTAATAATCAATATGTTGCACCTACTAGGATTATGACTGGTGATTAGAAGAAAGAGCAACACGAAAACAATCAAGCATTGGAGGCTATTACCAGTTATCTATTTGATGCTGAATATGTTGATGTTCATGGTCTGGAGATTGCACATGAGGTATGGAAGAAACTTGAAGAGATTTATAGTGGTGATGAACATGTGAAGATTGCCAAGGAAGAAAGTCTAAGAGGGAAGTTTGATGACATGCGGATGGCTGAAGGTGAGAATATCCATGAGTATGGTCAAAGGATAAAAGAGATAGTTGGTGAGATTAAGAGTGTTGGTGGTAAAATGGATGATGCCATAGTAGTTAGTAAGGTATTGAGAACCTTGCTATCGCTCTACACTATCCGAGTTGCAGCCATTCAGGAGTTGATATCTATTGACAAAACCAAGGTAACCCTTGACTCCATCATTGGTAAGCTTACTTCTTTTGAAATAAATGGTTATGATGGTAGTATTCATAAATCTAAATCAACATAAAGAGCTTCTATTTCTAACCCATCTATGAGAAAAAGTAGAGATGTCAGTCACAGTTATGAATCTAGATCCAGTAGAGAAGTTTACGATAAAGACAATTTAGTTGATCTTGAAGCTTTGTTGGCCAGGAGGTTGCCCAGAGGTACCGAACAATATAGAGGTAAATTACGTTTGAAATGTTTTGCATGCAACAAGATTGGACACATAGCTGCTAACTATCCTAATGGTGATAATGAGAACAAGTGAGACAAGTTCAAGAAGTACAAGGGAAAAGGAAAGAGAGATTGTCTTATTGTAGTTGATGGTGGTATCATTGATGAGGAATTTGATGGTGATGTTAATGAAGACATTGTGTTTGTAGCTATTAAAGAAGAATCATCTAATCAAAAAGATTTAGTTTGACGAATGGATAATTCTGATGATTGGATCATTGATAGTGGTTGTTCACATCATATGACCGGTGACCGGAGAAAATTTCTTTCTTTGAAGGAATTTGATGGTGGAGTTGTAATATTTGGTAATGAGTCACCCTGCATGGTTAAAGGTAAGGGAACTATTTATCTTAATGAAAAGAGCAATGCAAATGATGTCTACTAGGTTGAAGTTCTTAATCACAATCTGTTGAGTGTTGCCCAACTCAATGACAGAGGATATGCATTGGAGTTTAAAATGGCATGTGAAAAATCTATGGGAGCAAAGGTGAAATGATTGCAACTGGCAAGCAGACTAAAGGTAACTTGTTTCACCTAAATCCTAAAGTCGGCAACTGTTTACTTTCTATAGTAGATGAAAGTTAGATTTGGCATAGGAGATTTTGTCATTTGAATTTTGATAACATTGTTAAAGTGAGTAAGTCAAAGACAGTGAGAGGTTTGCCTCAATTGGACAAACCAGTCAATTCTCTTTGTAAGGAATGTCAGTTGGGAAAGATGACATCCTCAACTTTCAAGACCAAGTATTTTTTAGCAGATCATTTGTTAGATTTGGTTCATATAGACCTATGTGGACCAATAAGACTAAAATTATTCAAGGTGATATATATTTCATGATCTTCACATATGATTGCTCAAGGATGATGTGGGTCACATTTTTGAAGGATAAAATAGAGGCATTTGTTAAGTTCAAGGCATTCAAAGCCTTAGCTGAAATAGAGAGGGGAAAGAAGATAAAGTGTCTGAGGACAGATCTATTACTACTTATCAAGTTGCCATTAGTTTTATGTCAAAGTTAATCTATATACTCTAGTCGGTTACAACTACCGAGATATTCAGTCGGTATGCATAGTCCAGTCGGTTATTGAAGAAAGTAGTCTCAAAACGTAGTTTACACCGAGCTGTCTACCGAGTATCATTTCATGTCTACCAAGCAGCAAAGATGACACACCGAGTTGTTATACATCGAGTGAAATGTGTTACCAGATTCATTGAACCTGGACATACATATGAAAACATGTTACAAGATCGAGGAACATCTAACCGTTATCACATTGGAAATTGAACTTAAAGATTGTGTATGATTTTGAGGTCATCTAACCAATGAAATATTTTGCATGGTTATTCATTCGATAAATCATGTTTGTAAGATCAAAGCAATGAATGGATCACCGACATAAGAGATCTATTATACAGCATGAGTTAAGAATTAAAAGTGTGTGTGCATGACTGTAAGAAGACTGTTATAGAGATGCAGAGGTCACCGAGAAGGTTTTCAAAGAACAATTGAAGAACAGAGTAAACAGAAGGGTTTACTGAGTTACTATATGGGTTACTGAGGTATGCTATAAGCAAGGTAATCTATTCTGAGCACATAGAATCTGCTATAACATTCCAGATGTAAAGCTGCAAATATTTGTAATGATTTATTTTAATATTTTGAAGTTGTAAGAGAAACCTTTAACAAGGTAAAAGACTCTAAACAAGTCTATAAATTGTAAATCCTCTAACCAGGTGTAGTATTTAGTTTAAGTGTTTTAAAATCCTTTAGCAAGGTAGATCTAACAGATCTTGTTACTCCTAATAGGGTAAGCTATCAGAAATAGCTAAACATGTAGCTCTAATCGAGCACTCTTTATTATTGCAGTAGTGAAGTTGTGGGTGCCATCCCCACCATAGTTTTTCTCTCTAACCAAGAGTTTCTGCGTAACCAAAATATATGTGTTATGGAGTGAATCATGTATGATTGTTATCTATTTGTTTTAGCTTTATATTATGTAACTGCACTATTCTTTTTATGCATAACAGTAACATTATTATTGAAGAAAAGTTTTGAAGTATTGATTCACCCCTCCCCTCTCAGTACATTAGCTTTCCACATTGGGCCTAACAATTGGTATCAGAGCTTCAATCTTGGAAAAGGGTTTAACTGCCTAAAGAGAAAGATCTTATCAATGGAAGGCTATAAACAATCTCGGAGGATTGTGTATCTGCAATAAGAGTTGGATCATGCTAATCAAGTGATTGCAAACATGCAAAGACAAATGCAAAAATCTCTATAAGTAAGAAGAAGATTATTTGATTATTTGCAGGACTCTCAAGAGTTAGTGGAACAAATTGAGACATCATCTGAGAATAGTATGTCTGAAGAGACTGAAGAATTGATTGGAGTATTGAAAGAAAAGAACAAAACACTGGCTGATCAACTAAAAGCAATGAAAAGAGAACATGAACATTTTAGCACACAGATGACTGAAAATATTGATGCATTAAGGATAGCCGAGGATAAAGTAAGAGATCTGCAAATAGAGAAACAACAACTTGAAGTCTTAGTATCTGATAAAAATGATGAAATCACAAGGTTGACTGGAATTCAACAAAATCTGTCAGATCAACTAGGTTATGCACATCATGAAGCAATTCTGAACAATGATGAGAATCAAGCATTGAAACTTGAAGTATCAAGGTTGACCAATGAACTTGAATCAGAGAAGAAATCCAAAGAAACACTAAAGAAGGGTTATGAAGCATCAAAGATGCTGGATGAGCAACTGAATACAAGAAGACCCAACAAAGATGTATGACTCGGTTACAAAGGAAAAGACTCTACCAAGAAGGGAATTCATACTACCGAGAGAGGAGAATCATCAAAACAAGCTGGAAACAAGAACAACATCAAAAGAAAGAAGCCTATTTGCAACTACTGTGGAAATCAAGGTCATACTGCCAACTTGTGCCAAATTAGAAAAGGTAAGCAACCGAATGTCACTAAGTCCAAAGGTTATTGTTACAATTGTAATAAATATGGTCACACGTCTAATCAATGTAGGACAAAGTCTATAAACAATTATCAGAAGGCAAAATTCGAAGGGTTTTGTAAAAACTGCAATAGATATGGACATAGTACTGAGAAGTGTTGGTTTAAGCAAAAGAACTATATGTGGTATGCACACCGAGCAAATGCTAGAGGTTACCTAACTCACACACATTCTTACCGACAATATTCTGCAATACCATGGGATTACAATACAAGAATCTGGTGTGAATGTTGTGGAAGATATGGACATATAAGTGCCAACTATTTTATAAGGTTTGGGATGTAAAAACCGAAGATCATAGAGAAATCCCGGTATGACATATTTTCATTGTCACAAAGTTGGACATTTAGCTGGAGATTGTAGAGATCAACCTAGAAAAGACACTGAAGAAATAAAAGACAAATTAAAGATGATTTGGAAAAAGAAGGAAATTGTTTCAGATGAAAAAATCACCTTACCTACCAAGTTAGGTGCTCCTATTCCAAATTAATCGGTAAAGGTATGAAGGGACTGCATTCTATCAAGGTTAAATCTTAATAGTTCCTATTTTATTATGCACTTAATTCAAATCTGCATAATTAAGATGTATTAGTAAGTTTAAAATTATATCAGTCTTTTGAAGTACTTTACAGGAAACCTGTCAAGTCGGTGAATACAGGAAGCCTGTCAAATCGATGAATGAAGGAAGTTTGGTTACTCGGTTAAAGCGAAAAAAGGAAAGAAAGTTAAGTGGAACCGAGTGCATTTAATGTTTTTAACCTAACCTGCACGGAGCCCGATAAGGCATATTGTGTACTTAAAAGCATTTTCGTGGTCATTTTCAACTCACCAAGTTTTTGAGAGAGCAGAGCAAAGTGAATCTAAGGTGATCAAACCTCCTACAAAGAAAATTCAAGGTATTTACATCAATCTTAATGCATTGTTAAGCTAGTTTACCGATCTTATCAAGTTGCTATTATTTGCTAAGTGTGAAGCGTCTGCCGTTTGAAATCCTGAAACCCTAAGGATTCTTTGTTAGCTTTTATCTAAAATCTAAAATGACACCTAAGATCCAAGATCCCATTGTTGTCAAGAATGTAGAGAAGCCCTCACTAAAATATTCTTTGACTCCCAAAGTTGCATCTGAACCGGATGACAAAATCGCTTTTTCACTCATCCCGGATAGAGTGTTGTTAGTCGAGGATGTAAGATTATTCACCAAATGTCATGTTGAAGAACTCAGTCATGTTAAAATTAAAGACACCTATGATGAATTATGCACAGATGGTAAATTAAATAGCAAGTATGAGCACATCAAGATCAAGGGATTAACTGAAGCCCTAACCTATCCCTGTGTGTTCAAACCCCAATGGGTCAAGTTTGTTCTAAGCAGAGTTCACGATGATTTCATGTGGCTAGAAGAGCAACCATTTAAGATTACCAAGGAAATCATTCATCTGATTACCGATTACCCTATTTATGATCATGCCCGAGCCCAAAAGATGATATCACAGAAGGAATTGATCAGTTTAACCGAAGTGGAATCAGATTGTAGAGGATTAAAATTGAACATTGTCACAGATGAAGAACTAAAATTTTCCATAAGAGTAATAGATTACTGGTTCTTCCAATCAGCAAGAGAAAATAGTGTACCCTTTGCAGCAGTAGACCTAGCATACAAAATTGTGAAAAAGGGAATGAAAATTGATCTATGTGAGGTGTTGTTGAAGAACCTGTTTGAGAATCTGAACACCATCAGGAAGCCGAAGAAGAACAACTCGACTAATACACTAAAGTTTGGATCATTACTTATATGCATATTTTTCTATTTTGAAAAATTCTTTCCATCAGTCGGTAAAGTTGTTCGGGAACTACACCGACCAATCACCCATAAGATCAATGACTTCATTAAGAAGTTAGGTGATAATTTCAATGATATTGTGGATGATTACTTCAATAAATTTCAAGAGAAAATGCATAACAGGTATAGGATTCCACCCCAGCTAGTGAAGAAATACAAAAATGACATATGTTTTGAAGTTGACACTGATTACTGTTATGTGAATGTTGTGGAAACAAGAACTCGATCTTTGTCACCAATGGGTTATGAAATTGTTTTTGACATCACACAACAACAAATTGATGCATTTCTTACATTGCCAAGACATGTTACCGAACTGAGGTATGGAACCTATGAGGAAGTAAAGGAAAAAGTAAAAATGAGCATTGTAGTACCCAAAGCTACAAGAAAGGCAACAAAGATGATAAAGGCATTATTGGAGAAATTTAGAGAAGACTCTTCCTCTACACCTGTCAAAGGCACCATTGCCATTACCAAAGAGGAATCTGAAGCCCAAGAGGCAGCTATAACACTGAGCACTGAATTGCCTAAGGGAAAAGTGTTGAAGAGAAAGAAACAAGACACATCAAAGGCCTCACCGACTCCACCTCCAAAGCGACCTAACACTAGAGCATCTGCGGCTTCACCGAGTAAGAAAACAAAGAGTGTTACTATTCCCAAGGTAACAAAGACCTACAAGAAATCTACTTGGAGACTCATTTTGGCAAAAGAGTCTAGTGATACCGAATCAGAGGATGCAAGCAAATTTCAGATTGTCAAAAGCAAGAAGGTAAATGTACATAATGTTGAAAACTTCTATGCTAATTTGAAAGAATATGGAGGATTTGGATCATTCAGATATGCAAAGTATGAAACCAGAAATAATGATGAGAAGAGACAAATTGAAGAAGCTGTCATTTGCACACTTCTAAAATTCCGGTTAGCTCCATTGGAACTAGCTAAGTCACTTCCGAATGAACTTTATTTGCATATTGATAATAGGTGGAAGTATGCAATGGACTCGGAGAAATAGATCAAAGAAAGAAGTCTAGTTCATCTCTTTCCTAACATGTTAGTAGCTGAAATAAAAGAATATTTGACAACCTACAACTCAAAGTTTCTTGTCAAATAGAGAGCCTTAAAACTGATGAATAGGCTGTATATTGAAGTGGAAAATGAGACAAAAGCAAAATGGAAGGAAATCTTTAAAATCAAGGATGTCGATGAGCAAGCTACAGTTGAAATTGTTGATGTCACCGAGCAAGATCCTGATGTTACCGAGCAAGACCCTGCTGACACCATTCAAATAGATGAAGATGTCATGGATATAGAGGCACCGGAACATGAAATGATAGAAGGCAATGCATATGCAAAACTTGTATCTAGTGAATCAGTCTTGGAACAAGTTCAGCCTTGTCCACCGATCAAGAAACCTCATGACACAGAGCAAGGCACCGAAGGCCACAAGTCTACAAGAGGAGAAGGTACTACTCAAGAACAAACATCTCAAGCACCTTCTAGTACTGAGAATGTTGCAACTACGACATCGAGTACCGAGACACCAAAGGACTCTACAAAGGCTAAAGAAACCGACCAAAGTGTTGCCTCTACCGAGCAACCTATCGAGGGTCATCAAGCCTCACAAGCCATTGTCTTAGTTCCATCGGTAAAAGGTAAAGAAAAGAAGATGAAAAAGAATAGTTTTAAAGTTGATTTGTCAAAACCAATAGTGTTGCCCAATATAGATATATCAAAATTAAAGGGGCAAGCACTCATTGATTTTGGTGAACTATGCAAAGCAAAGGTCGAACAAGAGAAACAAACGGCGATTCAAAAGAAAAATAAGGTACTTCAGAAGGTGAAGTTACTCTTAATAGACATGCTACCTGAAGCTACAGTATCAACAGATGCAGCCATCCACATTCAACTGGATGAACTCCTAACAAAGATAGAGACATGTGGAGTAGATGCATCAGAGTATTTGAGCAAGCTAAAAGACAAAGAGCTCACTGCAAAAATGATAGAAGAGCTACATAAAGCTCTAGCTATTGGAAAAGTTAAACTTGTCAAATTTATTGCTGAGATGACTCCTCAACTCAAGCACATTCCTTATTTATTTCAGAAACTCTGCACATTTTCTTTATTCATTAAAGACATTAAGAATAAAACAAAGGCAATTGAGAAAGAGATCATCGATCTCTCAAACAAATTGACCACAGAGCCAAATTCAGTTCAGAATTTCTATACAAGGTTACAACAGCTCATGGCTCAATAATTGGACCTAAGAAATGAAGAACACAAGATCAGGATGGACATAATGACACTTCAGACATTATTCCTTCCTCATCTTTCATCCATCCAAGAACAGATCAACCGAGCCACCTCCTTATCTACTACACAAGAGGGAAGCACTCTAGATGGCTTAATATCATTATTGGCTGATATTCAAGCACAAAATTCTTTAATGGACAGTGTAAATAATTCCCTCTCTGTTGCTCTCACCGAAGCATAGACCAAGTACAAATCCATTTTTGACCAGTTACCATCCCCGAATGGTAATTAAGTTTTGATGTTTGTCAAAAAGGGGGAGTAATATGATATAGTATTAGGGGAGTGATACAATATTTGGGGAGTGTAGTATTCAAAGTATCAAACAAAAGGCGTATAGTATACAGGGGGAGTATACCGAGCAGAGCAAGCAGAGTATCCAAGAGCAGTGAACCGAGCAGTGAACAGGACAGTAAGCAAAGATCAAGAGCAACACACAAAACATTGATCATCGAGCATGCAAAATCAGAGTTTTGTACAAGTATATCGATAAGGGGAGTATATCTAGATATATTATTTCATTGACTATTGTATATACTGTTAGTATAGTCAAATTTTGCAAGTATATAGATTATTGAGTTATAACTTTGAAAGTAGTTTTTGTCAAACATCTCAACTAATGTCAAAAGGGGAGATTGTTACTACTTATCAAGTTGCCATTAGTTTTATGTCAAAGTTATTCTATATACTCTAGTCGGTTACTACTACCGAGATATTCAGTCAGTATGCACAGTCCAGTCGGTTATTGAAGAAAGTAGTCTCAAAACATAGTTTACACTGAGCTGTCTATCGAGCAGCAAAGATGAAACCAGAATTAAAAGTGTGTGTGCATGAGTGTAAGAAGACTATTATAGAGACACAGAGGTCACTGAGAAGGTTTTCAAAGAACAGTTGAAGAACAGAGTAAACAAAAGGGTTTACCGAGTTACTATATGGGTTACCGAGGTATGCTATAAGCAAGGTAGTCTATTCTGAGCACAAAGAATCTGCTATAACATTCCAGATGTAAAGTTGCAGATATTTGTAATGATTTATTGTAATATTTTGAAGTTGTAAGAGAAACCTTTAACAAGGTAAAAGACTCTAAACAAGTCTATAAATTGTAAAGCCTCTAACCAGGTGTAGCATTTAGTTTAAGTGTTGTAAAATCCTTTAGCAAGGTAGATATAACAGATCTTGTTACTCCTAACAGGGTAAGCTATCAGAAATAGCTAAACATGTAGCTCTAATCGAGCACTCTTTATTATTGCAGTAGTGAAGTTGTGGGTGCCATCCCCACCGCAATTTTTCTCTCTAACCAAGAGTTTTTGCGTAACCAAAATATATGTGTTATGGAATGAATCATGTATGATTGTTATCTATTTGTTTTAGCTTTATATTATGTAACTGCACTATTCGGTTTATGCATAACAGTAAAGTTATTATTGAAGAAAAGGTTTGAAGTACTGATTCACCCCTCCCCTCTCAGTACATTAGCTTTCCATATTGGGCCTAACAAGATCAAGGCAAATAATTCACTTATGAGGAATTCACTAGATATTATGAAGAGAATGGTATCAAATGACAACTTTCTGCACTGAGGACATCACAAAAGAATGGTATTGCAAAGAGAAACAATAGGTCAATTGTTGAAGCTGCTAGGATGATGTTGATACAAGGAGGTGTAGTGAAAACATTTTGGAGAGAAGTTGTCAGTACAACTGTCTATACAATGAACAAGATTTACGTAAAAAGAGGTAAGGACAAGACTCCTTATGAATACTGGTATGGTAGATCACCTAATGTTGGTTATTTCAAGAAATTTGGTAGCAAATGTTGTATTAAGAGAGGTGACTATATTAGCAAATTTGAGGCTAAAAGTGATGAAGGTATATTTCTTGTTTATTCCACCAAGAGTAAGGCCTACAAATGTTTTAACAATTGGACACAGAGAATCATAGAGAGTGCTGATGTTCAAGTGGATCAGTATCTTGAAGTCTCAGGGGAAACTAGTGTGGAGAAAAAGGATGAAGATCCTTGCATTTTGTTTTTGGAACTAGAACCTGTGAAATCAGAAACCAGTATAACTTGAAATCAGTAAAGAGAATACTAATGTACCAGTTCAACCGAAACAAGTAGATTCAAAAGAAGATGATGATAATGAAGATGAACCTGAAGATAATGATCATGTTATTCTGAGGTATGTGAGACTCAATCACAATCCTAAACAGATTATTGGAGATAAGGATATTGGAGTGCTAACCAAAAGAAGAATCAGAGAGAATTATTGCATGATCTCCACTATTGAGCTAGAACTGGTAAGGAAGCATTTGGTGATGGTCATTGGGTTAAAGCTATGGAGGAGGAGATTGAACAAATTGAGAAGAACAACACATGGACTATAGTACCCCGACTGGTAAATAAAAATGTTATAGGAACTAAGTGGGTTTTTAGGAACAAATTGAATGAAGATGGTGTTGTAGTTTGCAACAAAGCTAGATTGGCTTGCAAAGGTTATGCACAAGAAGAAGGAGAATATTATGGTGAGATTTTTGCACTAGTGGCCAGACTAGAAGGTGTCAGAAATTTACTGGCTTTTGAAACTCATAAAGGATTCAAAGTACATCAGATGGATGTGAAATCTGCATTTTTGAATGGAATACTAGAAGAAGAAGTATACATTGAGCAACCAGATGGTCATGCTTTAACTGACAAGAAGGAATTGGTATGTAAGTTGCACAAGGCACTATATGGAGAAAATCAAGCATCGAGAGCATGGTATGAAAGACTTCATTCACACCTAATGAAGATAGGATTTAAGAGAACCGGTGAAGACAACAACATATATCTCAAATCTGAAGGAGATAAAATACTAGTTAGTGAAGTGTTTGCAAATGATATCATATTTGGAGGAAATGATGACATGACCAATGACTTTGCAAATGAAATTAAAAGTGAGTTTGAAATGTCTCTAGTGGGAGAGATAAAAAATTTCATAGGTTTGCAAATACAAGAAATGAAGAGTTGTATTTTCATCACATAGTCTAAGTATGTGAAGGAGGTATTGAAGACATTTGGTATGAGGGACTATAAACTATTTGGGACACTAATGGTTATAGGTTGTAAGTTATCTAAGGAAGATGAGGACACATCTGTTGATGAGAAAGAGTATAGGTCAATGATTGGAAAATTGCACTATGTTGTTCATAGCAAACCGGATATAGTTCATGCAGTTGGCCTAGTTGCAAGATTTCAAAAGAATCGAAAGGAAACACATTTCATAGCAACCAAGAGGATTTTCAGATATTTGAAAGGTATTGTTGACTATGGATTATGGTATCCATATGAAGGAAACTTTGATTTGAAGGTGTACATAGATGCAGATTAGGCAGGTAATGTTGATGACCAGAAATGCACAACCGGTGGAGCATTCTTTCTGGGAGGAAGACTTGTTTCATTGAGTAGCAAGAAACAGAGTTGTATTTCACATCTACTACTGAAGCTGAGTATGTTGCAACTTATATAAATTGTACCCAGACTATCTGGATGAGGCACATTTTGGAAGGTTTTAAGATGAAGTTTACAGAACCTGTAAAGATCCTATGTAACAATACTAGTTCCATAAATATTTCAAAGAAACTTGTCTTGCACACACGAACCAAGAACATTGAATTGAAGTATCATTTCTTGAGGGAAAAAGTGCAGAGTAAAGATGCGATCTTAGAGAATGTTTCTACCAAGGAGTAGCTTGCAGATATCTTTACTAAACCTCTGCCTAAGACTACTTTTGAGTATCTTAGAAGTCAGCTAGGGGTTGTACCCCTTCATGAGGTAAATTGAGCATGATGTAGATTACATCAGTCCCGGAGCTACTTGCAGAATTTTATAACAGGATTGGTGTAGAAGTGGAGTTATTCCATAGGGAGAGCATCAAGTTGCAGGTTGTTGATGGGGCACAATGAAGTTTTACATTGCACGTTTTACTTTCTATTTGGCATTGTTGTCAAAGGGGGAGAGAAACTATGTGATCATTGTGAGAAGAATTGTATGATTGACAAAGGCAAGATGTACAACCAGCTAGTAACTGAAGACAAACTGAAGACAAGATGAAGATAAGTTGAAGACAAGGAGAGTACATGGTAAAATGTAAACCGGGATTCCTATTCACAATCACAACAATTAATGGTATTGATATTTGTATTGCCATCAATGCCAAAGGGGGAGATTGTTGGCATTTGCATGAAGATTGCATAAATGATTTGTTATATTGTCATTGATGTCAATTAACTGGTAATGATGTTATTATAACCAGTAGGAAGAGCTAGTGAAAGGAAACTGTAACCGGTAGGTTAGTTTGCGGAGTGAATCGGTATTGCTAAGTATTGGGGAGTTGAACCAGTAAACCCTACTTGTTGTTTTGATAAACCCTAACCGATTAAGATTGATGAATTGGTTATGTTGGTCTATGATCTGATGATGAGTGGTAATGATTATGACGCGTATGCATATTGTATGAAGAGAGTTTCAAAGTGATTTTGGCGCATTGAGGTAATGGATTTTTGTCTTGGGAATGAGCAAGTATACTTCATGTAATGCAAAGCACATGATGAGTTACTAAGTTCAATGAAGCAGTGATCAAGGAGTGGTTGAGGCTTTCTTAAATGATGTGTAGATATTGTTATGTAATCCAATGGTCATACTTGAACCGACTTGTTTGTAATCTCTATGAGAATTAAGTTTTTGTTGTGTTACCGACCTAGTTGATTTGTTTATAAGGTCGATGAGTTGTTTTAGTTTAAGTGTGTGGTTGCCGAACCAGATGTTGTATCTATAGTTTGATTAAAGGCAAATAGGAGCATGAAAAGGATTTGAACAAGCAAGTGAAGTGCTATTCAAACAGATCAACAAACTCATGTTGTTTTCTAACAATTGCAATAGTTAAATTTTGTAACCAGGTAAGCTCTAACAAGCTTGGTGTTATTCAAATCCTCTAACAAGGTGATCCATTAGCTTTGATTCTAAATCCTTTACAAAGGTTACTCCACACAGGGTATTGCTTCTAACAAGGCTTTATAGTCAATCCCTTAACCGGGTGGTTCCTAAAAGGATCAGTTATTAATATGAATTTTTGTAAAATCTTTAATAGGCTTGGCTCCTAACAAGACAAACTTCAGAAGAGTTCAGATAGTTATCTTGTGAGTCTCATCTCATTGTGGTTTTCCCATTTGGGTTTCCACGTCAAAAATATTGTGTCAAGTGGTGAATGTTTTTGCGGTTATGTTTCATTATGGTTGATTTTCTTAACTACTTATTCCACTTTGATAAGTCATTATAACCGATAGCAATATGAATTTTTACTTATATCAGTAAAAGTATTTGGATGTTTTTAAGTTACAAGTTGATTACTATTATCTATTGTAACAGTCAACCGGTTTAGCTTGATAGTTGTTATCTTGACAGAGATATTGCATTGATAGTTCTAAGTTTACTTTGAGAGATTGATTTTGAGATTGGTGAAGTTTTATATCAGTTTTTCTATCTACTGGTTCACCCCCCCCTCTCAGTAGTTGACTGGATCCTTGTTCTTTTATTATACCATCATTGAGGTGATCCAGGATGACAACCTTTGCTTTTAAGAAAGATAGTCTGAGATTTGATGTAACGAACTACAATATGTGGAAGAACCAGATGGAATATCATTTGTGATGCATCAATGAAGATTATTGGAAGATTACTATGAATGTGTATAATGCTCCTCTGAATGGTCTTACAACTTTAGATGAGATAAAGGAAGTTGAATTCAATATTAGAGCTAAGGAAGCATTGTTGAGTGCCTTGTGTGACTTTGAGATGACTAATGTGATGGATTTGCAGACTGCTCACTAGATATGGAAGAATCTAGAGATTTCATATGAAGGTGACAACCATAAGAAAGTTGCTAAGTTGTAGAGCTTGAAGGGAAAGTATGAGATGTTGAAGATGGGAGAAGATGAGAACATTACCTCATTTATGCAGAAAGTGAATTAGATTGTGTTGAATATTAGATGTGCTGATGGTGCATTGGATTAATATGAGATTGTAGCTATAGTGATGAGATCCTTGCCTCCTTCTTACAAGCACAAGGTTGTTTCTATTGAGGAGATCCAGATGGTGACAAATGTAACTAGAGACATGTTGATTGGAAAAATTGTTGGCTTTGAGTTGAGCAAATTTGATGAATCTCTTCCTAAGTTAGAATCTACATTCAAAGCTAATGTATCGGGAAAGCAAAAATATGATCTGGGAGAAAGTTCTACAAGGGTATCCAGATATGAGAAGGAGATGTGAGAGCTTGAAGAAGAAGAAAGAGATCTTGAAGAGCTTGAAGCCCTAATTTCTAGAAGATTGTCTAAAGGTGCCGATAAATATGAAGGAAAGTTATCTCTTAAAATGTTTTTCATGCAATAAGATAGGAAATTTTGCCTCAAGGTGTCCGAAAAGAGTTTCTAAGAAGCCATTGAAGCCATACAAACCTAAAAATTAGAAGTGTTATTTTGCTTCTGATGAAGGTGTAACAGATGATGAGTCTGATGAAGGAAATTCAAGAGATGAGTGGGTGTTTATTGCTATCAAGGAAGATGATCTGGTGACTGCTAATTCTACTAGCTGCATTATTTAGGAGAAAGCTTTGACTACTAAAGTTGAAGAGAAAGATGAATGGGTTATTGACAATGGTTGCTCTCATCACATGATAGGTGATAAGAGTATGTTTGTGAGTATGGAAAAGTATGATGGTGGTGTAGTAAGATTTGGAGATGACAAAGCTGGTATAATCCATGGTAGAGGTTCTATTTCTCTTGATGGTAAGCATAACACTAATGATGTATTGTGTGTTGAAGGTCTAAAGCATAATATTTTGAGTGTTGGATAGATGCTTGATAAGGGTTATGATTTGCAATTCAAGAATGACAAATGTAAGATCTTGAGTAGATTTGGAATTGAGATTGCATCATGTACAAAGACTAAAGGTAATATCTTTCACTTGAATGCTGGTTGTAAAAGTTGTTTAATTTCTCAGATTGATGAAAGTTAGTTATTACATATAAGGACGTGTCATGTGAATTTTGATTGCATGGTTAAGATAAGTTCCACTCAAGATGTGAGTGATCTTTCTAAGTTGGTAAAACATTCTAATCCGGTATGTAAGGAATGCCAATTAGGAAAGAAGACAAGAGTTTCTTTCAAAAGAAAACACTGTACTTCTAATGGAATATTGGATCTTGTGCATACTAATTTGTGTGGTCCTTCTAGAGTGAGAATCGTGTAGGGTGACAGGTACTTCATGTTGCTGATTGATGACTATTCAAGGATGATGTGGGTTACTTTATTAAGGGAGAAGTCTGAAGCATTGGAGAAGTTCAATATTTTCAAATCTATGGTTGAGACAAAGACTAGATTGAAGCTAAATTTTCTGAGATCTGAAAGAGGTGGTGAATTTACTTTTGGTGAGTTCAATTCTTTTTGTGAAGAACATGGGGTGAAGAGATGGTTATCTGTTCCACAAACCCCTTAATAGAATGGTGTTGTGGAGAGGAAGAACATGACAATTCAGGAAGTTGCTAGAATGATGATGATTGAAGGAAATGTTCTGCATATCTACTGGAGAGAAGTTGTGAGTACTTCCCTATACACATTCAACCAGGTACATATCAAAGGTGATATCGGTAAGACTCCTTATGAGTAATGGTTTGGTCATGTTCCTACAGTAAGATATTTCAGAATTTTTGGAAGTAAATTCTACATCTGAAGAGATGAAGATCTAGGTAAGCTTGATGCTAGATGAGATGAAGGAATTTTTCTTGGTTATTCTACTAAGAGAAAGGTCTACCAGTGTTATAATAAGAGATAGAGAAAGATAGTTGAGAGTGCTAATGTGAAAGTGGATGAAGGAAATGAGTATCAATCCAGATGCTCTGGATATGATTCAGATAATCAGGATGTCAGTTCAGATAAAGGAAAGCAAGTGCACACCCAAAATCAAATTCAAATTCCTCTGGAAAAGCCTTAGAATGAAGGAGAAGGCACAAGTGCTAGTGCAGAAGAAAGAGCTCAAGAGTCTAAAAATCATGAAAATCCCAAGACTCCTAGGTATGTAAGGTTAAATCATTCAGAGAATCAGATAATAGGAGATAAGAATAGAGGTGTGATGACTAGGAGAAGAATTGCTGAAGAGTATTGCTTGATTTCAAAGATTGAACCTAAGGATGTTGATGAAGCTTGTAAAGATGAAAATTGGGTTAAAGAAATGGAAGAAGAATTCAATCAGATTGAAAAGAATAATACATGGATTCTTATTCCCAGACCTAAGGATAAAAATGTAATTGGAACTAAATGGGTGTTCTGAAATAAGTTGGATGAAAAAGGCAAAGTTGTTAGGAATAAACCAAGACTTGTTTGTAAGGGTTATTCTTAGATGGAAGTAATTGATTTTGAGGAGACTTTTGCTCTGGTAGGTAGAATTGAAGCTATTAGATTATTTCTTGCTTATGCTGCTTACAAAGATTTCAAACTTTATTAGATGGATGTCAAGTCAACCTTTCTTAATGGTGAGCTAGAAGAAGAAGTTTATATTGAGCAACCAAATGGTTTTTAGTTGACAAATTAGAAAGATATGGTTTGTAGGTTGAAGAAAGCATTGTATGGATTGAAGCAAGCTCCAAGAGCTTGGTATGCCAGATTGGATAAGTATTTGATGAAACTTGAAGTCAATAAAGGTATTGTTGATAGTAATCTGTACTTCAAGATGGATAATGATAACATCTTAATTGTTGAGGTATTTTTTGATGATATTATTTTTGGTGGAAATGATGGTTTGTGCAAGAAGTTTGTTGATGATATGCACAATGAATTTGAGATGTCTATGATTGGTGAGATGAAATTCTTTTTGAGATTGCAAATCACTCAATTGGATAAAGGTATTTTTATATCTCAATCTAAGTATGTGAATGAATTGTTGCAGAAGTTTGGTTTGGATGATTCAAAGCCAGTTGGTACTCCTATGGTGACTAGATGTAAGTTGATTAAGGATGATGTTTCTCTAAAAGAAAATAAAACTGGATACAGGTCTATGATTGGTGGATTGTTGTATTTGACTTAGACTAGACAAGATATTATGAATGATGTTTGTCTTGTTGCTAGATTTCAAGATGATCCTAAGGAATCTCATGTTGTTGCTATGAAAAGGATTTTCAGATATTTGAAAGGGACAATTAACTTTGGTTTGTGGCATCCTAGAGATGATGACTTTACTTTGAGCTTTTATTGAGGTTGATTGTGCAGGTGATGTTGATGACATAAAGAGTACTAGTGGCGGTGCATTTTTCTTGGGTAAGAGATTGGTTTCATGGATGAGTAAGAAGGAAAATGCTATCTCTTTATCTACTATAGAAGCTAAATACATTGTTGCTCCTAGCAATTGTACTCAGGTGATATGGATCAAGAAGATGTTGAAGGATATCAGAGTTATTTTTGATGAGCCTACTGCTATATACTGTGATAATTCAAGTTCTATCAATATTTCTAAGAATTCGGTGTTGCATTCAAAGACTAAGCATATATCAATTAAGCTTCATTTCTTGAGAGAGAAAGTGAATGAGAAGGAAGTCAGATTGGAGTATGCATCTACAAAGGAACATGTTGTAGATATCTTCACAAAACCTTTGCCTAAGGATACATTTGAGTATCTTAGAGAGAAGCTAGGGGTGATTGCCCATCCCAATGAGAACTAAGATGCATGAATTTGCATCGGTCTGGTAGAATTCATAGAGATATCTGTGATCCAGATTGATGAGTGAGGTTGCTACTCAGGGGGAGTAGTTGTTGGCATTATACACTCAGATGAGAATAGTTGATGTTGTCATTGATGGCAACCAACTGGTAACATGGTTCACAGGTTACATCGGTAATAGACATCATCTATCGACACTGACAGTTACAACAAGTTTACTCACAACACCATCTAGTCTACACCTATAGTAGATTTTACCGACACTCTAAGCCGACTTGAAATAATATTGTTTTGTATTGTAATTATACTTGTATAGCCGACATGATGTATTGTAAAGACTCATATATGTATGAGATCTTGTAGGTCATTTTGAAATGTAATTAGGTAATGGAAGGAAGCGATACATGAGATGTGATAGGTTAAGATAGTGAATGAATTGTATATGCATTTTGATGTAATTATCATATGAGCGAATAAGAGCAGAGTAGAGAAAATCAAGGTTTATGGTAGAGGTATTAGATAGAGATTAAACCGATACTGAATCCAGCATTGCAGATGCTATTTTGAGAAGTACATAGTCATTGGATTTAATCATCCAATTTTGTAGTCAATGTGACTCCTATTTTGTATTGAGCAGTGAGCTCTAGGTAGTTGGTCTTCTTGCATGTGCAGGCCCTTATTGTACAAGTAATATTTATTCATATTGGCCAGTGAGTAAATATTGTGGGTCATAAATCCCACTGAGGTTTTTCCCCTACTAGGTTTGCTCGCCAAAATATCTGTGCTATGGTGTGCATTGATGCTTACTCTTTTGTTTCTCTAACTGCATCATTATTTACTTACCAGTATATTAATTTGGGTTGTAAAGTTGTAAACAAGTTTAAATAATTTATTTACCGGTTAGACACTGATTCACCCCCCCTCTCAGTGTCTTTGGGATTGTCCTAGCATCTAACAATTGGTATCAGAGCCTAGTCCTCTATTTGCAAAAGCCTAACAGCTTGAGGAAGATTCTGAAACTGATACCGATGGAAATTTTGAGATAATAGTTGGAAGGAGATCTTGAAGATTTTGATGCAGAAAAATTGAAGAATATCAAACTGGAAGATGAACTCAGAACTGCTCAGGAATTTATCAAAGCACTTCAAGATAACCTGGTTATAGCAAAGAATAAGAGAAAAGAATTACATGTGCAATTGCAAAATCAAGATGATGAAGAAAAGGAATCTCTTAGAGATATTGCAGAGAAACTGAGACAAGAAAATAGTAACATGAAGAATGAGATATAAGATTTGATCATGAGACTATGCAAGGATATTGAAGATAGAAAGAGGAATGAAGAAGATTTGGCCAGAAGACTTAACAAAATATTAGATGAATCTCTAAGGCTTAGTTATGAAAATGATATGCTTAAAACATATTTGACTCACATGCAACATGACAAAGAGGAAATTATGACACAAGTTAGCACTTTGGAAAGTGAGTTGGTCACTGAAAATGAATAAAAAGACAAATTCAAGAATAGTTTAGACAAGCTTGATGATATGCTGAAAAGTTAGAAACCTGACGGAGAAACAATTGGACTTGGATTTGAACATGGAGAAAGTTTTGAGACTGCAAAAAATCATGATCATTGCAAACTGGTAAGGAAACCTAATGCTTATAAATTGAATGGAAAATGTTTTAATTGCAACAAATTTGGTCATAGAGAAAATCAGTGCAGATTTAGGAATAATCAGAATACAAACTCATCCACCCACTAATACATTTGGACTAGATTTCCGACAGAGAAGGTATATTGTGGCCAAATTTGATTTTTTTTTTTTTTAAATATCCGTATTCATCGTAATTCTGACAAAAATTTCCCATTTGGTTTCGACGAAGAAGGCATTAGCAATGAGAATTTTCTTTTTTCCAAATAAGTGCTCAAGTTCATTGTAATTCCGACGACAACGGCCATTATAAGTTAAAAAAAGAAGAGGGGAATTCATTTGTATTGCAAATTTCCCATGTAGGCGTCTGTGGCGACTTCAACCCCCAAGAACATCAAACCTGCATCAAAGGCATTTGTGGCATTGCTTGCAATCCCACGCAGGAGGTAGATTCAAATTGCCCAATTTTTTAATTTCATGTTGCAAAAAATATACATGTGGTGGTTAATTGTCCTAGTTTAATCTCGTAAAACCATAGAACTGTGATTAAGGAGTGAGCATTCAATTTTGTAGCAGCAATCCCTTCCTCCTGTATACGTGCGTGTTGATTGTTCACATGAGATAACATCTCTTTGCGGCATCGTATCAAACAATTCATGAGCCTTGTCCATGTTTCCACATTTTGTATTCATGTCAAGTAGGGCATTTGCAAGTACAACACCTAACAAAATTCCTCTATCCATTATGCTTTGATGGATGTCTGTACCCTATTCCAAAGCTCCCATTTTTGCACATGCAGGGAGGATGTTGGCAAAGGTTGTGGAATTTGGCTTTATGTCTTCCAATTTCATTTGCTTGAAGGTGTCTAAAGCCTTTTCGACAAAACCATTTTGTTCATATCTAGCAATCATTGCAGTCCATGAGACAACATTTCTTTCAGGCATTCTATCAAATAGTTCACATGCCTTGTCTATGCTTCCACATTTTGCATACATGTCTACCAGGGCAGTTGCAACTACAACATCTGATAAAATTCCTGTATCCTTTATGCTTCGATGAATGTTCATACCCTGTTCCAAATCTCCCATTTTGGCACAGGTAGGGAGGATAGTAGCAAAGTTCATGGAATTTGTCTTTACACCTGCCGATTGCATTTGCTTGAAAGTTTCTAAAGCCTTCTCAACAAATCCATTTTGTGCATATCCAACAATCATTGTAGTCCAGGAAACCACATTTCTTTGAGGCATACAAATAAGTGAATTTGATATTCAAAATTATCTACAATGAATTCAATTCTTGTCCATTAGTCATTTATGTTTGCAATAAGCATCTTTCTTTGTTTTTCTTAATCTTTATTCATAGTTATGTGCATATTTCACATTCTATAATTAGGATATCAATTGCTATGGCTGAACACTAGCATGATGTTTGTGTTGTGGTATAGATGTGTGGAAACATAATTATGGGATTGTTATATTATAGAGATCATAAATCTAGATATCGCATATTAGTTCTAGCTCTTCTTGGATTGAGTCTAAAGTTGACAATGGACATACAGTCATAAAGCCATTATTAGCCGATCTATCCATTTCTAGTAAAGACAATTGAGAAAGTCATTTTGATATTGAGAGTTTCTTATCTATTTACCTATTGATCATTATTAAGCCATAATATTTAGGTCTATTTATCTCTCTTGCAAAACCTCTGTAAGTGTCCTGGATTGTCCTTACTACTCACTCTTCAATGAAATATTGGAGTTCTAAAGATTTGTTGCACAAGATGGTGTTGAACGTATCAACAAGGCTAGCATGGAAGGCATGTTCAAGCTTCCACTTGTACAACTTACAACAAATGGTTTGTTGATAGAAGAAATTCTTGAAATAGGATTACAATCGAAAGACAAGTAAGTACATACAAACCTCCTCAGTTGAAAGTAAAATCTGTGTATAAAAAGAGTACATTGAATCCCAATCCATAAACACAATAGAGATACCGATGGAGACTTAATTGGATGTAGCATGTCACACCAAAGTTGTTAGAGTATGCTAAGCTCGTACATAATGTTTCCTAAAGCCACATTAGTATTTTACCCAGATCATTATCTACCAAAACTAACTATAGTAATCCTTTTGAGGATTCATTTCATGGTGCTAGATCTTCATTTAGTTCCACTTCTTGTTGGAGAAAAGAACAGTTATTTCTTGAGGTAGATAAATATCCCATCAACAAAGGACAAGACCCTTTCTAGAATATAACAAATTCTACTCCAACAAAAGATCATGGGGGTTTCACTAGAGATATTGAATAAGAGATAGACTTCTACTGATGCATTAAAAGCATTGGCATGTTCTTTATTTATTGATGTAAACTCTCTGTGACGCCACCACAACCAACAAAGGTGTAAAAAGTTGTTTGCAATGCATGGATTTTTAGGATTGTCCTTTGAGAAAACATAATTAAAGTATGGAAGCAGGATCTGCTAGCTCCTGAGGGAATCTTGATGAAAAATAATTGTAAATATTTGGGCGAGCTTATATGCAAAAACTCATGCTTCCTGATGGGTTTATTTACAAAAATAAGCACGAATTAAGTGGTAAAGGGGCTTCTGGAAACAAGAGGGATAGAGAGGCAGTGGAAGTGAAAACTTTTGGTGTTGTGTCTGCTCCATCTTAGATTGGGAATGGCGAAGGTGCTGTAAGAGGAGCTAAGAAGGGTGTTGGAAGAAGTGGGGGTGTTTACATTCCCCCATTTAAGCTGGCTCAAATGATGAAAGATGTGGAAGACAAGAGCGGTGTGGAATACTAGTTCATGACATGGGATGCCCTTCAGAAGAGTATCAGTGGGTTAGTAAACAAGGTAAATGCATCTAACATCAAGAACATCATTCTAGAGTTGTTAGTAGAGAATCTCATCCATGGGAGGGGTCTATTTTGTAGGTCTTGTATGAAATACCAAATGGCATCCCCTGGATTTACAGATGTTTTTACTGCATTGGTTGCTATGGTAAATACAAAATTTCTTGAAGTTGGCAATCTGCTTTTGTGAAGAATTATTTTGCAGCTTAAGAGGGCATACAAATGCAATGACAAGCACATGTTGATAGCAACAGCCAAATTCATAGCTCATTTAGTGAATCAACAAGTTGCACATGAGATCATTGCTTTGGAGCTTCTCACCCTTTTACTAGAGAACCCCACAGATGATAGTGTAGAGGTTGCTATTGGGTTTGTGAAAGAATGTGGTTCTTTGTTGCAAGACCTTTCACCCAAAGGTCTCTATGGGATTTTTGAAAGATTTATAAGTATTCTCCATGAGGGGGAAATTGACCAACGAGTACAGTTTTTAATCGAAGGCCTTTTTGCATTTCACAAAACTAAGTTTGAGGGTCATCCAGTTGTGCGTCCAGATCAGTTAACACATGAAGTTTTCCTAGAAGATGAACTTGATCAAGAGGTTGGTTTGGATGTTTTCAAGCCAGGTCCTGATTTCTTAGAGCATGAGGCAACCTATGAAAAACTGAAGAAAGATATCCTTGGAGATGCTTCTTCAGATGAAGCAGAAGGGGATAATGATTCAGGTGATGATGATGATGATGATGATGATGATGATGATGATGATGATGATGATGATGATGATGATGATGATGATGATGAAGAGGAAGGTGAGGAAGCACTAAGAATATAGGATGAGACAGAGACAAACTTGGTCAATTTAAGACATATAATTTATTTGACAATCATGTCAAGTGTTGATTTTGAGGAAGATGGTCATAAGCTACTAAAGATCAAGCTTGAACCTGGTCAAGAGAGAACATACCTTTGTTATTATGGTATTCTTGGGCAAAGATTCTGTATGATCAATAAAATATATGAGGAATTTTTTGATAAGTGTTTTGTACAACAGGATTCTATGATACACAGACTGGAAACAAATAAACTACGTAATGTTGCAAAGTTTTTTGCCCACTTACAGATGCTCTTCAATGGCATTGTCTTGCTTATATACGTGAGATAGAGGAAGATACTACTTCCTCTTCCCATATTTTTATAAAGATTCTCTTGCAGGAGCTGGCAGAGCAGCTTGGTATATTGTTGCTTAATGAAAGGTTGAACGATCCAACAATGCAGGAGTCTTTTGATTCAATTTCTCCAAAGGACAATCCCAAAAATTCATGGTTTGCTATCAATTTCTTTACTTCTATTGGTCTTGGTGGTATCACTGAGAGTTTACATGAGTATTTGAAGAACATGCCAAGGCTTGTAATGCAACAACAAAATTATATTCCCGAGTCAGATGAATCTACCTCTAATGACGATTCGTCTAGTTCATCAAGTTCGTCAGATTCTGATACATCAGGCTCAAATTCTGAGAGTGAAACTAATAGTGAGAGCAGTAAGGAGTCACCAAGAAAGAAAAATAATTAAAAGCATGACAATGAGTATGAAAAAACAAGAAGAAAAGGGCATGTTGTCTTATGTATTTTAATAATTTCTATTTTCTTGCCTGTGAAGAAAGACCATGTTAGACAATATCAACAAATAACAAAATAAGGAGACAAATGCTAGACTGTGGTCTAACTTGAAAAAAAAAGGTGATGGAAAATGTTATTGTCCGTGCAAAATTTGTAAGGGGTTAAAGACTAGAAGACTTCTAATCAAAACAATGAAGAAACATTGTAGGTTGCATGGTCACATTGAAGGTGGACATGATTATCATCTATTGGTAAGTTTTTCATTATATCGTTTTGACAATTTATATACATAATAAATCACGTGATGATGAGATCATGATCACGGTTTATTTATGTATATCAGTTTTATATAGGTTGACCACCCCGGAGCACATGGTATGGATCAACACAACCATGAGAATATGGTTTTCAAAGTGGACAAACATGGAGGTGTGAATATCGAAGCTGAAGATAATGATCCCATGGAAGATGACGATCATGAACTAGAAAACACAATTGAAGATGATGGTACAAATACATTGATCCATGACTCATTTAGTACTCACGCAACTGATCATGATGATGAAGATGACCTTGATGTTGTTCATGATTTCCCTCTACTTGAGAAGGCATTTGAGGCCCTTTATGAAGGCTCGCAGGCAACTATTCTCTCTGTTGTATTGTTGTTGGTGAACTTGAAGGTTATGAATGGTTTATCCAACATAACAATGTCACGTATGTTAAGGCATGTCATATATGTCATAATAAACTATGAATCATGTTGTACCATTAATATTCTTTATTATAACAAATTATATTTTGTTGTTGTAGATTGATAGGTGAGTTTTTGTTACCACCATCAAATATTCTACCTCGCTCATACCGAGAATTATCTATTGTTATGAAAGATATTGGAATGGAGTATCAAGCAATAGATGCTTGTCCCAATGATTATATTATATATCACAAACAACATGAATTTTGAACTGAATGCCCTGAATGTCATATCAGTAGATATCAAACAGATCAAATAACAAAAAGGGTTCCTCGCAAGGTTCTTCGCTATATTCCCATTATTCCACGTATGCAACGATTATTCAAGTGCACTAGCTTGGCACAATTTATGGATTACCATGTACGCAATAGAAGTCGAGATGACATTATTTGAATGCCTGCAGATGGTTCAACATTTATGGACATAGAGGAAAAGTGGCCACACTTTAAAGAAGAACCTCATAATCTCAGGCTTTCATTGGCAGCGGATGGTGTCAATCCATTTGGAGAGATGAGATCTGTTTACTCAGTGTGGCCTCTTTTTGTTATCAACAATAACCTTCCTCCATGGATGTTAATAAAGAGGGAGCACATAATGTTGGCAATGATTGTTCTAGGTATTTAATCATTTAAATATAGTCGTCTAAATTTAATTATAAATATTGCAGTAAAATGGTCATAATAATTATGTAATGTTTTTGTTCATTCGATTAGGTAAGTACCAAGTTAAATATATGAATGTATATATCGAGCCTCTTATCGACGAGTTGTTGGAGTTGTGGAATGGTGTCACTATGTATGACGTCTCTAGACCAATAGGACAGACAATTTCAATTCCATGCGATGCTTCTATGGACAATACACGATGCCCCGGGGCTAACACATTTTTGTGGTATGTTATAGTGTTTAAGTTGTGCATGAACATTATAATTCAAAAAATTATCATATTTAATCCAATTATACATTATCTTGTAGGTCTTCAAACAAAGGGAAAATTTGCATGTCCTGTTTGTGGTCCAAAGATGAAATCTCGTCATTCAAAAAGTTTAGGAAAGCAGGTGTTTGATGAGTATAGGCACTTTCTCCACAAAAATCATAAGTATCGAAATACTGAAAAACATCTTTTCAATGGGAAAGAAGAGAATACATCAAAGCCACAAAGAATGACACCTCACCTATGGAAGTTGGAATATAATAGAAATAATCATCAAGGTAATGCCATTCCATCTATTGGTTTGTCATAAAACATCTTTTCTATTTTGTTTTGTTTATTGATGATGTTATTGATGATCATGAAGGTCGTGAAGGCATAAATGACCACCTTCCTAAGGGAATAAAAAGTTATCCCTGACAATTTAGTAGGTTTACCTACTACGAGCAGTTACAAATTGTTCATTTGTTTGATAGTATGCATATTGGAAAGAATATAACAGAGACATTATGGAAAATATTGGATGGAAGGCGTGACAAAGAAAAAATTGTCAAAATATGTAGAGACATTCAAGATTCCAATCATGCAATGATAAATGTCATTCAATCAAATAGCCATGGAGACCAGATTAATATAAGTGAGCTTCCTTGGTTATTAACGGACCAGCAAAGCAATGCTATAAAATAAGTCATACAAAAAATTCGATTTCCCACAGGATTTGCTGCGAACATAAATAATCTCATATCAAAGAAAAGTGAATTTGGGCCAGGGATGAAAACGCATGATTGGCATACCTTCATTAAGGTAATTCATGTTCTTGTGTTTTTAGTATGTATTTAAGTACTGCGTGTACGTGTACTTTTCATTATGTTACAAAAAAATGAAAAGATAATTTTATAATTGTTGTAGTAAGTTCTACCTCTATCTCTCCCAGACGGCTTCGACAATAATGTCAAGCAAGTCATATATGATCTTGGAAAATACATGAGGTAAGTAGTGATATTTGTTTAGTTCGTTGTATAGATATTATATTTGTGATTTGTTTTACTTCTTATGTAATATATTTTTTTGCATCTTGAATACCTTGTAAGTGGTTGTCATGTAAATAAATCGATAAAGACGATATAAAATATTGGAAGAGAAAAATTCCTCATTTAATGTGTGAAATGCAAAAGTGTCTACCTCCAGCTTTTTTCAATGCACAAGAACACTACCTCATACACCAAGTCAAGGAGATTGAGGTAGTGTGTATAGTCTCAAAATCGATACTATGGCATTTTGGATGATATACTTGAGTGTGACTTTAATTCCTTCAAATTAGTTTTGTTCGTCGTCAAATGGTACAGGCTATGATTGAATAAAAATGATCTTGATAGAACTATTATTGAACATGATAATGGTTTTATAATGCTAAATACAAGGTCATTTGAACCAGTTGGGGATGAGCCCTATGTTCTTCCAAGCCAATGTGAGCAAGTATTTTACTCAGAGGTTCCACATAAACTGGGTTGGTCATTTGTTGTTAGACATGATCCAAGAGGAAGGTCGATAAAGTATAATGTGATGGAAGAAGAAGATACTGAAGAAGAAGATACCAAAGAAGTAGAAGATGAAGTGGATGATGATCACGATCGACAGTTTCACAATGACGATGAAGAAGAACAAGAACAAGAAGAAGATGATGATGACGATGATGATGATGATGATGACAGTGATGGTGATGATGGTGATGATGATGGCATAGACGTTGATGATGATGATAATGATGATGATGATGATGATGATGATGATGATGACAATGATGATGATGATGATGATGATGATGATGATGATGGCAATGATGGCCTTGATGTTCATGATGATGAGGAATGAAATGTATGAGGAATGCGATTAGTATATTATCTATTGAATATTGACTTCTTGATAGAATTTTTTTTACATAATTAATTCATTTTGTTTTGAATTATAATGCCATTACATAATTAATTCATGATGCACCTTTTAATACGGAGATGGAGATAGGGGGTGTGACTATTTATGTGACAATTTTTAAACTATGTTTATTAATGGAAATTGGATTGTTTATTAGCTATGTGACTATTTATGTGACCATTTAGTTGAGGATCCTGCATAGTCTACGTAAAGTAAAGGTAAGGAATTACAAAATTTACAATGATTTTGATGACAACATCTTTTTATTATTTAATACTCTTTTTGTCTACAAAGTTCATGTTGTTCATGTTGTGTATGATGTAATTTCGCTAACGTTTTTTATATTTTTTCTTTGTCACAGGCCGACATGGATCCATCACATATCGCAGACAGAGATGTACCTTGCGACACTTCTACCGAGCAAGTAAACCTCATTGTAATTGTACAAATTAGGTAGAAGCAAACTGTTACATTATTATGTTCTTTTTTTAAGTGATTTATACTAATTTTGTAATTGTTAATGATATTCTTGACACATATAGATGTTCAGGGAAAGGGAAAGGGAGTTGCAGTACCTGAGCACCTTTCTATGGATGTGGAATCATTAGGGTTAAGCAATGATGACCCTAAAGATCCCATAGACCTTGTGAAATTCTTTAAAATGCCTCTTATAAAAATTAGAAAAGAGATTGTTGTTTTGGCAGTCGTGCATCCTACCACTGATGAGATACGACAGAGGGTGGAATTATTGTATAAGATAGCAAAAAAATTGCAAGTAAGCAGTAATGAAAGCTTTAATTATAACAAAAGTTCAATAATGGTTTATATTTTATTCTCTTTTTATGTCATTAACTAAAATATGTACGTATTGTTTTTACAACAATTTATCCACCCTCATGAAAGTCATTCCTATGATCAGGGTGTTGCAGGATCAGGTGATGATGATTTTCTTGTATTATCACTTGCTTGGATTATCACTCTGAGTACCCAAAACACATCATACTTGATACTACTAATTTTCAAAATAAAGGTTCATCCTTGTTTACAATTCTTACACTTTTCATATATTTAATGTTTGATATATTTAATGTATTATTCTTTAGGTGTTGTCAATGTTATTGTGCAAATGACGACGCCGTCTCATCAGAGGTCACCCTCAACTGTATTGCCGACTGCAATGTCGGCAACACGTAGCATGCAGACATCCTCTAGTGCATGTCATATTGGCCCACCCACTATTGGTAGATCCCTCTTTTGCTCTATCTTCTGTCATTTGTTTATTTCCCTTCAAGCGTTCTTTCTTTAATTCTAATGCCATTTCATAGTGGATTCATTTTTTGTAGGAGAAGATGTACATGAGGATGTGCCACAGGCGACTACTACTGATAACATAGCATCGTTTCTTGGATCTTCTCGTATTGCTAGTACGGGAACATTGCAGGCCACATTCATGGTGAGTGACGAAGAAATGCTTCCCTTAAAGATACAAAAGGTTCCATGTACTTTAAAATTATTATTATATATACTCTAATTGTAATTTACTTTTATGATCACTCATTTTGGACTAATATTGATCCCATGAATTTTTTGCAGGCAATGATATTTTCTATAAACATCTTAGTGACATTGCATTGCAGATATTTGGGCCCACCATACGTAAAAGGTGGTACATCATATGTGAACTAACCCTTATCCAATTTTGATTTCATATCATTGCTAGAATACTTTTCCTTTGATCCATTCCTTGAAGTGTAATAAATGTAGCTTTAGTTCATTTCTAAATCTAATAGGTTTGTTTTTGCTTTAAAAGGTGGAATGACCAAGAAAAAAGGTTAAAAGATGAATTGACAAACCAAATGGTTGAGTGGTTTGGAAATGACACCTTTGACAAAACCAAGCTCCTTGAAAAAGCTGGCACATATCTAAAGTATGTGAGGGACCAATACAGGACCCATTTGGAGAGGAACCTAAAGTACGAGCGTCCCCCCATGATTCCAGAGAGGGAGTGGAAGGACCCGATTTTGGATGCCAAGGAGAGAATTGAAAGGAAAAAAGGAAATACACCAGTAGATGCCAAAAGAAGGTACGAGATACTATTAAGAATGTAATTATGTACTAATTAATTACTCTTTATATTTATATAATCTAACATATTTCAAACTTTTTATAGACTGAGTGACACGTCAAAGGCAACCAAGGCAAGGCAAGAAAAGCACGGGCAACACAAACTCGACTCTAGTGGTTACATGAAACTTGTTGCACGAATTGCAAGTATCTCATGTAAACTCCCATATTGTCTCAAAATATTAATAAATTGCAAACATTTTTTTTATCAAACAATGCAAGCAAAATTCATGGTACCAAGCAAAAATGCAGGGCTCTGAATTCAATAGAGCTCCCACAGAAGATGACAAGAGAATTGCCTACCAGCAAGGCTATTCAGCCGTGGCTGGTCGGCTATGAGAATTGAGTGGGCATACACAACATTTGAGTGCATTCGTCACACGGGTAAATATGCTAAATGGAAGTTGTTTCAAATTGAATACTTTACCAATAATCTAATTGATGTTGAGTTCCAACATAAAGTGACTATATTTGTTTTAAATAAGCAAGCAACGATAACAATGTGCATGTCATTGGAATGCAGCCTGCTAATTGTGAAACACCACCTGCACATGAAGGTCCGGATGTGCATCCCAGTAGTGGAGGTATTCATTTTCTATTCAAATTTATTTATTTAGCTATTAATACAATTATACATCTTAATTTGTAATTAGAGTAGTAATTAATGTAACCTTTCTTGTTAATATTTTAGAGCATGTAGTCGGTGGTGAGCAAGTGGAGCATGATCTGGGTACACAACCTCAAGAACGTGATGTTCCCCACTCAGGTAAAGAGGACCATGGTGTTTAGCATGTTGAGGTTGAGGCTACACAAAATGATGTGGCCCCATCAGGTAAAGAGTACAACAATTATGTTCTCTAAATTAATGAAATACTTGTAACAATAATAATTTTTTTTTTTGAATTTAACCCATTTCTTTGTTATTGCAGAGGTCCCCCCTTTGCTTTAGTGTCCTCATCCTCAGTATAGGACTAGGCATACATTGAGATCACAAGCAATTGGCAGAACATCTGCAGAGGGGGGAAATGATGAAGACACTGATGTTCCACTTAGTCTTTGCATAGCTTCAAAGAAAAAAAAAAGAAAGAAATGATTGTAATCTAACTTATTTGATAATGACTGATTTTTATGTGTTAGTGAATGTAATTATGTGCTAATTAATGGTTATGGATGATATGTGTTAATTAATATTGATGAATGTTGCGTGTTAATTAATGTTAATCAGTGTTATGTGTTAATGAACGTTACGTGATATTAATGAATGAATGCAATATTTTATTAATGGTAGAAAGAATTAATGAATGAATGTTATAAGATGTTAACGAGGAATTTAGAGTGATGTTAGGGGGGGGAGGGGCCAAATGAGCTTCCACCTTCACATGGTTGGCCCTGTTAAGTACAGAATATTAAACTATTCTCAAAACCAAGCGAAGCTCAACAAGGTAACACACTTTTCAATATTTCATTATGTTGCACAGTTAATCTTATTGAATAATGTATATTGAATCTTAATTGCAGGGTCCAACAGAGCCAACACGAACAACAACACCATGAGTTGTTGTGTATAATGAACTCCCATAATGTCTTGTCTGTACATGAATAATATGAGTTGCTTCTAGTGTTGATATCCAAGGTGGGACTGCAAAAGTTATGAATATGCCTCATCCTTGTAAGTTTTTTTATTACAACTCCTAATTCTTGAGACTAAACTTTTTGTTCTTGATGTTTTTCACTAGTTGTCATAACCTCTGACTTTGATGCTTGTGCCTTAATAGAACTAGATGTTTCTTGTATGCATACTTGGTCAAGGACTGCATTATGATGCTATAGGGCTACAAACTGAGATTATTTATTGTATTGAGTTGCACATTTAACATGAGTTGCCCTATGACTACTATGCACATTTATGTATATACACTATTTCTAGTCTGTATATTGATATTAATTTTGAGAAAATATTACAAAACTCAGAGTATTCTCCATAAGACTAGAAAAAAGCTCAGATAAATTTCTGCAGCGTTTTCTTACAATTACTTGCGATCATTTTTCTAGGAGTCCTGGTATCCATTTATAATAGTATGGATGCATACAAGCTTCGGACCCTTCAAAAGAAAGTTTGTTACAAACAACTGGTCATTTTCAAGAAGCGGTTATAAGTCCTTTTCAACATCTGTGGCTTCCTCTGCTTGTTGTTCTATTGCAACCTCCTGTAACTGCTCCCGAGCATCTTCTTTCTGTCCCATATACTTATCTTTCCACTCCTGATACACATCATCACTAGGCCAAGTAAAACTAGCAATCTTCTGTTTCATATCTTTTAGCCGCTTCCAAGTGACTCGTACATGCCCAATCTCTGTTTCTATGAAACCATAATGAGATTTCACTTTTTCAATTTCCTCAATTGTTTGGACAAATAAGGATGTGTCATCAGTACTAATAATATGATTGATCCTTAGGGACAAATTGTGGTCCACCTCCTTTAACCAAGTCTTCTCTTCCTTTAGCTAGACAGGACCAATGAAACCTCCTAGAAACATTTCAAATTTATGATTTGAATATTCTTTTCTATAAAGTTGGGCTTTTCTTTTTATACCTGCTCCTTCCACTGAAAGAATATTCATCTCTTTTATAAACTCACATGTGGACCTTAGATTGTCATTCTCTTCTGCATCTGCATGGGAAGAACACATGAGCTCTAACTCTTTACCTCTAGGCACCCACTTATTCAGGATTGGTTCCAAAGTGGCTTCTTCTTCTCTCAATTTGATCAAAATATCAAGAATCCTCTTCATATTTATGTATACATTCAAGTTTTTGACTGAGTGAGCAAACTTCAAGATGGTGGCTTTCACCTTTTCCTCATATTTGTTTGCATACAATGTCTGAGCTTGTTTTAATTTTTCCAACTCATGTTGGACATTTTCAGGTAATTGGGAACTAGAAGGCATAGGATAAGGGGGATATTCAATGATGGGACTAGTAGGAGGGGGTCTTGTTAGAGAGGAGGCTATCATGAGTGTAGAAGATTCGCTGGGATGATATTGACCTACCAGTTGACTCTGGAGTCTAGCAATTATGTTGTCTCTGTTGGCTATTCCTTCTTTGGCATCATTGTAAGCTTTTAAAATAGTCTCCAAATTCAATTGGAGATTAGCCTTTTCTTGTGCCTCTTTCTCTACCACCACAACACTAAATTTTGCAGTCTCTAGGACTGTGCTTGCAGCTTCCACTACCCCTGTGTCTTGGACTCTTTTAACTATCATGCCTCCTAAGAGGCTAGAATCTGATGCATCCTTCCTTCTTTTGTTTTCATCCTTCTTTAAAGACCGCATGACAAGAGCAACATTATCTTTGCTGAATATCACTCCTTCCATAAGCTTTGTTTCTTTCCTTACTGCATCAAGCACTAAGGCATCATCTATATCCCATTCAGGGAGAATCAACACACCAGCCTTTGCTACCATTTCTCTTCCTTTCTCCGGGGTGATTGCTTTGAACTCCTCCATCATTTATTGCTTAACCTCTTCTTCTACCTGAGTTGTATTTTTGAGAGGCTGTTCACTTTTCCTCTATTCACATCTAGTCTTGAATTGATCAATATTTTGCTTCCATAGAAACTGTATAAAAGCTCCCGATTTGACAAAATTACTGTCAGCTAGGAATTCTTCACTAGCTTGCTTAACAGTAAGGTCCATTTCTTGGCCCTTTAACTCACCATCAGTCAAATCCATTTCAGCATTACGTGGCTCTTTGGGCATCCCCTCTTGGGTCTCCTCATAGGTATAGGCAATCTCATCGAGACTCCCTAACTACAATAATTGTTCAGCCACAGCTTGTTCATCTCCAATGTGGATAGGAGACTGAGATGGAGAATATTGAGGCTCATCAGTTTTAATTTCCTTTCCCACTCTCTGCTTCTTAGGGGAATCCTAGATGTCAATGACATCTTAATTTTCCTCTTCCCTTTTGAAGTGAAAGGCTCACCTGTCACTGGTATTATCACAGTGTACTTTGACCTTTTGTGCATTACATAGTCACCATGTGGGATATCTCTAGAAAAGGCAAGCGTAGCCAATACCATCTTAGCCTTATCAGGCTCATTTTGCATTATGGCCTCCCTATTTTCTTGTAAGGTCTACATGAGATCTTCAAAATAAAGAATTAGGAATTTTATTTTCTCCTCAAATGGATTGAAGCTAGAAAGGGGGTCATAGCCAGTGTCAAATTGATGGATAAAATCAAGGGCTTTCTTATATGCCACCCACTTCTCCTTCCTCAGTTCTTGCTCATCTAAGTTGAATTCATTTTTAATCAGATCTTCTGGGAACTGAAATTGATGTGGCCTACCTCTACACACTGCTCTTTTTCTAAACATGCCATTGAAAAAATCCTTGGGGTTTGCACATCTTGACACTGCAGTAGATAGCCTATATGGCTTAAATAATTCTTCAAAAAATCTACATCCACCCTTAGTGATCACAAAATGGTGAGCCATGGTAATAGTTGGGAAAATAGTCCCTTTACCTCTATTGGTTAGCTCTGCTTCTTGTACTCCCCCAATTTGTCTCAGGACTTATACAATCCCTATCTTCAATGGGACCTGATAGGGTAGTAAAAAGGGGGTGCCTCTAAATCCAAACACTCTAAAAATAGTAGACACAAGGTACAAATATATGTCTCCCAAACTGTGAACAATCCTGATATCCTCTACAAACTCCTTTGGTCTAAGAAACTCCAAAAGAGCCTTAGGAATTCTAGGGTTTTCTCTGCATAGAAGAATCCTAATTTTAGATGCAAAGCATCTATCAAACTTTAATAACTTGCATCTTCTCTATCCCAAGATAGAACAGTACTCCACAATTGCACTGACATCTTCTCTTTATCCTTGACCTTAATCAGGTCCATCTCCTTTCCAAAATAATCAGACCCTTTGAACAAAAACATATGCATTAACATGGAGTACCATCCAAATGGCCTATCCACCTTACCATTTTGATTCCTACTAGCCCTTTATGAATTGCATCAGCAAGGTATGAGGCATAATCAAATGTTATTGCTAGGGAGGGGTTTAGAATTTGTGCAATCATTAATATATAATGGGTTGGCATATTCTTTTCAGCGTCCTCTCCAAAAATATAGCATAATGCCCAATACATACCCTTAGCTCTCAGAGTGAATAGGTTGAGAGAGAATGGTTCCATTGTGCTAGGGCCTACAACTGTTAACCCCCTATCTTTACAAATAATTCTTTCAATGGGCCACTTCTAAGATGATCCCTTTGTGTGTTGTAAACCTGGGCTAACAACTCAAAGTCAATAGGTTCTAACAAATTGGAGGACTCACTGAGTTTAAACACTTTCCTGAATTCATCTTCATTTATCTCAATCAAGACTGATCCCTTTATGTTCTTGATGCATCTTGCCATAGATTCATAATTCTATGCAATCAGGGCTAACAAATCTACATCCATAAAAACACTTGGGACCACAAGCTTTCCTACATCCTACTCCCATATGCCATTCAAAGGAGTTGGGGAATTCCTCTGCCCAAAACTGACTTTGAAGAGTCCTAAGCCTGACAATCCTATTTCAGGGTCCCTCAACCAATTACCCTTATCATAAAGGCCATCTCCAATTTTTAGACGAGGGTTCTTAGGTACTAGCTCTTTGGCCTTAGCCCCAGCATTGGTGGACATGGTTAATTGCTCTAAAAAATCATCACAGATATTTCGGTCCTAGTAATTCACTTTCCCTGTTAATTCTCTTCTGGGTGCCATTCTGGTCAAACAATTATACCAGTAGAAGCTAGCACAAACCTCTAATGAAGTAATTCACACATCAGTATTTGATAACAAACCAAGAGTTATCAAGAAAAGTACAAGAAACCTGATTATTCGCCTGAAGAAAATCGCTCTACAATAATTCGCTCTGCAACAAAATTCGATGAAACAATACTTAGCAATCAAGTTGATGCAGACTCAAAAGGGAAAGTTGGCATTTAAGTTTTTAGAAATTAACTCCGCATGCTTCGGCTTTCTTTTCAGAATTGAATTCACCAAATCGAATTCAAAACTGGCTCCAACGGGTCATAATTTCTCTAAGTCTTTCCTCTGTTTCGCTCTTTCACTACTTCGCAGAACATAAAACCCGTGCTCTTTTCTTTCACGAAACAACGTTGGCCATTGGATCTCGAGAACTTACATCACCTTTATCTCCATTTAATCTCTTTGCTTTAGGGGGTTAATCTCTTTGCTTTAGAGTTTAACAGTCGTGCACTTTTCCTTCGCGAGGTCGTGCCAAGCGTTAGATCAAACTCAAATCACCCGGCCTTTAACTCCAACCGGGATCGTCAATCTTTTTAACTAACCGTGCCTCATCTTGATGGCTAATGGTTTTCGCCATATTGTTGAGGTTAAGCTACGGGCATCTTCGGGTCACGAAACAACGAGTAGCGTTGGATCAATCTTGAGATGAATGCCTTTTAAGTGGGCCCTTTATCTAGGAATTACTTACCCCACTTGTTCTTCGGTTAATAAATGCCACATGGCAGTTGGCCATTATCCCTGGAAACCCCTTTTGGTTCCACCCTTAATCCACCACGTGTTCCCTTTTACTATTCCCACATAACTGCCAGTTACACCTAGGCGGGCCCTCAACCACTTTTTTAAACCACGTGTCACTCGAGACATTACTATCAAGCTCTACAAAAAGTGGCAGCTGTTATGCCACGTCACTCCTCCGTGTGATTTCCACCTATCTTTCATGACTTCACGAACATTATTCTTCATTTGGCTTACAGCCATGAAACCACGAGAACCGTTAGATCAAAATAGACCTAATCTGCTTTTAACTTCATGCCATGCTTGTCCCTTGGGCCCATCGGCATTTTCGCTACTTTGCAATGACTAACTTGCTAGCATCTTATCTTCGTGAATTCATGCGAGCTGTTAGATCTCAAGAACTTGCTCGTTGTTTACTCTTTTTATGACAACCTTGCCCAAACACACTGCATACCGCCAACTAAGTGCCTTGTCACTACCATGTCATCGCCAACTGGGGTTACCACATTTACTACCACTCTTAGCGGGACCCTCCACCTTTTTGCTATTTCGCTAAAGGTATAGCTCATGCATCTCCCAGCCACGAAACAACGAGAAGCCATTGATCTTTTTCCAACCCGATCATTCTTTAACCAAAGAAGACCACTTATCTCTGGGACCCGCCAAACCCTTTCGCCACTTCGCGAAGGTTAAAACGCGTTCAACTTGATCTCATGAAACCATGTTCTCCATCCGATTAGATGAAACTTGATCAGTGTTTAGCTTTGGTCCAAACCTATATGTCGGGTCCACCTTCGCCTTTCGCTACCTAACGGAAACTAAGTTTCGAGCACTTTTTGGTCGCGAATCAACATGGGCCATCAGATCAATAGAAAATTGCATGATACTTATAAGGCCCGACAGACATTAGAAAAGGCAAATTAAAAGCGAACAAGAATAAAATATTTAAAGGGACCGCCTAGGTAAATGACAAGGGGAGAACACTTTTATGATAAATGGACCCATCGCTTAAGTGAATAAAGTAACACCAAATTAGAAACCAAAAGGGCTTTTCTCAAGTATTGAAGTGACTTAAAACCTAAACCCTGAACCCCTTAGGATTTAAAACAAATTGAAAGAACTTCCTTCCTTCGATGGCTCTTTTATATTTATTTTTTTTATAAAAATGATCATCGTCAGAATTACGACGAATACCAAGCTTTCGACTGACAACTTCTTTGACCATTGGCAGAGTCCATTGGATTGTCGAATTTTCGATGGGCATGGCATCGTTGACCAATCCGACGCTGAGTTTTTGATGGTGGATTTTTTTGACACTCCAACGAAAAATCATCGAAAATCCGACAAACGGCCGTCGGAAATCAGCTCCGAATGTACTAGTGACAGGTCAATGTTCCAAATGCAATAAAAATGGTCATACTCAGATAATTGCATAATGAATGTAAAATGCTATGTTTGTGGTATATTTGGACATTTATCTAATCAATGTAGATCTCAAACTGATCAAGGTTATGGAAAAGCTATTCAGAGAAACAATGTAACTTGTTATGCATGTAACAAGATTGAGCATATTACAAAATTTTGTAGAAGTAAGACTATACCGACAAACAATAAAGGATATAATGACAAAGGCAAAGAAAAGGTAAATGAAATCAATCAAGAATTCACTAAACAATGGATCAGGAAGAGAGATCAGAGAAATGATGAATCTGTCTCTGCACCGACAGGAGATTCTTCATCTAACTAAGGAATAATCCTTAGGGGTAAGGCAACTAATTGAAGATGATGCATTTACCCTCGGTTGGTGGTAAGAAGTTATAATTCTTCTTTACCAATAGACATGTGGAGTTTTCACTTCACCAACAAAGCATTTATTGCAACTGTAAGTTAACTTTTTGGTTATAAAGCACTTGAACTTCTCATTTCATCTCACCAAGCATTCAAGCATTCTAAGAGAGTGAAATTGAGAAAAAGCATCCCAAAGGTGAAGCAACAAAGGTTTTTTCAGAGCATTCAAGGATTTCTCAGCTAAAAGGTATTTATCTTACGCAATGGCTTCTTCATCCTCCGTTCCTAAATTCGTTGCAAACCCTACCATTGTGGAGAATATAAAACGACCTAGACCCATTTTCAAAATAATTCCTAAGATAGAAAAATTGGATTACTCCATTCCCGAAGGGAGTCGTGTTTGCTGAAGACCCTAGGGCATACATACATTGTAACATTGAAAGTTTAGGGTCCGAAGATTTGAAGAATATGTTCATAAATTTTATCACTGACAAACATGGGGTAGTTAAACCGGAACACAAGGTTATTGAGGATTTAGGGTTCATTGGCATCCTCCATATGTCAAAATTATCAGATGAAACCATCTGCTATGTTCTTAGCAGGGTTCACGGTGAATTTATGTGGTTAAACTCAGTACTTAAGATCACTAAGGAAGTTATAAGAGTTGTTACTGGTTTACCCTCCACCAACACTAGGCCTAATAAGAAAAAGAAAATTCCAAACAAAGAGGTTATGAGCTTAACGGAGCTACATTTGACAATAGATCACTTAGGGTCAATGATATAAAAGATAACAATGTTAAATTTGCAAGTATGGTAATTGGTTATAAAGTTACTCATACTAACAGATCGAATTCTGTATCTATTTTATGCATTCATAGTGCTCATGAGATGATCTTGAATAATGCTAAAATTAACATATGTGAATGGTTAAAGGATGAATTGCTAGAGAATTTGGATAAAATAAAAAGAGATAAGAAGGGAACCTTTAAATTTGGAAATCTAATTGTGTGTTTAATGCTTTACTTCTCAAAGGAGATTCCCGATATTGGACATAAGGATTTTGCCTATGATATTTCTATTAGAAAATAGATAAAGGAGGCAATTACCGGCATGGGATCTGATAGTGAAAAACTGGAAAAAGAGTATTTCAAGAATTTTCAAGCAAAAATGAGACAAAGGGCAAGGATTCCTCAAAGCATTATTTATAAGCATGATAAACAAATATGCTTTGTTATCAAAAGAGATGAAGTATGGATGGAGGCAGTTAGACCTAGAACTATCTGGATAACAAAGATGGGCTATGAGGTAGAATCACACATCTTGGATTCATATACTAAAATACTCCTAGATGCTCCACTGGAATTGACAGAGGAGATATTTGGAAATGCTGAAACAATTGAGAAAGGTGTTGAAGTTAAGAACTAGAAGAAGATAAGAGACAAGGTAATGAAAGATGCTTCGACGTTTGTTGAAATTGTTAAGAAAGGCTTATTGAAACTAGATACGATGAAAGGTGTTGTTGAACAAGAAAGAAGAATAGAACAACAACCAGTATCACATATCTCTCATGTGGCTACCTCATCTGATTCTAACAATGATAGGGCAACTGAATTCAAAAGAGTGGAAAGAAAGAAAAGAAAACCCTCACCGGTACCTGCTCCATCTCCTAAGAAATCAAGGACACTTAGAAAGAAGCAATAGGTTGTAAGAGAGCCCAGTGGTCCTAAGAAGAAAGTTACTCCAAAGAATAAATCTGAACCAAAGGAACCAGATACTCTTTCACTGGAAGAGTTAGTCAATGAAATTACTCAAGATAGTAACCTTAGTAATGTAAATAAATTTTATCATTCTTTTAAAGATTCGGATAAGGATATTATAGAGGAAAGCATTATTTTGTATCTAGACATATATAAGAAGGTTCTTATTGAAGTTGTAGATGTTCTACCAAATGATTTGCACTTAAGATTAGAAGCAAAGAGAATGTCTATTATGGAACTTGATAAGAAATTGAAGGTAGAAGCTCTATTAGCTGTGCATCCTGTTAATTCCAAGCAGGAAATTGATGGCCTTATATCTGAAGCCATTAAAACTATTTTTGTGAGCAGTCACTGACAAGTTAGTCTTATGGCTAGCAGAGTTAAAGAGATTGCAGATGAAACAATGGATAAGTGGGATATATTTTTGTTGAGAGAGAGAAGAAAGAAGAGAAAGACAAACAAAAGGTTGATAAATCATTCACTAAAGTGTAGAAGAAGATAGACAAGGGTAAGGGTATGGTTGGCAATATACTGGATATTATAGTTAAGGACAACTTACCACCACTAGTATAGGACACCCCACCACCAGTATCAGAGGCACCAATAGAAATGCAAAATGAGCCCGAAGAAAAGAAGTCAAAGGAAGTAAAAGAAGATAATGTTGATCCCAAGTCAGACATTCTATTCAGAATGAATGTTGATACTCAAGATATCAATATTGTATTGGATAAAGAAACTACAGAGGTAAAGAAAAATGAAGCTACAAATGTTGAGATCTCTGAGTCACCGGTCAACACTGTTGACTCTCAGCAGAATATCGAGATACCAGCTGAAGCAGAAAAGGAACAAGAATAGAATGTATCTAAACCAATAGGAAATGAAAATAAGAATGGGGATAAGAATGAAGATAAGAAGGAAGAAAAAATGGATAAATAAGAGGTTAAGGATGGAAGCAAGGAAGCATAAGTGGTTAAGATAACTGTGCAAACATCTGTAGAAGAAAAGAAACCAATTGAAGAACCAAGCACCCCGCCTAGCACCTCTACTATGGATTATAGACCAATTAATATTACAGATGTACTTTTAGATTCAATAAAAAGGATTACAGAATGCAATGCCTTAGCATTTAAGGCCATTGATGATACTTTACCAATTTTGCAAATGATTGCACCAACATGTAAAGTTGATCATATTGATGGATCTATAGGTAAATTGGACACATTGTTCAAATTCATTGCTTCTAACATTCAAATTGTGGATAAAATAAATGAAGAGACCATTAAGGAAAGAGTGAATAAGGAGAAAGATGATTTCTTTGACAGGGCAATTAAAGATTGTATAGATCAAATTGATTCTTTGTTACCGACACTAAATTCCACCATTCTAAAATACAAAGAGTTGTACAGGGAAGCATGTAAGCCTCACCATCTAACTGAGGATATTGATGAGGAAATAAGGAAAACATAAAAGGAAATTGATGATATAGCTAATAATATGATTGGTTATTTGGAACTGACTTCAGTTTTGGATCAGGAAATGGCAATCTATGAAGAGAAGATTGAGAAATTAGAAAGGGAGAAAGAAAGGCTAAGAATGAAAATGCGAGAGTTGAAGAACAAGCTTGGTCCTAGATTGGACAACTTATTAACACATCGGAATGAGCTATCTAAAGCATATATTCAAGGAGAAAATCACCAGAGAAATAAATGCATTATCTCACTGGTATAATCCGACAGACAGAGACTATAATTTTTTATAGTACTAAGTTTTTACAAGGTCTTAACTTGGTTTTGGCAGACATTTTCCAGATTGTACATAACCGGTTACAAGTTTGTAGGTAAATTTTGAATTCCTTTGATACTTTTGACATCCTTTGTCATTGATGTCAAAGGGGGAGCAGTGTATGAGAAAAATGTACAGAAGGAGATCATTTGCTCAGGGGGAGCACACTCAGTTTTTGGACTTCTATTTTGGATATCAGCTTTTGATTTTTCTCAGGAGTGTTGCCATCAATGCCAAAGGGTGAGATTGTTGGCATTATACACTCACACGATAATAGTTGATGTTGTCATTGATGGCAACCAACTGGTAACATGGTTCACAGGTTACACTGGCAACAAACATCATCTACCGGCACCAGAAGTTACAACAAGTTTATTAACACCGGCATCCAGTCTACATCGACAATAGATTTCATCGGCACTCTAAGATGACTTGAAACAATATTATTTTGTATTGTAACTATACTTGTATAGCCGACATGATGTATTGTAAAGACTCATATATGTATGAGATCTTATAGGTCACTTTGAAATGTAATTAGGTAATGTAAGGAAGCGATATATGAGATGGGATAGGTTATGATAGTGAATGAACTGTATATGCATTTTGATGTAATTTTCATATGAGCGAATAAGAGCAGAGCAGAGCGAATCAAGGTTTATGGAAAAGGTATCAGATAGAGCTTAAACCGGTATTGAATCCAGCATTGCAGATGCTATTTTGAGCAGTACATTGTCATTGGATTTAATCATCCAATTTTGTAGTCAGTGTGACTCCTATTTTGTATTGAGTACTGAGCTCTAGGCAAATGCCCTTCTTGCATGTACAAACCCCTCTTGTACAAGTAATATTTATTCATATTGGTCAATGAGTAAATATTGTGGACCACAAATCCCACTGACGTTTTTCCCCTACCGGGTTTCCTCGCCAAAATATCTGTGTTATGGTGTGCATTGATGCTTATTCTTTTGTTTCTCTTTTTGCATCATTATTTGTTTACCGATATATTAATTTGGGTTGTAAAGTTGCAAACAAGTTTTAATCTTTTATTTATCGGTTAGACATTGATTCACCACCCCCCCTCTCAGTGTCTTTTGGACTATCCTAGCATCTAACAGTAGTTAGTGTTGTGGTTCAATTGTTCAAATTTGTTTTGGGGGAGAGAGTGTTTGGCTAAGGGGGAGAGAATATTTTTTTGTAGTATGTGCCTTTTGTCTTTGATGTCAAAGGGGGAGAGAGTCATGTGAAAAAGATTATGGAGGAGAGAGTACTATGTTGAGATGTGTGCATAATCTGAGTGGGAGATTGTTGGTTGTTTATTTATTTCTTTCTTTGCATTGATTGTTTTAAAAATTCATATGTTACCATCAATGCCAAAGGGGGAGATTGTTGGATATTTCTGAGAAGTTTGTTCGAATGATGTGTTGTTATTGATGTCAACATATTCCTCTGTGTATTCTAGTGTTGTAGTTAGATTAAATAAGCTGGTTTGGCTAGTGTGTTGCAAATACGCTATTGCGGTTTAATTGGTTTTGAGACAAGTATCTCTAGTTGATTTAGCTAAGGTTTCCAAGATCTGCATGATGATTTGATCATTTTATGAAGTCTAGTATTATGGTTAGTTGTTCAGTTGTTTGTGGTGTTCAATGTTCAGGTTTGTACACCACATTGCTCCACAATTGCAATATCTTGGTTTGCATATTTGGAAGAGTGTTTATGAGATTCATATGTGTCCTCAATTCAGATGGTTCATGATTTGGAGGTCCACAAGTGAATCTTTCAGTTTGAAAGTCGGTTTAGTGTGTGTTCTTGAGGTTCGGTACAATGATGATGAAGATTCTAGTAAGTGGTGATGTTGCAGTTGTTGTTGTGATAATTCATGATGCTTGTGGATGTTTCTAAATTGTGTTTTATTCGTGTTGATGGTCCACATTGATCGTTGTGCACATTATTGATCATTTTCATTATCTGACAATGTTCTTCATGTTATACGACATTCATGATGATTGTAGTATGTTGCAGATGTTTGAGGTGTAATTTTGGAGCTATTTCTTGTGTGTGGTGTTGGTGTAGGTCCAAAATATGTCTTAGCCAACATTATTTTGATCCACATGTGCTGTTGTAGCATGTGAGGTTATATGCTTTGTAATTTGTGTTGAAGGTTGAGCCGACCTTGAAATATAGGTTGATGATTTGTATAAATAAATATAATCATATGTGAGACGTATTTGCATGGTATCTACGAGAGTGTGTGATCGAATAAGTGTGCAAGAAAGTGTTTTGATCTTTTGAAAGCGTGACAGAGCATATCAAACTGTGTGCTTAACAAAATTGTAACCAGATATGAGGAGATGTTATTTCATCAATTCATGATCCTTCATATGTAATTTGAATGTTTTAGTAAGACAATGAGTATTCCTCAAGGTTGTAGCCCTTCTTTTTTTGTGATTTGAGTAGTGAGCTCTAGGCAGTGTGCCTAAATGCATGCGCATTCCCCATTGTAATATTTCATTTACTCCTAACAGGGTATTATCTCATTGTGTGTAGGTTCCCAGTGTGGTTTTTCCCTTAACCAGGTTTTCCACACCAAAAATCTTGGTGTTAGGTGTATTATTAATGTGGTGTTGATTTGTGCTTTCATTGCTAATTATCATATCTGAATTTAAGTTTGAATTGTGTAGAGTTTGTGAGCAAACTAATTCACCCCTCCCCTCTTAGTTTGTTGCATTGTTGTCAACAGTCCCTAAGTCATTTTCAGGGAAGTAACATAAGATTTTTATTTCATGGACACTTTAATTCCTAATTAACATAGTTTTAATATTGCTACAAGTTTGAGTTATTTTAATTAAGAAAAGAAGAAATCTATTCTAATTTAATAGAGGATTAGATAAAAACTTTTTTTGAGAGAAGAGGACTAAGTTGTTGTATCATCCTAGATTAGTGTAAAGTTAGCAGGCAAATTTAGAGTAGACACTAATTGCAGTAGAAAGGGGCAGCCTTCCCTTATAATTAGGAGAGATTGTACTTTTCCTTCTGAGAAGTATTATCTCACATACTGTCATGAAACACACATTTGGTAAACCTTCACCAGTTTACAAAATTTTCACCCAACAATGCTCAATCAAAAGAATAAATTCAAATTATGGAAATATTCTAAATCCATTTATAAATCATTTGCAACAAGAATCAAACTTTCAAATTAAGAAATAAGAGCGAAAAATAAGAAACATACCTTCAAATGGAAGGAATCTTCAAAATTAAAATGAAAGCCATACACACCAAAAGTGTTACTACTTATCAAATTGCCATTAGTTTCATATCCAAAGTCATACTATATATTCTAGTCGGTTAGTATTACCGAATCATGCAGTCGGTACACACAGAGAAGTCGGTATGAACAGTCTAGTCAGTTACAGAAGAAAGCAGTCACAGAACGCAGTATTCACCGAGTTGTTTACCGAGTAAAGTTTCATGGCTACCGAGTGGTAAAGTTAACTCACCGAGTTGATATTCACCGAGTGAAACGTTTTACTAGATACATTGAACCTGGACATGCACATGAAAACATGTTACAACATTGAGGTACATCTAACCATTTTTGCATTGGAAATTGCACTAGGAGATTGTGTATGATTACAAGGTCAATCTAACCAATGAGATATTTTATTTAGTCATTCATTCGAAGAATATTTTATAAGATCGAAGCAATGAATTAAATCACCACTATAAGAGATCTATTTATACAACATGATTCTAGGGTTAAAAAAACAATAGTGTGTATGCATGAAGGAAGACTGTTATAGAGACATAGAGAGGTCACCGAGAAGGTTATCAGTGAATAGTCAAAGAACAGAGTAAATAGAAGGGTTTACCGAGTTTCATTATGGGTTACCGAGGTATGCTACAAGCTAGGTAATCTTATTCAAAGCACATAGAATCTGCTTTAGCATTTTAGATGTAAAGCTGCAGATATTTGTAATGATTTTATTGTAATATTTTGAAGTTATAAGAGAAACCTTTAATAGGGTAAATGACTCTAACCAAGTCTATAAATTGTAAATCCTTTAACCAGGTGCTACACTTATATGGTGTTGTAAAATCCTTTAGTAAGGTAGATCTAATTGATCTTGATACTCCTAACAGGGTAAGCTATCAGAAATAGCTAAATGTAGCTCTAACTGAGCATTCTTTATTATTGCAGTAGTGAAGTTGTGGGTGCCATCCCCACCGTAGTTTTTCTCTCTAACCAAGAGTTTCTGCGTGACCAAAATATATGTGTTATGGAGTGAATCATGTATGATTGTTATCTGTTGATTTTAGTTTTATTTTATGTTACTTCACTATTCTGTCTATGCATATCAGTAAGGTTATTATCAAAGAAAAGTTTTGGAGTATTGATTCACCCCTCCCCTCTCAGTACATTAGCTTTCCATATTGGGCCTAACAATTGGTATCAGAGCTTGAATCTTGGAAAAGGGTTTAACTACCTAAAGAGAAAGATCTTAGCAACAATGGAAGGCTACAAACAATCTCGGAGGATTGTGCATCTTCAAGAAGAGCTGGATAATGCAAATCAAGTGATTGCAGACATGCAGAGGCAAATGCAAAAATCTCTGAAAGTAAGGAGAAGATTATCTGATGACTTGCAGGATTCCCAAGAGCTAGTGGAACAAATCGAGACATCATCTGAGAACAGTATATTTGAAGAGACTGAAGAAATGATTGGAATGTTGAAAGAAAAGAACAAAGCATTGGCTGATCAACTAAAAGCAATGAAAAGAGAACATGAACATTTCAGTACACAAATGACTAAAAATCTAGATGCATTAAGGACAGATGAGGATAAAGCAAGAGATCTACAAAGAGAGAAACAACAACTTGAAGCTCTAGTATCTGATAAGGATGATGAAATCATAAGGTTAACTGGTATTCAACAAAATATGACAGATCAACTAGGTTATGCACATCATGAAGCATTTCTGAAGAATGATGAAAATCAATCATTGAAACTTGAAGTATCAAGGTTGACTGGTGAACTTGAAACTGAGAAGAAATCCAAAGAATTGTTGGAGAAAAGTTATGAAGCATCAAAGATGTTGGATGAGCAACTGAATACAAGAAGACTCTACAAAGATGGAGGACTCGGTTACAAAGGAAAAGACTCTACCAAGAAAGGAATTCATACTACCAAGAGAGGAGAATCATCAAAACAAGCTGGAAAAAGGAATAACATCAAAAGGAAGAAGCCTATTTGCTACTACTGTGGAAATCAAGGTCATACTGCCAGTATATGCCAGATCAGAAAAGGTAAACAATTGAATATCTCTAAGTCCAATGGATATTGTTAAAATTGCAATAAATATGGTCACATACCTAATCAATGTAGGACAAAGTCTGTTAACAACTATCAGAAGGCAAAATTCAAAGGGTTTTGTAAAAACTGCAATAGATATGGACATAGTACCGAGAAGTGTTGATTTAAGAAAAAGAACTACATGAAGTATCCACACCGAGAAAACACTGGAGGTTACCAAACTCACACAAATCCTTACCGACAATATGCAGCAGTACCATGGGATTACAATACAAGGATATGGTGCAAATGTTGTGGAAGATATGGACATATAAGTGCCAACTATTTTATAAGATTTGGAATGAACAACCGGAGATCATGGAGAAATCCTGGTATGGCATGTTTTCATTGTCACAAAGCTGGACATTTAGCTGGAGATTGCAGAGATCAACCGAGAAGAGACACTGAAGAGATAAAAGAAAAATTCAAGATGATTTGGAAAAAGAAAGAAATTATGTCTGATGAAGAAAGAACCTTACCTACCGAGTTAGGTGCACCTATTTCAAATTAGTCAAGGAAAGGTATGAAGGGACTGCATTCTTTAAAAGTTAAATCATAACAGTTCCTATTCTATTATGTACAAAATTCAAAATCTGCATAGTTAAGATGCAATTAGTCAGTTTATATACTATACAGAAAACCTGTCAAGTCTATTAATAAAGAAAAGTTGGGTACTCAGTGAAAACAGAAAAAGAGTAAATCAGTAAAAGGTGAACCGAGTGCATTTAATATCTTGACCTAACTTGCACGGAGCCCGATAAGGTATTTTTGAGTACTTAAAAGTGTTTTCGCGGTCATTTTCATTCACCCAAGTTTTCGAGAAGCAGAGCAGAGCGAATCAAAGTGATCAAACTTCATTCAGAGCAAATTTTGAGGTATTTACATCAATCTATTCATATTGTTTAGCTGGTTTCAGATCTAGTCAAATTGCTATTGTCTACCGAGTGTGAAGAGTCAGTCACTTGTAAACCCTAAGGATAACTTGTTGAATCTTACCCGAAATCTACCATGGCACCCAAGATCTAAGACCCTGTAGTTGTCCAAAATGTGGAGAAGCCCTCACTGAAATATTCCCTAACTCCTAAAGTTGCCTCAGAACTGGATGATAAAATTGCATTTTCACTCATCCCGGATCGAGTCTTTTTAGTAGAAGATGTCAAATTCTTTACCAAATGTCATGTTGAGGAACTCGGTCATGTAGAGATTAGTGACACATATGATGAACTGTGCACTGATGGCAAACTGGATAGCAAATTTGAGCATATCAAAATCAAGGGATTAACTGAAGCCCTAGTCTATCCCCGTGTGTTCAAACCCTAGTGGGTTAAGTTTGTATTGAGTAGAGTACATGATGATTTCATGTGGCTACAAGAGCAACCGTTCAAGATCACGAAGGAAGTTATTCACCTGATCACCGGATTTCCCATCTACGATCATGCTTGTGCACAGAAAATGATATCACAAAAGGAGCTAATCAGTCTAACTGGAGTAGAATTTGATTACCGAGGACTAAAATTGAATAATGTCACTGATGCTGAACTAAAATTTGCAATCAGAGTTATTGGTTACTATTTCTTCCAATCTGCAAGGGAAAATAGTGCACCATGTGCTGCAGTGGACCTAGCCTACAAAATAGTGAAGAAGGGAATGAAAGTAGACTTATGTGAAGTACTACTAAAGAACTTGTTTGAGAACCTGAACACAATAAGGAAGCCGAAGAAGAACAACTCGGAAAACACACTAAAGTTTGGCTCACTACTTGTATGTATGTTTTTCTATTTTGAGAAGTTCTTTCCGTCAGTCAGTAAAGTAGTATGGCAGCTACACCGACCTATCACCCATTAGATCAACGACTACATCAAGAAGTTAGGAGATAACTTTAATGATATCATGGATGATTACTTTAGAAAATTCCAAGAGAAAATGCACAACAGGTACAGGATCCCATCACAACTGGTCAAAAAATACAAGGACAATATATGTTTTGAAGTCGACACTGATTATTGCTATGTAAATGTTGTTGAACCGAGGACTCAATCATTGCAACCAATGGGTTATGAGATTGATTATGATATCACACAACAACAAATTGATGCCTATCTATCATTGCCAAGGCATGCAACTGAACTAAGGTATGGAACCTATGAAGAGGTGAAGGAGAAAGTAAAAATGAGCATTGTAGTTTCTAAGGCTACAAGAAAAGCTACAAAGATGATAAAGGCTTTATCTGAGAAATTCGGAGAAGAATCCTCCTCTACACCTGTCAAAGGAAATCTTGCCATTACCAAAGAGGAATCAGAAGCATAGGAGGCTACAATAACATTGAGCACAAAGTTGCCAAAGTAAAAAGTTCTGAAAAGAAAGAAACATGACATCACAAAGGCCCTACCGACTCCACCAACAAAGAGACCCAACACCAAAGCATCAGTTGCATCACCGAGTAAGAAACAAAAGATTGTTGTCATTCCAAAGGTAATTAAGACTTACAAGAAATCTACTCGGAGACTCATTTTGGCAAAAGAGTCAAGTGATACAGAGTCTGATGATGCAAACAAATTCCAGGTTGTGAAAAGCAAAAAGGTAAACATTCACAGTGTTGAAAATTTTTGTGCCAATCTTAAAGAATACGGTGGATTTGCAGGATTCAGATATGTTAAGTATGAGACTAGGAATAATGATGAGAAACGACAAATTGAAGAAGCTGTCATATGTACACTTTTGAAGTTTCAGTTAGCACCATTAGAACTAGCAAAGTCACTTCCGAGTGAACTCTACTCACACATTGATAACAGATGGAAATATACAATGGATTCATAGAGACAAATAAGAGAAAGAAGTCTAGTCCATCTATTTCCTGACATGTCCGTAGCTGAAATCAAGGAGCATCTGACCACATACAATTCTAAATTTCTTGTGAAACAAAGAGCCTTAAAATTGATGAATGGGCTATATATTGATGTGGAGAATGAGACTAAAGCCAAGTGGCAGGAGATCTTCAAACAAAAGGATGTCGGTGAACAATCTCAAATTAAAATTGTTGATGTCACGGAGCAAGATCCAGATGTCATCGAGCAAGATCCAGATGTCACCGAGCAAGGTCCAGACTCGGTTGACACTATACAAATTGATGAAGATGTAATGGATGAAGCAGCACCGGAGCAGGAAATGATTGAAGGCACCACTTATTCAAAACTTGTCTCTAGTGAATCTGTCTTAGAACAAGTTCAGCCTTATCTGCCGATGAAGCCACCAGTCTCAACTAAAGCTCCCAAGGACATTGAGCAAGCTACCAAAGGAAACAAATCTGAAGCTACAGGTGACACAACCAAAGATTAGACATCTCAATCATAGACAAGCACTGCAAATATTACAACTGAGACCCCTAGCACCGAGCCACCCAAAGACACTGCAACTGCTACAGGAACAAACCAAAGTGTTGCATCTACCGAGCAACCTACCGAGGGTCAACAAGCCTCACATGCACTTGTCTTAGTGCCACATACCAAAGGAAAAGAAAAGAAGGTGAGAGAGCATGGTTTTAAATTTGACTTATCTAAACCGATCGTGTTGCCCAATGTAGACATTTCCAAATTAAAAGGGCAAGCACTCATTGAATTCGGTGAGCTATGGAAAGCAAAGGCCGAATAGGAGAAGCAACTGGCCATACAGAAAAAGAATAAAGTACTTCAGAAGGTTAGGACACTACTAATAGACACACTACCATCAGCAACAGTGTCAACCGATGTAGCCATCCATATTTAGTTGGATGAACTCCTCAATCAGATTGAAACATCTGTAGTTGATGCATCTAAGTACTTAAGGAAGCTCAAGGATAAAGAGCTTACATCAAAAATGATAGAGGAAGTACAAAAATCAATTGTTGCTGGCAAGGTAAAACTTGTCAAATTCATTGCTGAGTTGTCCCCTCAACTCAAGCATATTCTTTATTTATTCCAGAAATTGTGTACATTTTCTTTATTTATTAAAGATATCAAAAATAAAACTGATGCAATTGAGAAAGAGATCACCGATCTCTCATCTAAGTTGACCACTGAGCCTACTTTAGTTCAGAATTTTTACAAAAAGCTACAACAGCTCATGGCTCAACAGTTAGAACTGAGGAATGAAGAGCATAAAATTAGGATGAATATAATGACCCTTCAAACATTATTCCTTCCTCATCTCTCATCAGTACAGGAATAGCTCAACCGAGCTACATGCTTATCAACTACACAAGAGGGAAGCACTCTTGATGGCTTGATATCACTCTTATCTGATATTCAAGCACAAAACTCATTAATGGAAAGTGTCAAGGACTCACTCTCAGTCGCCCTCACTGACGCCCGAACCAAGTATAAGACTATTTTTTATCAGTTACCACCTCCGGATGGATTTCTTGTAGCATATCCCATGTTTGAAACACCCATTTGAGGAGGAGCTTGTTGCATGTATGGATGATACTGATCGTAGACATGTCCATATGGAGGTCGATATTGTTGCGACATGTATGGAGCACTTGGCATAATCTCTTGTTGAGGAACCCCATATCTGTTTTGTGTGTATAAACCATATTCAATGGGCCTTTCATTTTCCATTGTGTTGCCCCCAATTTTGGCATGAGGTCTCCTTGTGTCAAAATTTTGAGGAAGTCCTTGAGTATCCATTTGTCTTGGTTGACCCATATCTTGAGCATGTGTTTGAACATAAGGCCTCCATGATGGTCTTTGAGTGTAAGTATCGTGCATTTGAGCTTGTGTATGTGGGATTGCTGGTTTCTGAAGCAAAACTGATGGTGACTCCGGCATCATATTATTGGGTCCTCCACTATTTGGTTGAGTTTGTTGTGAAGGTCTACTTTCCATAAGTTGAGATAAGTCAAAATCATGTGGTATCTTAGCTCCACTTTGTGCCATCATGTTTAGAAAGTATTGACGATCTCTCCTCATTATCTCTTCAACCAATCTATTGAATTGAGGATCCATTATAGATTCTTGTATGTCTGCTAATAGTATTGAAGAATTGTCCACATTATCATTGTGTGTAGTGTTGTGTATAGCGTTTGCGCTTTCCATATTTGGATTGTGTCTATAAACATTCATGTCTGGTAATGTAGTGTGCTCAGGATTGTAGAAGACATCATTGTCATACTCATAAGAACTCATGTTTACGGGTCCTTGAGCTTCTTTAGCTTTTCTCCTAGATTTTTGAAGACGGGTTTCAACCATGAACTAGGTGTTAGACCAATATGTGAGAGACTTAGACGAAAATGACAAGAGTATGTAAGACCAAGAGTTGTATGGAGTGTAAATGAATCTGAAGTTTACTTGCAATGTCCAAAGTGTAAGACCAAGTATGTATGTTGTAGAGTAGGTGTGACTTCCAAAGAGAGGATAGTTTCTCTTGATGAGGTAAGCTGACCTTGACTCTAAGTAAGACCAAATGAGACCCAAAGGTAAGAAACCTTGATGAGGGACCACTTAGCAAAGTGTTGTAGTATGTAGTGTGTTGACAAAGTATAGTGAGGACAAGCAAGTGACCTTTTTGACTCAAGTTTAGACAAGCATGACTGTAAAATGAGGTATGAAGCAATGATGGACTGTGTAAGACCTTAGAACAGGCTGAATGCTAGATGAACCTGAAGAGATAACCTAGGAAGCTCAAGTGTGCCGAAACTGATTTCTTTGTTTGCTTGACTGTTAAACTTTTTTCAAATCCTGACACAGACGCCTCTGTATACTTCACAGACGCGGTTTTAAGACACAGACGCTATTCTGTTTGACACAAACGTGATTCTGAGATTTCCTGTTGATGTTTGCTAAGACTGTAACACTTTTTGCAATTGTAGACACAGACGCTCCTGTATACTTCACAAACGCTATTTCCAGACACAGACGTGTCTCTGTTCGACACAGACGCTGATAAAAACACAGACGCTATTCTGTACTTCACAGACGCGTTTATCAGACACAGACGCGGTTTTAACAGACACAGACGCGTTTCTGTAACCTTAGTGCAATCTTTCCTATCTGTGAATTTGTTTTGCTGTGACCAAATCTGATTTTTCGACTGTTTTTCATGACAAGAGGACACAGTGTTGATGACCCAATGTTTGCAGACTGTTTAGACTCCAAAAAGTGTGTTGTTTGATGTAAAAAGTTTTTGCATACACTGGAAGACACAAAAGACACAATGTTTTGCTGTTTTGTCTTGATTGTTTGAGTGTTTATCATAAGTCAAGCACAATTCTTATGGCTGGCCAGGACAATAATTGTTGATCCCACATGGGGTTTTACCCCCGAGGCTACGCTATTCAGAGCGGATACTTAGATGCTTGACCTCACTGGCTCCACCCTCGGCACTCACTTCTCGGGTCAGCCAAGCATCAGTCCCCATGAAAACTCCCCATGGCGAACTTTGTATCTCTACTAAGAACCGTATGTGTGTGGGCCGCTACCAGAGGTCCGACCTCCTGCCTCAACAACTAGAAGGATTTGGGCATCTAAAACAATGAGGTACTAGTAAGGGCATCCGCTCGTGTGGCCATACATGCGGCACTTTCAGCTCTGTAAATACAGAAGGCTCCCAGCCGGTAGGGGTTACGCCCTACAAATGATCAAATAAATTTGATCAAACGGGTTTATGGGGAGACATAGTGTCGGTATGAACTAATCAGCACACGTTATTCATAGTTTTCACCATGAATACATTTGATTATAGTGGCTTGGAAGAAGATGGCTTTTCTTTTGCTACCACTTGGGTCGTTCTCTTCTCACTAGTAGTCCTAATGACCACACGGGAAGACAGGTCCTCTAAAGAATAAACAAAAAGAGCCTATTGCTCAAGACACAAAAGACAATGGTTCAATTTTAGTGCACCAATTGAAGTGTTTGCTAAGTTATGAAGACAAGGCACACAAATAAAATTACAAAAACCCTAGCTAAGGCCCTGCAACAAAATTGTTAGTAGTTTGGGTTGTTTCAAATGATAACCCCTTCCTGCAAGCACACAAGTTAGGTAAATTTTAAGAAAACCCAAAAAGACTTTGTGAAAAGGGGCCTTCAACAAAGACGTATTTGTCTCCAAAGCAAGCTGCACAAACCAGGTTAGCTAGATCTGCAAAGGTTAGCCAAAAATAAGCCAGATCTAAAACCCTAAGTACAAAATCCGAAAACCCGAATCGAAAAACTTGAAAAAAAAAAAAAAAAAAAAAAAAATTTTGCAAAACAGAATGCACAGACGCTGTTATACCAGACACAGACGCGTCTGTCAGACACAGACGCGGCTCTGTGATTCGTAGACGTGATTTCAGAACACAGACGCCTTTTTATTCTGCAGACGCGATCAGAGGGTTCACAGACGCGATTCGGGATCACAGACGCGACTTTCGGAAACCTGCAAAAATAGAAAATGACAGAAACACAGACGCGATAAAAGATGTCACAGACGCCTCTGAAATACAAAAACGCGATCCGAACACTCGCAGACGCGAAAAAAACCTAAAATGTCGTCGAAATCGTCCGATCTGCAACTTCAAAAATGCAAAATCTGCAACAAAATGTTAAATGCAAAGGGACAAGAGTCCCACCGGGCGTGCCAAAATGTATATGGTGAAAATGGATAGCAATAAACAACAATATTGAAAGACTAAAATGGATTCAACCACCAAACCCTAGCCTAACAATGAACAAAGATCCACCATAACATATGAAGACAACCTAAGACAATGCAAAATAACTCAAAAATCACAAAGATTATACCATCACATGTCCACTAGGGTTTTGATCTCCATTCTTCCTATCTCCATTGATCTTGTTTGATATGCTTGCTCTCAGATTTTTGTATGCACAAGAGCTCAACAAAGAACGGAATGTGGTTGCAAGTAGGATCGTAGTGTAGCCAAGTCCTCCAAAATTAGTCATTAGGGTTTGTCAATGAAGAAAGCATCTCCTTAAATAGAAGACACAATATGAAATGGAGGGTTAAGATTGAGAGGTGTAAAAAGAGAGGTCGGCTAGGATTAGAGGGTAGGTATAAGAAATACCAAAATAATGAAAGGGGTAGGTAGTGTATGAATTAAGAGATGAATGACATGTGTCATGTGTAGAAAAGGTTAATGAATTAATTAAATAAATAAAGATTTATTTAATTAATAGAAGAAGTAGGACAATTAAATAAATAAAATATTTATTTAATATAGGAAAGGGATAATTTAAATAAATAAATGTATTTATTTAAATGAGAAATAAGGCTAGAAGAGGATAAATGAATTAATTAAATAAATAAAGATTTATTTAATTAATAGAAGAATTAGGCTTAGATAATTAAATAAATAAAATATTTATTTAATTAGACATGACAATTTTGGGTGTCTACACTCATCAGTACAGGAATAGCTCAACCGAGCTACATGCTTATCAACTACACAAGAGGGAAGCACTCTTGATGGCTTGATATCACTCTTATCTGATATTCAAGCACAAAACTCATTAATGGAAAGTGTCAAGGACTCACTCTCAGTCGCCCTCACTGACGCCCGAACCAAGTATAAGACTATTTTTTATCAGTTACCACCTCCGGATGGAAATTAAGTTTTTCATGTTTGTCAAAAAGGGGAGTAATATTATGATACTACAAAGAGGAAAGCCCGACAAAGGGGGAGTAATTCTACATTTGGAGAGTAATACAGTTTTGTTAACACAATTTTGAGTATTGTATACAAGGGGAGTATACCGAGCAGAATATATAGAGCATTCAGAGCACACAAGTACAGAACAGAACCGAACATGCAAAATTCAGAGTTATGTACAAAATAATGATAAGGGGAGTATATTTGCATATACTATTGTATTGACTATTGTATATATTGTCAAGTATAGTCATTTTGTCAAGTATATAGTTTTTGAGTTATGACTTTGTAAGTAATTTTTGTCAAACATCTCAACTAATGTCAAAAGGGGAGATTGTTACTACTTATCAAATTGCCATTAGATTCATATCCAAAGTCATACTACATATTATAGTCAGTTAGTATTACCGAATCATGAAGTCGGTACACACAGAGAAGTCGATATGAACAGTTTAGTCAGTTACAGAAGAAAGCAATCACAGAACGCAATATTCATCGAGTTGTTTACCGAGTAAAGTTTCATGGCTACCGAGTGGTAAAGTTAACTCGCCGAGTTGATATTCACCGAGTGAAACGTTTTACCAGATACATTGAACCTGGACATGCACATGAAAACGTGTTACAACATCGAGGCACATCTAACCGTTTTTGCATTGGAAATTGCACTAGGAGATTGTGTATGATTACAAGGTAAATCTAACCAATGAGATATTTTGCTTAGTCATTCATTCAAAGAATCTTTTATAAGATCAAAGCAATGAATTAAATCACCGCTGTAAGAGATCTATTTATACAACATGATTCTAGGGTTAAAAAAACAACAGTGTGTATGCATGAAGGAAGACTGTTACAGAGACACAGAGAGGTCACCGAGAAGGTTATCAGTGAACAGTCAAAGAACAGAGTAAATAGAAGGGTTTACCGAGTTTTATTATGGGTTACCAAGGTATGCTACAAGCTAGGTAATCTTATTCAGAGCACATAGAATCTACTTTAGCATTTCATATGTAAAGCTATAGATATTTGTAATGATTTTATTGTAATATTTTGAAGTTGTAAGAGAAACCTTTAACAGGGTAAAAGACTCTAACCAAGTCTATAAATTGTAAATCCTTTAACCAGGTGCTACACTTATATAGTGTTGTAAAATCCTTTAGTAAGGTAGATCTAACTGATCTTGATACTCCTAACAGGGTAAGCTATCAGAAATAGCTAAATGTAGCTCTAACCAAGCATTCTTTATTATTGCAGTAGTGAAGTTGTGGGTGCCATCCCCACCACAGTTTTTCTCTCTAACCAAGAGTTTCTGCATGACCAAATTATATGTGTTATGGAGTGAATCATGTATGATTGTTATCTGTTGATTTTAGTTTTATTTTATGTTACTGCACTATTCTGTCTATGCATATCAGTAAGGTTATTATCAAAGAAAAGTTTTGGAGTACTGATTCACCCCTCCCCTCTCAGTACATTAGCTTTCCATATTGGGCCTAACAGAAAGAAGCCACAAAAATCGGACAACCGAAAGAGTTCACTAACATAGTTCAAACAAGCCTCTACCCACAATATTTCATGCATCCAATCTCCCACAATCAACAAACCAATTTTCACATGTAGGCCTTGAGAACAAAAACCAAATTATAAGACAAAGTGCTTAAAATCAACACTTTCCATATAAAAGCCAAATCAATATTAAATAATCTAAAAATTAAATTTAAATTCTCCAGAAGTCCAAATCTGACCCCAACAATTACCCATACACTCAATTGGGTAAATGCCAATTAAAATGAATACTCGCAAGCCATATATCACAATTAAATATTAAATTAGCTCAACAATATTAAAATATCATTAATATATGCACTATATTTGATGACAATTCACATATGACCAACTATGCACAAACAATTTACTAGTCATTCACAAATATGCATTGGGATAACTGAACATTACCAATTTGGTAACCAAAGGTATAAATAAATAAAATTAAGGATAATTGTTCGAATTAGGAACAATGGCTTATGGTTGGGTAACATAAATGGCCAGTGTGCTATGTCCTATAACCATCATAGGGTATACGAGCACACTCAGAATTGTGGAACTATTTGGAGTTGATTCTCTGTACCTGCACCAACCAAAATATACAAAAATATGTGCATACATATACATACAGCATAATATAATTGAAAGCATCATCAACGTTCCTTGATCGGGGTCACATAATAACATTGCTAGTAACATGATATCTCATCAAATTAATGTAGCATCATCAAATGAATATACCGCTAAGCATTTAATCTCTTAAAAGAAATACAATAACATAAAATATGAATTATTACTTTTAAATAAACAAGCTAGATTAACATCACTTGTCACATTAAAGTTATTAATTGAATCAACATTAATATAAAAACATCATAAATATGGTAACAACTTCTAATGAATCAAATACTCAAACATATATGCAGTAAACAACAACACCATGGTCCTCACAACTAGGCACAAGAAGAAATCTCATATCCCAATGCAATAGCACAATCATGATCATCATGAAGCAATCCAAAAGATCATTAGTCCAACACAAACATAGAACATATATCAAATCAAAGAATAAGTTAGGCACTCAAGGCCTCACACTGAAATCAAATGCAACATCCAAAATAATAACAAAACACCACATAAATATTAATACCCAAAAGAAAATGGCACAATCACAGGCTCATAGCCAAATCCAAATCAAGGAGAAGAAATACAGAAGAGCAACTAGAGGGGCATTACAAATGTAGGCACACTAGGCAAGGATGTAGGCATAGGAATGTAAAGATTAACTTGGCTAGTGGGTTGAGAGTAACCAAGAACTTCGACACAAATTTTGATTGGCATAATATTAGTATCAATAATATGAGCAAGGCCATGCAACAAATCCACACCTAACCTATCTTATCACTTTGAACCATTCTTTTCAATCCTTTAATCAATGGGGTTCCCTCACTATCTGGGTTTGATGACCCATCCATTGTTGAAGATTTTTAAATTCATTATCAATCTTCTCTAATCAATCAATAGTAACCCTAGTTAGTGATTTATCCTTATTATGAGAATTATGAGGTGACTGGGAATATGTGATGTCATTTGTTGGATTAGAGGAAGCACCGACATTCACATGAAAAATGTTAGTCAATTGAAGCTCCATTTACTTAGTGTTTAAACCTTGGAAAGCCTTAAGTCTATAAATTCTTCTCACTGAAATATTGTATGGAGGACTAAGGGTAATAAAACTCATGCACGAAGAGGGAAAATTCAATGCAAAGATCGAAAACAATGATTAAACAATGCAATTCCTTTGTAAAATGATTGACTAACCAATGAATTAAAAAAATGTGAATTATGATATTGAATATTAGATGAATCTAAATCTAAACATAACATGTCATAATAATCAGATTTGAGAATACAATGACAAAAATATGCAACCCACAAATTAATTTTAGAATAATAAATTAGGGTTTTTATGAATTAACCTCTAAATTTTTGTAATTCAATTGCAAATATTATTTATTATTGTAAATATTAATGTTTAAGTGCATACAAATTAGATTTGAGACAATGAATAAGAAATAAGCATGAAGTAAGTCGAGTTCACCAAAATGTAAGGGTGTAAAATTAGGGTTTCACCAATTAAGATAATAAAACTATGAATCTTACTAAATTTATCATTACATTAAAAGAGGGTGGTAAATTCACTAGATCTAGCATCAATTCAATTAAGAAAAGGGTTGAAACACTAATTAAATTTACCAATTTGTTGTCTCCCCCATTTGAGCTAAAATTTGGATGTAAATTGTGAAGTTTAGAGAAAAGCAATGTATAATTGAAGTGAAATAGTAATAATAGAATGTTACAAATATCAGATAGAGACATGTATAGGGTTTGACCAGAAGGATAGGATTAGAAAATGTTGCTAAAATTTTGGGCTAAATTGTTGGGACCATGGTGCTAGGTCACCCTGGTTCTATCGTTGAGACAATCAATTGGGATGTTTCTCAAATCAGGGTGATACACTAGATTCACTGTCAGAAGCCCGGGTAGACTTTCCAAGACCCTGGTGCTAGGTCACCCTTGTACTCTGCTTTTTGCTTCTTCAAAATTTGAGCCTATTTGTCATCATCAACTCTGTCAGAATCTACAATCGCAACTTCTGAATCAATTTCTTGCACACATAAAGAAAAGAAAAGAGGTTGTGGATAGGGGTTTGCATTGGGTCAAACCCCGATTCAGTAATTAACCTTGAAATAGAATTGAATTACAACAAGATGCTTTTCTTTTGAGGAAAAGGCTAGATTTGGAATGTAAAGCTTGTAATTAAAATGTATACCTTGATGAAGCTTGCTTGAATCTTCACACAAGGGTTTTAGGATGTCATGTAGAATGTCTTCATAGAAGTTTGATCATGGATTCCATCTTGAATGCTTCAAATTTACCAAACTTCTTCTCCAATGCTTGATGAATGCTTGATGTTTTGCTCACTTGAATTGTATGAGAGATCATATATCACATAGATGGCTTAGGTTTCATTTTCAAATGAGAGGGGTAGGCCTCCTTTTATACTTAATTGTCTAAAAAGTATTTGAATTTTTAGAGTAGGCCAACATAGGCTCTAAATTCTCGCTTGCTTGATGTGACCATTGTGAGGACCAAATTTGGGTCCTAATTGAGAGGACTAGGAAGCTTTGTTGCCATGGTCCTAAGATAAGACTAGGGTGCCCTAGCACCTTGATCCTGAGAATTAGGAATAAAATTTGGGGAAAAAAAAAAGAGAGGGTGAAAATGTAGGTTTGTAAGTGGTGTGAGCATAATCAAAGTAGGCATCGAGCATCGAAAGATAGAACGCCAAGGTGAGGATGAAATTGTATGCAGATAGAATTTGCAACACTACATCCAAATCTTCTTTTTCTAATTTTACATCTAGAATATTTAAATATAACCACACACCCTTTTTTGCACATTTTAATAACACTCAATAAATTGTGTCTTAGACATTTAACATAATAGACATCATCTATCTTTTGCTCACCATCAATTGTAATGCTTCTTTTTCCATAAATAGGAGTTGCCTCTTCTCTTACAAATTTTACTGATCCACCATAATACTTCTCACGGTTAGTGAACTTCCCTCTATCACACATCATATGGTTTAAGAATCCTAAGTCAATAATGAAAGCCTTTGGCTCTATTTTATTAGGCAAAGCAACTCTTTCTTTTACAAAATTTCCACCATCTATTCTTTTCTATCTTCCTTTATCCTTCTCTTTTATAACCAAAAACAAAAACTCTTAATTTGTATCATCACCATCTTTATCCTCAAATGAATAAGCCTTTATTGATAAAAATCCCCTTTTTCTTTTATCTCTATCATTTGACATCTTTTCTCTGTCATTTCTTATGTATTTATCCTTCTCACCATCACTTGATATCGTGTAGTCTTTCATATACATACATATAGAAGCATAATGACCATTTTTTTCCATAATTAAAGCATTTTAAGGGTAACATACCTTTGTACCTTTTGGTTCCTCTCTTTATTATCCTCACAAAGTTTTCTTTTATCTCATCCATATCTTCACTTTCTTTTGATTCATCTTCAGGCTTCCTTGACACTTTGAATGCAGTCTCTTTCCTTTCCCTTTTGATATCATCCATTTCAACAATCTTATTGGTAGATAGTGAACCAAGGAGCTCCAGTCCATAGCATGCTTATCTAAATCATGAATTTATTCAACAACACATTTCTTAGGTTGGTAGGGTTTTGGTAGAGTGAGCAACACTTTTCTTACATCATCACTTTCTTCCATTTTTCCATCGACACTCTTAATAGCATTTACTATTTCATTCACTATGTGTATATAGTCTTTAATATTCGCATCATCAGACATTCTTAGGATATCAAACTTGTTCTTTAGGTTCATTTTCTTGGATTCCTTTGTCTTTGAATCTCCTTCATATGCATAGCTTATTTTCTCACATACATCTTTGACAATTTTCAATCATGTACTGTATCACTTATATAGCTGAAAATTGCAGTTGTAGCCTTTACATTATTCACATGATTCTTAATCTCATCTGAAGTTTGAGGACCATTCTTTGGTATGGTATAGACGGTCTTGGGATTTTCCCAGATTCTATTTGGTAATGTTTCTAAATAGCATTCCATATTCTCCTTCCAATTAGATTACTTTGTACCATGAAACTTTGGTGCTTTGTAGTTGGACTCCTACACCATTCTGAATCTACCTCGAGTGGTTAATCTTTACTAAGAGGAACCTTAATTTGATACCAATTGTTGAACACACTACAGGATTGGGAGGGGGGTGAATCAGTCCAAATTAGTTCTTTTCAGATCTATATAACTATTAACCTTCTATTGTAATTGCAAAGCATAAAAACACAAAGCACACATTCAACACATGAACACCAGATTTACAAGGAAAACCCTATAAGGGAAAAGCCATGGTGAAAATTACACTCACAATATAATAAAGCTGATTACAAGGTTTTAGGCTCACTACCAAGGAGCAATATGCACCCGATGCACTTGCAATGCTAAGGCACACAACCTTAGGACAAGATACAAAGAGACTTGTAGAACTGAGATGCACTATCTCAGAGCGAGATACAAAAGTCTACCAACAAACTTACTATCCATCAATAGACAAGAGAAATAATTGGAATTGAAATAAGTAGGATCTCCTAAACATGAAATTGACCTTGAATCTTGATTCCAAGATGAACAATATCATGACAAGCACATTTGATCACAAATATTGTCTCTGATCATTGTCGCTCTGAAGATATTACTATCAAGGCACTTCTCAATTGAATTTCACACATCACCAACAAAATTTTTTCTTGAATATTATTCTCATCCACGTCACAATGATTCATGAAAATTATATACCTCAACACATACAACCATAGATTCTTATATATACAAAGTTCTTCATCAAAATCCTTGATTAGGTTGACCAAGATAGAATAAGTAATATTACAAAAATTAGATCATCCAGACCTAAAACAATCACATCAGTCCTCTCTAGGAGATAAAGGGGACCCAAACGCATCATAATACATTCATTCAAGTAGATACTAGTGAACCACACATGCTACCACAATCTCCAACATTGGCACCAAATAAAACATGTATAAAGATACTGAAACACATCAATCAGTTGGCCCAAAAACATATTCTAATGCAAATCACCAAGTATGGATCACCACACACCATGGTGAGATCCATATAAAAAATCTACCTCATCCTCCAGGGTATATGTGGACCAAAGAGCATAATTCTAACAAGATAGATCAACCAAAACAACTAGGACTCAACACAATAGAGCATGTTGAGAACATACCAACATAACTAACTTGCAGAACAAAACCAATACTTGAAAGTTGAACTAGATTACTGCACAAACCAAATGAACATTTTCTCCAAATTGCAACCTTTGAATCCACATATCCAGAATCCACTAGGTAATTTATGGACCAATCTGATAGAAAACCTTACTGTTAGAAAACAATAACAACTAACCTCATCATCTAGGCAATAAGAGGACCTACACACCTGATAGCAAAAAATTCATAGAACATAAACATTATATGCAAATTTGCACATCATGATCTTCATAATCTAAAATTATACAAACCATTCTTCCATTAGAGCATTAAATATTGATTCCTACATATTGAAATTCCTATAGTATAACCTTTTGAAACCATCTTATGTATGCAAAACATTAGTACAAGGAAACATGATAACCTCTGGACATCTAGTCTTGGATGATATACATTATTGAATACTTACAATAAAAAACAAACAACAACCAAGAATGACATATAAGACTGATATCCGTGACAAAACAATGCACCAACAACCATCATCTCCACGTTTCTATATATCCCTATCATAACTAAATATCAGCTACATACTTACCCAAACTGATTGTGACAAACCAAACAAGGTACCATTTTCTGCACATAGGATATAAATACTCTTACCTGCATATTAGAGTTTAATCAACATAACTATCAAACAAAATATCAGTTCTCTTTTCCATACACAAATATTTACAACTGTATATGTCAGGATATCCAACACCACCATTAGACAAATCATCAACATCTAGATGTAAACAACAATCATTTGCATTGACATTTCCGAACCTTGTAGTTTGTGATAGATCATTAATTGAGCACCAGACAAATGATCAACAACTGAAGAATAAAAAAAATACATCAATCGATCACCAAGCAAATCATTAGCTAAAACATATCAACTAAAATACATCAAACCATCAACTGAAACATATCAAATGAATATCAAGCAAATCATCAACTAAAATACACCAACCAACAGAACATCATTAGACCATCAATTGAAACACATTAACTAAGCATCAAACAACTCATCAATTTAAATACACCAATTGAACATCTGACAAATCATCAACTAGATTTAAATCAGGTCAATCAATAGATGGATAGACCATATTCATCATCTGTGAAATTGATCAACTACATCAACTAATTATGATAAACACCAGACAAGTTTGACATCATTGACAATACAACAGAGCATTATTCAAGTTTCCAACATGCTAATGGAATGATTTTTTCCTAAGTCGAGTTTTATATATATATATATATATATATATATATATATATATATATATATATATATATATATATATATATATATATATATATATATATATATATATATATATATATATATATATATATATATATATATATATATATATATATATATATATATATATATATTTAATAATAAGTTTACAAAAAACTTCAAGCATCTAACATTATACAAATTGATCAAATGTGAATAATATTTGTGGCTTAAGGGGATTAATGACTAATTCCTTAACAATTAATTTGGCCACTAGGAGATCACAAATCAATAACTTAATTTGGCCAAAATGCACAACAATTAATTTGGCCACTAGGAGATCACAAATCAATAACTTAATTTGGCCAAAATGCACATGTTATTAGATCATTCCCTATCACATGTGCACAATTTGATCGTCTCCCAGAATTCTTACTATTTATCTCTTCATTAGCATTCAACAAAATTACAAGTGCAATTTCCACCTATCCTATACATGGTACAATATCATTTATACCTACAAGGGTTAAATTCAACATACATGGATCTATATGGTAGTGTGAGTGGAGAATCCATATCATGTTATGTCCATATGATGATATCATGTGGTGGGCTCTTCTTGATATTTTATGTGGATTTGATTGTGTTTTGTAACCCACCATGTGCTAGTGTCATAGTGTCATGTGACATCAAATGTAGTTTTTGATGCAAATTTTATTTTGGTTGAATGAGCAATATTTATTTGTCACAAGGCCTGATTATGGGCTTTCTTACCTTTCAATGTGATGAGGATGAATTTCTTCATTTCTAAGGATAGTAGCTAAGCCCTAATGGCTAATTCATTTGAGTGGGAATTTATTTTGAGTTCTAAGAATTCACCACATGATATGGGACATATCTATATGCATTTTGTATATTCTTCATTGTGCTTGACCTTTATGTTAATATGTGATGGAGTTGTAGCTTGTTTCCTTTCTCTCATGTGTCACCATTTTTCTTAAGACCTTGTAATTTAATGGGCCCTAATCTTTGTCATGGATGATGGATTTTCTTCTCATCTCTACAATATTGTTGGTGAGTAGTACGTTCCCTCTTCCTAGTAGTGTATTCACTTAATACAATTCATCCCATGCTTATTGTTCTTATGTGGGAATTATTATGTCTCCAACAAAAAAATATTCCTTCCCTAATCACATTCATCTTGCATGAAGTTCAAAATCTGCATGTAATAGTCTACAGTAATATATTTTCAAATGCCTAAGGCCATTTCTAAATTATTTTTCCTATGGTAAAGGAAAACACTTATAGTGATTGGACAAGGGAAGTTTCTAAGACTAATAAAGGCATGCCACTAATTGAAGGACTTTCTCCATGCCTATGTTCTACTTGTGGGTCATTATTGAGCCTTGTTCAAGTCACTTAGGACATTTCCATAGTTTTTAATTTAATTAATTGATTCTATATTATCTAGTCTCTTTATTTTGGTTTTGTGTCCTCAATTTGCAAAATATTTGGTTTTGTGTTCTCGTATGATTATGGAGAGAAATTATTTTACAAAATTTATTAAACCCAATGCCACCATGTGCTTCAGAGATGCTAGATTCAATGCCATGCTTCGGAGATACTAAACCCAATGCCATGCTTCAGAGATGCTAGACCCAATGCTACCATGTGCTTCATTTCATATCAAACCTATTTCAGAGATCCCATTCAAAGTCTATCTCCTTCATGTCAAAGCATTGATTCCTTGTCAGAATCCCCTGTGCATGTTTAAATTCAAACCCCATGTCAAGAGGATGATTTAAAGGACCAAGAAATGAGTCCTAAAGAAAATAAAGATAAAGATCCTAAAACCTTATCATCCCATCCAATTGTTGATCAGGATCCCATCTTCCCAGACACCCATAATGATCCCACTATTCCTATCCAAGAACACAACACAACACCTTTTCAAGTCCTATTGACATTCCACTCCTTAAGAAAGTTCAAGATATCACCTCCATCCTTTCTGATGATCCCATTGAAAGTCAAGAACAAAGCACCTTTAAATTGGAATCCAATGATATTCCTCCTTATCAAGATCAGAGTATCCTTTTAGTTTCATGTCCACCACAAGATGTTATCATCCCTCCATATAAATGTCTTAATCCTCCATATATACTCTGAGATATCATGTATTTTTTATGATCCCATTATTCCTCCCATTCCATCTCATGCAGAGTCTGTCATTGATCTTGACCCCCCTCATGATCCTGATCCCCCTCATGATTCTAATATGTTTGTGCAAGATGTTCATGAACCCCCTACATATAAAATGAACTCCTCCATTCAAAATGGACTCGCGTCATCCTCCCAAATGAACAAGTATATGATTGGTCAAAATATTCATAAAGGCAAAGGGGTAGACTTCCATAAGAAAGAATCCCTCCTTATGAAAGAAAATATTAGTGGTCATGGCATCAATGACATTCCTCAAGACATTGTTATCCCTCCATCAAAATCCAAACATATATCTTCCCCTTCATTCCTTCCATCCATTTTAGGTCCTTATATCCCTTTATCCCCTATTCAAGGTTAGCAAAGACACACATCTTCGAGAACCCTCCATCCATCCAAAAGAACTTCATATTATTCCTATCCATCCATACACTCCTTTCCCCCTCCAATAAATTTGGATGCCAGACATAAAATTCATAAGTCATGCAATCCACATGTATTCAAGTATCAACATGTCCCATCTAATCGTCATGTCAAAACAAAGAAAAATATGATCCAAAAAGAAAAAGAAAAATCCAAAAGGCCACAAAGGCCACAAAGGCTTATTTCTCAAAATAAAGCAAAGTCAAAATCTATATGGGTTCCTAAATCCCTTGTGAAAGCAATGCAATCCAAGGAACCAAACAAAAATGAAAAAATAAAAAAACCATGTGGATTCCTAAATGGATCCTTGAAGAACAACAACCCAAAGAAAAATCCAAATTGGCATCCAAAATTTCAATTCCTTCCATCCAAACCTTCCAAGTCTATTCCTCCATAACCTCCTTCATCCATTTTGGGTCCTTATGTCCCACAATCACCATCCATTCCTCCATCAAAATATCAATATCCAAAATCCACTTTTCTTCCATTAGTCCACCACCCCTCAAGGTGTGTGCCAATGTTAATCTTGCCAACATTTCCATCTACACAACCACGATTCTTCCAATACCTTATCCATTATCCAATGCACATTTTCTATCCTTTCATCCATCCTATCCCATCCTTTGTATAAATCCTTAGTCCCATCTCATTTCCATCCATTATCCTACCAACATCTTTGAGCATACTCTTAATAGTCATGGTCCATTTTTCAAGGATACTATCTAGCCAACATGATGCTTGAGTCTTTTTCCTATTGGCAATTGATACTCATCCAATTTAGTTGTGTTGTCATTGAAGGAGACACATATAATTTTGGGTTGGACACTTAACCGATACTCATCGATATTCATGATTCGATAACTGCCATTCAGGGAAACCGACAAACTAGGAATCGGCATATGAGGCCGACATAGGATATTGATCTAACAAGTCTACACAGTAGCAATCAATGGCATCGGTCATGAAGTTTAATGTATTTATTTTTGTCTAGGCGGACATGTAAATAAATTATAATATCATTGTAAGCCAACATAAGGCATTTATGTTTATGTTTGGGAAGGGTATTTAAGTCAGTCCGCTTAGGATATTTTATATATGATATGAGATATATACATATGATGCGAGATATAGTGATGTGATATTGTGCGAACAATATTGATCAACTGTATGTGAATATAATATTTTGTAGTCAGTCTTGGTTATTGGTTTAAATGTCTGGTATGCAGAGCAAGTTACCAGTAAAGGAGGACACAGTGGAAACTAGTACAGACAGTGCTTGAACCAAAACTCATCTAGCATAGCAGATGCATTCTTTGAGTTTAGAATTTTGTTTGTAAACCAATATTTGGTGTTTGTAGTTAGTGAAGCTCCTTTTGTGATGAATAATGTGCTCTAGGATTTTGGCCTTCCTGCATGTGCATGCCCCTATTGTAAAAATTTATTTATTTGGCTAGTGGATAGATATTGTGGGTCACCAATTCCACCGTGGTTTTTCCTCTTTGAGGTTTTCCACGTATAAATATTTGTGTTATGGTGTATGTTCTTGTGGTTGCATTATTTATACTTGTTGTTATATTCTATCATGGTCACCGGTTACTGAAACACTTTGTTAATAAGGTTAAAATTTATCTTACGGGTAGAACATTGATTCACCCACCCCCCTCTCAGTGTTCTTAGGTTCCAACAATCGGTATAAGAGCCTAGTACCTTGGAGTAAGTTTAATAGCTTAAAGAAGATCCTGAATCCAGAATCCATGGAGATGAGTATGGAGAAACAACTTGAAGTAGCTCTTGAAGACTATGATGTTGAAAGGATGAAAAACTTGAAATTAAAAGATGAGTTGAACTCTGCAAAGGAATTCATTCTTATCCTACAAGAGAGGCTGTCATCTGCTCAAGCTAGAAGAAAGGAACTTTTACAAAATTGGGATGATGAAGAGAAGAATTCCCTTAAAGAACAATGTCAGAAGATGAGTCAGGAGAACAATGTCATCAATAATGAAATGCAAGCCCTACCTATGAGGATGTCCAAGGATATTGAAGACCAAAAGAAGAATGAAGAAAATCTTGGTAGATCTCTGAAAGACAGATATGAGGAATGCATTAGGCTAGCACATGAGAATGATATGTTGAGAACTGAACTGGTGCAATCCCAGAATAATGAGCTGGAGTTGGAAAGATTGATAACAGTCCTAAGAGGAGATCTGGATACTGCAAACAAATACAGAGATAAGTTCAAGGATAGTTCTGCAAAGCTTGATTAGCTATTCAAGGATCAAAGGCACAAGGGAGACACTATAGGTCTTGGATTTGAACAAGGAGAAAGCTCTGGTACTACAAATGAAGTTGAAACAATCGATCAGAAGGAGAATCCACCTGTCAACCAAAAACTACCGGTAAGGCAAACCAATGCACATAAATTCAATGGTAGATGTTTTGTTTTCAATAAATTTGGTCATATGGAAAGACATTGTAGAAATAGAGAAAATCAGGATAATAATGCAGTTCTCGATCAGTGTTCAAATTGTAAGAAGTATGGTCATAGGACAAAAGATTGTAGAGAGAATGTGAGATGTCATGCATGTGGGAAGTTTGGACATATGGCTAATCAATGCAGGTCAAGGAATGATCAAGGATACAGTAAGGCGATTCAGAAAAATAATGTCACTTTCTATGCATGCAACAAAATAGGATGTATTGCTAAATTTTGTAGAAGCAAGAACAATCTGGTAGGAAATGATGAAAAAGGGGGAAAAAAATTGATGATGTTCAAAAGGAGCATGAGAGGAAATGGGTTAGGAAATCTGAAGATCAACCGACAGAGACAATCAACCCGGTTACTCAACCGACAGTAAACTCATCCGGTAACTAAGGCATTAGCCTTAGGGAGAGGCAAATTAATGATATATCTTGCATTACCCCTGGTATGTTTAAGATCTTCGAGAAGTCAGTCTGAAGGTTTCCCAACACCGAGGTCATGAATTTTGAATCCGGTATGATAGACCAACACACATTTATGTCAATGAGAAATTAGGGTTTTTGCAAAATAAAAGAGAAATATTGGTTCATTTCTGATCACACAGCATTCAGAGTGAAGCAAAGCGAGTTTAAGGAAATTCAAGGTGATCAAATTTTCAAGCGAATTCCAGTGTATTTCTAGTGCAGATTTTCAAGAACTTTCACCGGCGAAGGTTGTGAGGTATTTATCAATTTTTGAACTATCTTTTGTTTGTAATGGCTTTTGGATCTTCTCCCACTTCGGTAGGTGTGGCTACCCCTGTTGTTGTTGACATCAAGGATTATCCATGCCCAATTTTCATGCAATGCCCTCAGATTGCGAAGGTTGATGATTCAGTCGACGCATTTTCTAGGGTTCTAGATGATGTTCTATATGTTGAAGATGTTCGTGCATATATCCACTACACTTTGGAGGATTTAGGTTCAGTTGAGATAAAAAAAATGTACATGACAAATTTGTTGGATAGGAGGGGATTGATGAAACTGGAATTTCAAATTCTGAAGGATCGAGGTTTCACAGATATTTTGGAGATGCCAAAATTTGAAGATGAAATGATCTGTTATGTACTAAGCCATGTCCACAGGGAATTCATATGGTTTGACCGACCTTACAAAATCACCAAGAGGCTATTTGTGCATTCACCGGTTTGCCCCAAACTGGTCAAACTCCCAGAAGGAAGAAAATACCTAACAATTCTATTAAGAAGTTAACTGGTGCAACTTTTGACAACCAGTCAATAAGGATAAGCACTATTAGAGACAAAGTTGTTCAATTTGCAAGCATGATCATTGGTTACAAGGTAAACCGATCAAACTGATTGAACTTTATTTCTAGTTCATGCATTTACTGTGCTCATCCGATGGTCAAAGAAAATGATAGGTATGATCTCTGTCAATGGATGTGTGAAGAGCTTATTAAATAAACCTAGGGAAGATTAAGGGTAAAAAGAAAGGTATTTTTCGGTATGGCAATCTTGTTGTTTGTTTGATGCTTTTATTTTTGAATGAGTTACTGGGATCCAGTAAAACTCAATGGGCATTTGATATGCCAGTAGGAAAGCAAATAAAGGATTCTATAAGAGGTTTAGGACAGGACAAGGAGAGAGACTCCATTCTATGGAGTTATTTCAAATCATTTTAGAAGGCTATGAAGAAAAGAGAGAGAGTGCCTAAACATATTGTTGATAAGTACTCTACAAAAAAATTCTTTATGGTTAAGAAGGATGAAACATTGATGGAAGCAGTGCAACCACAAAAGATCTGGATCACTGAGATGGGTTATGAGGTTGATGCTGAGATCTTGGACTTATATGCCAAGACTCTTATTGATGCCTTGGTTGATGAAACTGAGAAAAACTTTAAGACAACAAAGCAAAAGGAATCTGAAGTTCAGATAGGTTTCAGTCAGAAGAAGAGGGAAGGAAAAATCAAGAAGGTTGGGGAAGTTGTGGAGAAGATGCCCTCTGAAATCAAGCATATCATTGGACTGGTAGAAGGGTCATCTTCAACAGCAGTTCTAACTCCACCAGTAGCAACAACCTGCAAGGGTATATTGAACAGGAAGAAACCAAAAACTTATATTGCCCCTATTGAATCCAGTTCTGATACTGATATTGTGCCCCCAAAGATTACCTAGACATACATCAGGATACAAAGGAAGAAGCCTGTGGAAGGAAAGGTATAGAAAGTGAAGGTCACTCCTCCTAGAACCCCTAAGAAGATTTTGAAGGAGAGGAAACCAACAGAGAAGAGGAAACCAGTTAAAGAATCTACTTCTACTCCTGGTAAGAAGAAGAAATCAGAATTAGATATAGCTCTCAAATCCGGTAAGAGTATTGAGGTCACTCCTCCTCTCTCAGTTGTTGAATTGATAGATCAAATAACTAAAGGTGGAAATTTGAGTAATATCCAACATTATTATGAACATATGTATGATAAGGAACAAAGGGAGATTGATGAAGCAATTTTTTTATATTTAGATATATATAAGAAGGTATTACTTGAGTTTGAAAATCAAATACCAGTTGATTTGTACAATACGCTAGATGCTAGGAGATTATCTGCAGTTGAAGAGGATAAAAATATAATGTTGCAGAAGTTATTAACTATTTGTGGTGCTATAATTGACGAGGAGTTGCATCAGTGTCTTGAATATGCTTATAGAACAAATTTTCAGAGCAGACACCGACATGTGAGTCTCATGGTAGGTAGAGTAAATGAAATAGTTAAGGAGATCACCAGATTTCTTTACTGCACTGGTATTTCCACCTAAGTCTAGTATCAAAGACATATCTATTGATGGTAAGGGAAAATGTATATTGGGTATGGATTCACCGGTTTTGGAACAAAAATTAACGGAGGATATTCCTCTGGTAGTATCACCTATACATAATGTAAAGAAATTGGTAGATAACTTTGAAGTTGTGTATGATAAGCAGGATACACCGGAACAGAACATTCCTGATGTAGAGGTTATTGATGTGGATATAGATAATAAACAGGTTGAGGATGTTGAACCTCTGACAACAAATGTACATACTGAAGAGGCTAAGGTTGAGATGATTACTGCACCAAGTGGCGAAACCACCGATTATAGTCAAGAGGTTGGAGAGTACAGTCATTCATTATTGGCACTTGGCTCATCTGGTCAAGTTGATTTTAGGTAGAAGAGCATTGAGCAACTGAGCAATTTTGAATTAATGTTTGTTCCAGCTCAGAAGTTGAGGAAGGAAGGATAAGAAGACAAGTAAGCTGAGTAGGCCATTCCAATTTTGCAGTAGCTAGTTCCAGGATACTCTAGTCCAGTAGCTAGCCCCTTTGGTAAGCTTAAGAGTTTGACTGAACATATTGCAAAAGAGTTTCAAACTCTTCAAAAAATATCAAATCGACAATTGATAGATAGATACAATGTAGCTAGGAAAGTCACCTATGACAATATGATCATATCAGACAAGGTCAAAATGATAGAGCAACTTACAAAGATTGATGAGGCTCTTAATCAGTGTAGTTGTATATATGGGTCTTGTGTTAACACTGACAAATTTACAACTGACTTGGAGGTAAAAACAAAAGCGGCAAAGGCCTGGTTGGAACATTTGGCTACAATTTTGATGGTACTCAATCATTGACTAGTGCCATTGATGGTCAAATTTTGGTTACAGAATCAGAGATATCAACCTTGGAGAAAGATATGGATGAATTAATCCAACTAGCTAGGGAATTGAGAGAATTGGTAAGTCCCTGGTTGAACACTTTATTACTTCATAAGTGGGAATATCTAGAATTGATGAATAAACCCACACCGACGGATCTAACAGAACAAGAACTACATGCATACATTCTTAATGGGTTTGTATCTACTTTGGGAACTTTAAAAATTGGTTGGGATACTTACTTAGGATTTTTGAAGGGTGCTTACCAAGATATATTCAAGTACATCTAGATCTGGTAAACATTTTTTTTTTTCATTCTTTCATTCTTTTGCCCCGCCTTTGTCATTGATGTCAAAGGTAGAGTGGTTGTTGTGAAAAATGTCATGGGACATAAGAAGTAATATATAGATCAAGGGGAAAAGGGTCAGTTTTGGTCGTCAGTTTTGGGAGGAACCGAGACAACACTTCAACGATTCATTTTTCACATGAGTGTTGCCATCAATGCCAAAGGGGGAGATTGTTGACAATTGACACTCATCCAGTTTAGTTGTGTTGTCATTGATGGAAACACATCATTTTGGGTTGGACACTTAATTAGTACTAACCATTATTCATGATTCGACAACCAACATTGAGGGAAACCGACAAACTAGGAACCGGTATATGAGGCTGACATAGGAGATTGATCCGATAGGTCTACATGGTAGCAATCAGCGGCATTGGTCATGAAGTTTAATGTATTTATTTTTGTCTAGGCCAACATGTAAATAAATTGTAATATCATTGTAAGCCGACATAAGGTATTTATGTTTATGTTTTGGAAGGGTATTTAACTCAATTCGCTTAGGATATTTTATATATGATATGAGATATATACATATGATGCGAGATATAGTGATGTGATATTGTGCGAACAATATTGATCAACTGTATGCGAATATAATATTCTGTAGTTGGTCTTGGTTATTGGTTTAAAGGTTTGGGATGCAGAGAAAGTTATCGGTAAAGGAAGACACAGTGAAAACTGGTACAGACAGTGCTTGAATCAAAACTCATCCAGCATAGCAGATGCATTCTCTGAGTTTGAAATTTTGTTTTTAAACCAGTATTTAGTGTTTGTATTCAGTGAGGCTCCTTTTGTAATGAGCAGTGTGCTCTAGGCTGTTGGCCTTCTCGCATGTGCATGTGTAGGCCCCTATTGTAATATTTATTCATTTGGCCATTGGATAGATATTGTGGGTCACCAATCCCACCGTGGTTTTTCCTCTTTGAGGTTTTCCACGTATAAATCTTTGTGTTATGGTGTATGTTCTTGTGGTGGCATTATTTATACTTGTTATATTCTCTTATGGTCACCGGTTACTGAAACACTTTGTTAATAAGGTTAAAATTTATCTTACCAATAGAACACTGATTCACCCCTCCCCCCCTCTCAGTGTTCTTGGATTCCAACATTTCAAACCCCCTATCACATGTCTATTTTCTTCCTAATAGTCAAAAAATACAAAAAAAAAATGAAAAAAATGAAAGAAAAAAAGAAAAGAGAAATAATTCGTCCACTGGTGAAAACCTAACAAACACGTGCCTTGAGTAAGTATCATGATGAAAACCTATCAAACATGCATCATGCGTAATCCATGAACTTCTTGCATACCATACTTGGGGGCAAGTTTCATTTTTATGCTATCTTATTATATCCTATTGTATCCTATTTATTTTCGTTATCCTCTCATGTCCTATTACCCTTCATTGTCCTATTGTCATATCTATATCCATATTCCCTTTTCCATCATTGATCTTGATAAGGCTGAGGATCTTCATGAACATCATACATCTTGTTCATAGCTTTCAATCTATCACAACTTTTGGTCTTTATCCATTGGCTTATTGCAACCTTTCATCCATATTCCTTGTCTTATTGCATCCTTTTGCCACTATCCCTTAGCCTATTGCAACCTTCAATCCAAATCTCTCATCCATTTTTGACCTTGCTTATCTTATACATATCCTATCATCGTCCATACACTCTTTTCCATCCCTTGATCTTGATTCAATTTGCGGACGTAAAATAAAAAACCTCTTGACATGTCCCTTATGCCATGCCATTGCTTTACATTGTCATATCTAGTCACGTATCCCATCATGCGGTAGTCCTTGGACTGAATCCATTTTGTCTCCATAATACATAGCCTCTATCTTCCCTATATCCACCAACATTTCAGCAAGCTTATTTATCCATTTATCATATTCCTTGTCTTGCTAGACACTAGAGGTAAAATCCATAAAAAGAAAATAAAGTCCTGAAAAAATCAATAAAAAGAAAAAAAGTCCTAAACACTAGTACAAAAATAGCAATATATGACTTTAAAAACTACTAAAAATTGCATATAAATGACTAATCCGGTCACGTGACCATTAGTAGTTTATTGCTAGTCATTTATAACGCGACCAAATTTTTGACTTAAAAACTGTTTTAGTCATTTATTGGTTGTTTTGATTGATCAATTTGGTAGTATATTTACTCATTTTTTTAGTTATTGATTGTTGCTAATTGGTCATTTATTTAGTCATGGTAGTCATTTATTTAGTTATTGTAATTATTAATTGCTGTCAATTGGTAATATAATTATTGTCAATTGGTAGTATATTTAGTCATTTTTATTCACTTCAATACATTGGTAGTATACTTAGTTATTTTTTCATTTAGTATATTTAGTTACATTTTTATTCATTAATTTTCATTAAATTTAGAGTTAAAAAAAACTGGTTGAATATGAAATTATATTTATATGCATATGGATGTTTATGTGTCAAATACATACGTAAATTTACAGAATATATATAAATTTATCAGCTACAAATAAAAGAAAGAAATAACCATTTTAATCTTATATATATATATATATATATATATATATATATATATATATATATATATATATATATATATATATATATTCAATAAAAGTGGAAGACCACTAATTTTATTAATTATAATATTTATACAATCCTGGTTCAAAGAGCACCAGTAGGAAAGAACCAAGCAAAGAAAACCTCTGGTCTTGCTCATAAAAATCCCATTGGGAAGATAATATGACCGATTACATTGAAGTAGAGAAGTGAAAATTTCAAACCAGCCCCAACCCATCCCAAAAATCCATATAAGCCAATACCAGTTACAAAAATGATACCCAACCCCCCAAAATTTGTCGAGCAGATACAAAAATTTTCAGAGAAGAAGTGAAGCAAATGATCATCAAGAGTGTAGAAACCAAGTACTAGAACCCTCATCTGGGGGGGACAAAGATTGGGAAGCAACCACATTCTGAATATCCGAAGCAACTACCTACAAAGGCTCAACTACTCTCAGAAGAGACATATCTGCCTTCATCGAATCAAGAAGGAAATGTATACCTAAAAAAACATTAACAGCCGCAGCCAAAGTATCTAGAGAAACATGATTTAAAAAAGCTACAAGAGAAAACATTGTGTCATCATATATGTCAGAGATCAAACCACCTCTTCCAACCATTAGATAGTAATTCAGTCTGAGATAAAAAACCACCATAAGGAAAAGCACCAAGCTCAAAATGATAAGCACACAAAGCATTATCCAAATCAGAAGCAAAATAAAAAGAGGGATGAAAGTATGCATCCAATAATGCCCGAACCAAAGAAGCATCCAAGAGCATATCCATACACACAGTAATAAAATGAGAAGCAACCTCAGAAAGGAAAATATTAGTGTTCTCCACCAGCCACCATTTGCCCACCACCTTGCGAATAGCAAGAGAAAACTCTGAAGAATGAAGTTTAAACAGCCCGCCAAGCTTCTTATCATCAAAGGCATGAGGATCCTGAAAATCACACTTCTTAATATGCAAATAAATTCTATAACCAGCAGCCTCCATCACAAAAAAAATGCAATGAAAAATAAGACACAAAGAATAATGTCGTGAGCACATAAAAGAGAAGAGATACATCATTAATAAGTAAGCTTATCGCACAAGCAGTCAAAGAATGACACAAGTATAACATAAATGATACAAGATCAGAGATCCACACGAGCCATATCCCAAACATTGTACCAACAAGCACACACAGGCCACCACCTCTGAGGAAAAGAATTAATAGACAATGCCTACGAAAAAGAAATGAGGAGCATCATTAATGAGCAAGCATCGCACCCGCAGCCAAAGAATGATAGGAAATGATGTCAGGTCATATATTCCAATGAGCCATATCCCAATCACATGCCAACAAGCACACACAAGCCACCACATCATAGGGCAATAATCATTAAACAATGCCAAGTAATAAACGTGCAAGCTGCCACTTCTGAGGACGATAATCATTAAACAATGCCAAGTAACAGAGATACCATGCAAGCATAATAATACATAAGAAATGATAATACAAAAAAAAAGAACCCCTCAATCAGTATGATACCCCATGGAACAAATCAACTCAAGAGCTAGGCATTGGCCAACACATCCCTTGAAATTATGAACAAACATGCAAATTTAATGAAGTGCAGTAAAGAGGCCAAAAAGGCCCCTTACAACATCCCACTAAACTGCATACATATTAACAATTCCAAGCAAAATGCAAGGTCGAGGCAAAGCAAAAGAGTATGAACGAAAGGAAAAATTAAGACTTCGAAGGCAAAGGAGGCAGACAACTCTCATCAATATCTACCAAGGTCTGAATATTTTCATTTAGAGCCTTATTTGCCAAAAAATCAGCGATGAAATTAGCCTCTCTATAATAATGAGAAATAGAGAAAGAGTTAAAGAACTTAATCTGCAATAGAACCTTATCCAACCGATATTGAAAATGCCAAGAATTACAAGTTCGATTAGTAACTGCATAGAGATAACTAAAGAATCTCCTTCAATCATAACACCTTTAAGATTTAATGAAATTAACAAATCTATTCCAACAGATAGAGCATGAATTTATGCCACATTATTAGTCCCATCTGGAATACACTGACACCTAGCTTTAATAAATCTAGAACTATCATCAGTAACCACCACCCCAATAGAAAACTTCCTCGAATTGCCCCGAGAAGCACTGTCAAAATTTAACTTAAACTTGGATGGGGGTAACCAAACCACCTCTTTTTTGTTAACTGAAGAAAGTTCCTATTCTTATAAATAGCCCCTTGAGAAGGAAGTAGATGTAAAGCCGGCCAATGCCTTATGATCCATCTATCCCAAGAAGTAAAAGTGCTTCTAGGACTCAGACCTTTGTAAATAAAAGCCAAAGCAGATTCAAATATGGATTTCTCAATACAGAAGAGAACATCCGATAATGAGGAAACCTTCTTCCTAAAAATTCTATTATTTCTTTCCAACCAAATATTCCAAATTAGAATAGAAGGGGCAATAATCCACAAACAAGCATAAAAAGAAGATGAGCATAAATGCGGCCAACCCTTAAAGTGAGACCGTAGATCCCCACATAATGTCGCAAGCTAATTTAATTTATTAAAGAGCCAATACCAACATTCTGAAACAAAAGGACAATGAATAAAAAGATGATCAACTGATTCCAAGGAACAACCACACAAAACACAAGGAAAGACAACAATAATGCCCAGCCTATCCAACCACATACCCATGAGAACTCTATCCTGGACAACCAGCCACACAAAAGTTCTTGCTTTTGGAAGGCAGGCAATATGCCAAAACAACCAAGAGGGCCATACATCCCCCTACAATTAGCAGATAAATACTTGTATCCATCTTTAACTGAATACCCCCAGACTTAGAATGAACCCAAATTAACTCATCATCAGACTCAAAAAAGACAAGTTGGTGTTTACTTAACTCCTCAACATATGCAGACTTGAGCTCTTGATAAACTGGGAAAGAATCTATTGATTTCCATCTGGAAGCCAACATAGAATCAGGTAACTCCACATAAAAATAATCAGCCACAAAAATTCCCCAAGAAGATTTTAATTGAGACATAAGAGCCGACCAATCTCTAAGACTAGTCATAGCAGAAGAACCATTCCAAACCTCCTCCCAAAATCTAGCTTTTCGACCATTATTGACAAGCCAAGATAAACCAGGAAGAATGAATGATCTACATTTAGACATGAAATTCCAAATTGCAGAACCCTTAGGAAGCGAGGAGGCAGTAAAAATAGCCTCCCTGGGACAATCTCCTAAATATTTAGCAAATAAAATTGATGTCCACTTAGAAGAAGGTTGTTTATATAAATTCCATACTAACTTAGCTCCTAAAGCCAAATTATGCTTACTTAAATCTCTAATTCCAACACCTCCCATATCCTTTAGAGAGCAAACCTTATCCCAAGCCAACAAAGGAATCCAAGCCCTATTATTCATATTATCAGTCCACAAGAATGACCTCAGAATTGACTGCAGATTAGTAATGGATTTCTTGGGAGCCTTTAAGACGGACATCAGATAAATAGGAACTGCATTCAAAACTGCCTTAATAAGCACTATCTTACCTAGGAAGGTAAGCCACTTGTGATTCCAAGAGAGAATCCTTGATGAAATAGAAGCAAAGAGTCTTTCCCAAAAGTTATGTTTTTCAGATCCAGTGAAAAAAGGAATCCCTAAATACTTGCAAGGAAATTGACCAACATTAAAACCCCAAATGTTAACCAACCTCAATTGTACCAAGGGAGAAACATTAAGAAAGAAAACCTTGGATTTAACACTGTTCACCTTCTGACCAGAGAAAACTGAATAATCTCTTATAATCTTACTAATAACTTTTACCTCATTCAAAGTGGCATGTCCAAACAGTAAAGTATCATCGGCAAAAAGACAATGAGAGTGTCTAATAGCCATGTTTGGGATACTAATACCCTTCCAAAGACCATTCTCCCTTGTAGCCAATATAGCTCTACTAAAAGTTTTAGCTAAGATAATAAACAAGAAAGGAGACAAAGGATCTCCTTGCCTAAGGCCTCTGGAAGAAGCAAAAAAACTGCATGGGGAGCCATTCAAAATCACAGAAAACCTAGCAGTAGAAATACATGCATAAATCCATCTCATCCACTTGATCCCAAAACCAAACTTTTTAAGGACAGATGAAAGAGCCTACCAGCTAACCCTGTCATAAGCTTTCATCATATCTAACTTAAGAATCATAGCAGGAATAGAAAGATGAGAGATGGAATGCAAAACCTCATGAGCCACAATGGACCCTTCTGTCATCTCCCTACTAGGAAAAAAACCACCCTGCTCACCTGAAATAATCTTGGGAATGAGCTTGGCAAGTCTCACAGAGATTGCCTTAGTTATTATCTTATATAATGTATTACATAAAGAAATTGGTTGAAAATCTACAAAAGACTTAGGATTCTATGTTTTAGCAATGATGGCAATAAGAGTCATATTTAATTCTTTCAGAATAGACCTATTACACCTAACCTCGTCGAAGACAAGAAGAAGATCATCCCAAGAAAAGACCAACACTTTTGAAAGAACAAAGTAGTAAAACCATCTGGCCCTGGAGCCTTCTCAGGCACCATAGAAAAAACAACTTCCTTCACCTCAAGACTGGAAAAAGGAGCCATTAGCATTTGATTATCCTCTATAGAAATAAGTTGAGGAATAACCAAAGCAAAACCATCATCAAAAGAAGAAGTTTCTTCAGTCAACAAAGATTTAAAAAACCTGACAACCTTAGCGGCAATATCCTTCTCATCAGAAAGAAATACCCCATGAGAATCTTGAATACAAGAAACCCTACTCCTCTGACGTTTTATTTTGGTGGATGAATGAAAATTTTTAGTGTTCCTATCTCCTTCAACGAGCCATAAATCCCTATATTTCTGCCGCCAATATATTTCTTCACGAGAAAAATCTTCCTCAAGCTGAGAATTTGACAATTTATGCTTGGCAAAGGCAACACAGTCCATCCCAATATTCATAACCATAGTATTTAAGGTTTCAAGCTCTTTCTGAATTCTAGATTTCTAAGAAAAAATATTTTTAAAATGCAAGACATTCCAGGACTTTATCTTTTCTTTAATAAAGGAAAGTTTTTTGACAAAGAGAAACATTCTAGTTCCAGAAATAAAAGGGGCCGAGGCCACCCAAGATTCTAAGAGCATCAGAAAAGAAGGATCTCTAAACCACATAGGCTCAAATTTAAATGAATTCTTTCCACGAGCCCTATCATCTAAAATAGACAACATAATTGGGAAATGATCAGAGCATGAATTAGGCAAGATCATAGCACCAACATCCACATCTGAAGATATCCAATTATCAGAAATAAAAAACCGATCAAGTCTTTCAGCAATCTGTGAAAAAACTTTCCTCATGTTTGTCCAAGTAAAAGGGTCATTTAGAGTTTTACAATCCAACAAACAATTATTCTGAATGAAAATAGTAAAATCAACCACAATACATTTGTTCGGTAAAATGCCCCCAATTTTGTCATCCTCACAAGAAATAGCATTAAAATCTCCACCAAAAATCACAAACTGTCCCCGAAGGGGAGAGGAGATAACAAATAAAGAATCCCAGAGGGCTCTTTTCCCCAAGATAGACATTGGACCATAAACATTAAATAACCAAAATTTAATATTAGAAATCTTGCTTTTTACCAACGTGAACATCCAGAAAGGAGCAGAGACAACCAAAGATATTTCAGTAGAAAAATCATTACAAAGAAAAGCTAAACCTCCAAAATCCCCCGCAGAGGGGGACACACAAAATTTCCAGGCCTTCCACTTAGAAAATAGAAACTCAACACCATGCACACTTAATTTAGTTTCTTGCAACATAATAACATCACACTTCATTAAGTCCAACTACGACTTAATCAAGCGTCTCTTGTTAGGGGCGTCTAAGCCCCTAACATTCCAAGAAATGACCTTCATTGTCCTAGAGGGGAGGCATTCTCTCCCCTCTTTTCAATAGAATCACCAAAACCAACTTTACCCACCCTAAAAGATGCTTGAAGACTACGATTGGAAGCAACCGACCTTTTTAAAGGAGGACTAAACTTTTTTTTTCTTTTTTGCAGAACCAGACCCCGGACTCAAAAGTGTAGACTGGATACCAGCATCTATTTCCAACTACATATAAAATGCCTTTGGCTTCCTGCCCCACTTGGCAAGAGAAGGTAATGGGGAGGAAGGAGACAAAGGATTTTGAACCAAAGGCTTGCTAATTGCAGGATCAAATTCAATTTTATTGACCACACACAAAGCATTCTCACAATCCAGATCTTTATCCGGAGAGAGAATTTCAAAAGGATTGCAAGTCAGAGGGATGACCAAGGAAGAATTCAATTAACCAAGTCTTGATCAATCGGATCAACCACCTTATCAATAACATCATTATTCAAAGTAATATTGTGTTCAGAAACAAGCCTTTGGACTTGAGAAATTAAACCCTCATCCGAAACAAGAAAAGGTGAGTCAAAACCATGAACCAAAGGGTCTGACTCCCCTTGAGGTGATCAGACCTCAAGTTCTTGGGTAGGTTTAGCAGAATTCATTACCGGTCCCCCTAAATTAGGAATCCCTAGGTGAGAATCTATTTCAACAGGAACCTTAGCTTTCTGCACATCCTCCATAGGGATAGATGCATCCCCAAGAGGGATAGATTTCTCTAGAATAGAAACCCCTATACGATTGTTTAAATTTGAAGGACAAATAGGGTGAGAATCTATGTGCCTTCGATTTTCATGACAGAAGAATCAAGGTTATCAACACATATATTAGCAGATTTTGAGGGCCAAACTACCTTATCACCAAACAACAAATCTTTAAGGGTATCAAATAAAGGAGAATCCATAACCACAAAAGACTTAACAAACTAGTTAAAATCACGAACAATGCTCTGCCGCCAAACCCCATCAATAGACTTTAAATTACAATTGCAAGGAACCACATAGGATGAGGTAAGTAACACACAAATCTTAACCCTAAAAACCCCATCCTCAAAAACCGAATGTGAAAGAATAAACTTTCCAAAGGAATCCCCAATTCTTTGTAAAATATCAAGATCACAAAATTCATACAGAAGCCCAGGAAGCGAAAACCAAGTAGGGATAGTTTTAACAATATCCTGAGAAGTTAAAAAAAGAGGTTTCCAGCTTTCAACAAAAACTAAATTATGACCAAACCAAAAAAATAACTTTACAAGGGCATGTTGTTTAGCACCCTCAGAATCAAAGATAACAATGAAAGAGCTCGAAGAGAGAACCTGAAAATAAAGTGTACCATACCAGAGCGAATGAATCTTATGATGAAGCTTTGAGAAAATATTTTCTCCCCAAACCTAAATTAATAGAGCCAAAGAATGCAAATCCCTAGCTTTTTTGTCAAAATGGGCTTCAGTCGCGGAGATACAAGGAATCAGCAGCCATACCTCATCCACTGGGTTCTCCTTACCCAAAGGCTTGTCCTTATCAAGAGCTACTGCAGAAGCCAAAGATGGTCGTAAAACCCTTGTAGAATTTTCAATAGCCACCTTGTTGGAGCCCGCAACATTTTTAGGGTTATTTCTAGACCCCCCACTTCTCTGAGAATTTGTAGGTGAATCTCGAGAGGCATTTCGGTTAGGCCTAGCTACTTTCCTCTTCTGTGGATGAAAAAAGCCCTTGAAGTATTTTGACCTTGGCCACCTACTATCCCTGCGATGCCATTCTTTCTTCTCCAAAGCAAGCACATCAACCCACTTCCCATTCTAAAACACCCACTGAGGAATATGATCACCTTGCAGACCAAAGGGGTCCAAGGGAAGAAGAGGATCGCCAAGGGCATCTTCGCCCTAGCTCGAATTTCGCATCTGAACCCTAGACTGTGAAATTTCACCCATTATTATCTAACATTAATTATACATATATATATATATGTTTTATTTGTTTTAAAAAAATTGAGCTTAGGGGTCTGCAACCCCAAGGGACCGCAACACCCACAATCTCTGGGAGATGCGACCTCCATGGAGGCCGCAACACCCACAACTTGTGGGGGCTACGACTCCATGGTGTCGCAACACCCACAATCGTGGGAGTTGCGACCTCCATGGAGGTCGCAACACCCACAACATGTAGGGGTTGCGACTCCATGGGGTTGCAATACCCACAATCTATGGGGGTTGCAACTCCATGGGGTCGCAACACCCATAATTTGTGGGGTTTGCGACCTCCATGGGGCTACAACACCCACAATCTGTGGGGGTTGCGACTTCGTGGGGCCGCAACACCCACAATTTGTGGGTGTTGCAACCTCCATGGAGGCCGCAACACCCATAGCCTATGGAGGCTGCGACTCCATGGGGAAACCACACCCTATGACTCCATGGAGGTCGCAGATCCTCACGGTAGGTCCGAAAGGCAGGGGGAGGAGGGGGTTTCAAACCCCTTAAAAAAAATATCTCATATAAAATCCTGCACAAAAGAAACAAAACTCTATAATATTTTCATGGCCACCACTTTTTTTCATTCCACACCTGAGATATCTGCATAGAAAAATAAGAAAATATGCATTAGATCAAGGGTTATTTCTACGAAGATAAGATGAAAATAAAAGAAAATCAACCTGCAAAAATGGATTTTTCATGGCTGCCATTCTTTCCCAATCCACACTTGAAATATCTGCAAAGAAAACAAGGAAAAGATGCATTAGATCAACAAGAGGGAAAGAAAATAAAATCAACCTACAAGAATGGCTTCCATGGAAGAGGCTAGGGTTAGAGAGCTTGAGAAAATGTGCAAATGAGAAAATAGGTTAGAAATTCTTTTCTTTCCATCATAATAGAAGATAGGGTTTTCCATTGAGCCCTAAGATCCAACGACAAATAGTAAAACAATCTAATGGATGAGATTCATTGGATGAGATTAATGGAGGGAAATTATTTAAGTTTCATTTATTTGAGACAATTGAAAATGTAATTTTTTTACAAATAATAGTTATCAATAGAAGAGGGAGAAATAAAAATATAACCTTATTATTTTTGTTATATATATATACAAAAAAAGATGACATAAAAAATAATGAAAAGGGTTGAGATATGAGCCTTTTAATAATTAGGAGAGATGTAAGGGTGTTAACAAAAACTATTTCAAGAAAAGGCCGACAAAAAAAAAAAAGTAATTATAAAATTATAAAAAATATAATGTGACAAAAAATCTTATTTAAATTTAAAATAAAAATTATCGACATAAAAGATAATAAAAAGGGTTGAGATTGGGTCTTTTAAAAAAACAATTTTAAAAAACACAACATAAAAAATAATTAAAAGGTTTGAGAGGTAAATGTTAACAAAAAAGCCAACATAAAAAATAAAACTAAAATTATAAAATTAACTTTCGACGCCTTTATTGGGGGGAAACTGTGCCAATAAAATAAAAGGGGGGAAAATTTAAACTCTGAGTCTGATTAGGCTCTATCTAACAACTATATATGTATGTATGTATGTATGTATGTATGTATGTATGTATGTATGTATGTATGTGTGTGTGTATGTGTGTGTGTGTATATATATATACATACATAGATATATCTACAAATATATGTATAGATATATACATACATACATATGTGTGTCTGTGTGTATATATGCATACATACATATACATCTACATATATATAGATAGATATATATGCATACATATATATACATATATATGTATGTGTATATATATATATATATGTGTATATGTATATGTATATATATGTATATGTATATACATATACATATACATATACATATATATATACATACATATGTATGTATGTATATGTATATATATATGTATGTATATGTACATATACATATATATATGTATATGTATATGTACATATACATATATATATATGTATGTATATGTACATATACATATATATATGTATATGTACATATACATACATATATCTATATATATATATATATGTATATATACATATACATATGTATATATATACATATACATATACATGTATATATACATGTATATATATATACATATATATACATATATATACATATATACATATATACATATATATATATACATGTATATAGACATGTATATATATATATACACAAGTATATATATACATGTATATGTATATGTACATATGTATATGTATATACATACATACATACATACATACATACATACATACATACATACATACATACATACATACATACATACATACATATATATATATATATATATATATATATATATATATATATATATATTGTACAAGCATAATCTTGACGTTTAGTTGTGATAGAGGAGTAATAGTCATTTATTTAGTCATTTATAGCTATGTTGCAAAAACTAACTAGAATTTGGTCATTTTTACTTGTCGTGACTAAAAGTTTTAGTCACCTGGTCACTTATTTGCCATATTTCTACTAGTGGAAAAATAAAAAAACATTCAAAAAAATGTCTTGAAATAATCCAAAAACATCCATAAAAATGTCTTGAAATAATCCACAAACATCTATAAGATATCCTGAAATAATCCAAAAATATTTGAAAAACATCCTGAAATAATCCAAAGACATTAACATCTTGAAATAATCCAAAAACATTCGTAAAATGTCCTGAAAAAAAAAATCAAAAAGTTCAAAAACCCTAAAAATTGGAAAACATCAAAATCCAAAAACAATCATTTTCATTATGTCAATAAATTGGCTCTTTTGTACATGGACAAACATTTTAACGAACATTATATATAAAACACATAAAACATTGCTCTTAACATATCACGCATTAACAAATGAACTTTTAATCAACAAAGCATTCAAACTAGTCAACTTTTCTTATCAATCAATCAACATCAATAGCACTGATCCTTGTTGACACATATCATGGGTCTTATACAGGGTGTATTATACACTAAACTAGATTGTGTCTTGTCTTAGACATGGTAATGCATTCCCTTAAACCAAACAACATGATCATCCTATCACCAAAACATTATCAACTTCGACAACAAGATCAAATGGTGTTTGACTTGTTTGAATTTGTGAATCTTATTTTTCATTGATTTATCTTTGATCTTGTTCCTATGTTGCTCGATGATGTCTCTAAGTGATTTAAAGTGGTCAAGATGGCTCATGGTCATTTTTTGTTTTTGTATTTTTGTTTGTGGGATCTTTCATAACATTTTGGGGCAAGTATGTCTTGGGTGCTTGTGTTGGCACATTCACATTGTAGTTGTCACACATACCTCAACCTTTGACACACATAATGTCTTAGGATGGTTGAACCATTCCTTGTCTACAACATGTCTGACTTACGCAAAGGGATTACATTATCTCCTTGGCCTTCAATGCCATGGTGCACCGCATTCGTTTTGCCATATCAAATAAAGATTCTCACTTACTATTAGCATTTGTGAAAGAAAGTTTTCATCACACTAATCTTTCTTCACTTCTCACGTGCATTTCTTTTGGATAACATTTCTTCTATCCTGTCAATCATTCCATCTATTCATCAAATCAATCATTATCATGCTTCGTTTGGCATCAATCAACCACTTTTCTACAATCAATTAACATTCTTCGCTTCTTACTAACCATTTTTTTATTTCTTCATTTTTTTTCTCTTTCACCTAACATTATTCTCTTCTTTTGAGAGATCATTCATTTCTTTCATACATAAACAATCTCTAGAGGGAGCATCCTACCTCCATTCCTCGGTTTGTTGGGACATGATTGGGGCACGATCTTTTTTTTGTCAATTTTTTTTAAAACAACGCTCAAAATCACATTGTCTCAAAGAGGGGCAAAATGTAGACACTAAAAAATGGTCAACGCCCGTGTCTCCTATTTTTAACATATCATGCACATAGTCTTTACTGATCTAATTCTTCCAATTCTTCCCATTTTGTCCATTTTGACCCATTTTGACATAATTTGACTTAATTTGACCAACTTGAGGTTTATGGATGTTAGTTTCACTAATTTGGCATCTTAGGTTTAATTAATTAATTAAACCCACCCCCTTTTACTAATAATTCTTCTAAGTCCTAAATAAATTAATTAAATAATTTATTTACTTGTCTCCCTTGTCCATTAATTAAATAAATTCATTTTATTTAATTAACTTATTCATAAATATGAGCAATAAATTAATAAATCATTTTTATTAATTTATCATATTTATCTTCCTCCAATATAAAGATAATAAAAAAAAATTATTTATTAATTAATCTTTATATGCTTTTTGTGAGGAGATAATTAATAAATCTTATTTATTAATTATCTCTATTTATTCTCTCATGTGAGAATATTTCCCGCTTTTCTTAATTTTTTATTCTTCTATTTTATCCTCTTATATGGAGATATTTAATAATTTTTAATCTTTTCTTAATTTTTTATTCTTCTGTTTTATCCTCTTATATGGAGATATTTAATAATTTTTAATTATTAAATCTTCTCATAAAATCCTCCTAATTTTTGAATTTGGAAACTGATATCTTTTCTTGATTTTCAAAAATCAATCTTTTTGGCAATATCTCATTAATCTTCATTTTAAATTTAAAAATGAGGTATACATCTTCAAAAATTTGTTTTTTGTGAGGAGATAATTAATAAATCTTATTTATTAATTTTCTTATAAGAGGATATTTTATTTATTTTTAATTCTTCTATTTATCTTTTTGAATGAAGATATTTAATAATTTTTAATTATTAAAATCTTCCTGATATTTTCAACTTGCTAATTTGGTATTTATGAGAAGATAATTAAAGATATTATTATTTATTCTCATAATATCTTCCCATTTGCTTTCTTGTATCTTCAGCCTTCCTCGAATGGCAGCTTCGTTATGTACTCAATCAGGTCCGTCCATCTAACCAAAAATATTTTCAATCTTAGCCATCCAATCAATCCAAATTTTTTTATAAATTGAGCTCTCATTGCTCATTTTTAACAACCACGGTTCGAGTAACCTTATGCTGCAAATTTCACTTTGCAATCTTGCTTTTCACTTGCATTTTCTTTGTAGGTGAGATCCACATCCAATTTGAAGGTGAAAAAAGAACACTGGAGGTCAATGAAGGCAACACATTGCAATGGTTTGCATTTTTGTTTTAGTGTTTTGCTTTCATTCTCTCATTGAATGTATTAGCCACGAGAAAGGAAGAGGATAAAGAAGATGATAAAGACAAATTCAAAGATGATGCTATGCTATCCGATAATTGGAAAGTAAATGAGATGTTGGAAATGCAAGATAGAGTTAGATTACACCCCTAATGCTTGGAAAGTGTTGGTGTGCTTGATGAACTTGGTAGCTTGACAATGCTGCAACAATGGTGTTAGTATCTCCAAGAGCTTCAATCTCCAAGAGCAAGTCTTCAATTTGCCAAAGGATCCCTTGGAAATGTCCCAAGATCAAAGATATAGGCTAAGGGATTAATCTGGATGTCAGTATTTGCACAGGGAGGCATTACGATTCCTTCCTGGTGCAGGTCGTAATGTCCCAATGACCACTTGTTGGCTGGCAGGTTGGTAGGACGGTAGCACGCCGCACGAACATCTCTGCGTCGCATCTATGTCTGCGAACCTGTCAGGTTGGTAGAATTGATAACGCCTCCGGGGAAGTTGACATGGACTTCTTTGGTGGACAAAAGAAAAAGTTGGCGGACCTGTCCTCCAAGCAGCGTGGGGGAGGCGCCACATGTCGCAATTGCCACTAAAGGTGATGAGGGTGATATTTTTGACTCTACATTTTGCCCCCACTTTCGCAAGCATGTCTTCATTAAGAGATGCAAAGATGAAGTAGTAAGAGGAGAAAATATTGCGATAGGGAAGCAGATGCTCGTTGATCAGACAAGGTTGCCCCCAACGATATGATGCTAGAATTTTGGAATAGAAATCAGTACTTGGAGCATAGACAACACGCTAGTTGCAGTCTAGTCCAATGGATGATAAGATATGATAAAGAAGTTGGAACAAAGCGCAACAAGAACAAGCCTCGTCGTGGAGGAAAGTCCCTGGTGACAAAAAAAGATACAAGATAGGACAGCCGCCATTGGTACAAGATACGCCGATATGGTTAGCATGATGCACCATGTCGAGAGCCATATGATAAGGCATGATAAGCTGGTATGGATGACCATACAACAGGGAAAATTGGAACACCAATATGGATAACCATATGATAGGGCAAGTTGGAACGCTGATATGGATAACCATATGATAGGGCAAGCTAGAACGCCAATATGGATAACCATATGATAGGGAAAATTGGAATGTCAATATGGATAAACATATGATAGGGAGAAATGATATGCCGACATGGGTAGCGAGGTGTTGGATCACCATGCGATAGGGTAGATAAGTTAGCCAACATGGGTAGTGACATGCTAGATTGCCATGTGATAGGGCAATTGGAATTGGAACATAGTAGATTGGCCTCTGCCAAGGCAAGAAAGACAATGTAGATTGGAAATATGGTTTGGCCCCCATTTAGGCAATCTTTGGAATAGATCAAGTGATTTGGCCCCCACCTAGGCGATCTTGGAAAATAAGAAGATCAAGTGGTTTGGCCCCCACCTAGGCAAGCATGAAAAAAAAAATTGGCAAAAAAAAGAATTGATACCAGAACTAAAAGAGAAAATGCAGATATGATGCCCCCCCCCCCTTGAGAATGATATGTGTGGAAGGAATGTCATTCTAAGGAGAAGACGAGTTGTGGCATGTCAACATAATGAGATGTTTCCGGGGAATGCCACCAACAGATAGTGACACATAAATGTCCACAACATCAAAATATGCAATGCAAGAGGACAAGGGGATCCGATAGTTTGACATCATTACCCATAGCAGTGTCAAAAAGATATATAATATCATTATGAGATGGGTGTATCGTCAGAGGACCTAGTTTCTTGGATCTGAAGAAAGACACATGAAGACAAAGAGAAAATAAAAACTTTGGTCAACATGGGAGAAAGAAAAGAATACCCCCAACGCTTTGCATCGTCCTTGAATGTCAAAAAGAAAGATACAACAAATAGAAGGAGGTAAACAAATAGAGGAATGTCCACAATAAAAAAACCCCTTGTATCTGAGTACTTACAGAGTAACTCGGGTCCTCCAAAAGAGCACAACGGAAAAATATTCAACCTCCCGTATCCAGGTACCTACGGAGTGACCTAGGTCCTATTGGCATTTAATGAAGTGGTGATAATGTATGTTGTCATTGATGTCAATAAGTGAACCGATATATGATGATCAAGCAGGTGAACCGATATGAACCGGTGTGAAGACTGGAAGCGACTATAGTCAACTGGGATGGAGTGAACCGGTGTTGGGGTTCACAGTTTGACTACCGGTTTGTAGTCTCATTTCAGCTTGAGGGTTTCCAGTTTGGCGATCTGACTTGTGCAGTGCAACTGATGACATTCTATGATGAGTTAGTTAAGAGATAAGGATGAGATCAAGATGCAACATCAGCTATGTGCATGTGAAGAATCTCTTTGAGGATCTTGCGCGTGAGGAGCGAATGCATTGAATGTCTACCTCGGGAATGTGCGTTTCTCTTAGCAGTGTGTGAAGAATGAGTGATGGGTTACTGATTTCCAGGTGCGGTGAAGATTGGACGATGCATAATAACTTGAGATCTTTCTCATATTGTTTTATTCTATGCAATGCATTTTAACGGTCAGGATCAGACCGCTTGTAACTGAAAACCTAAATGTTTAGGGTTTAGGATTTATGCTACCAACCTAATTGTTGTCTATAAGGTCGATGATGTTTGTTATTGTTTGATTTGGCAAAAGTTGTGTTTATGCCTGTGTGTTGGAGACTTGATACTTGCCAAACCAGAATAAGGAGTCTGCAGAGTATGATTGCAGAAGAGAGGAACTGAAAAGGATTTGCCTTAGCAAAGTAGTGTTGTTATCAGATCGAAGTTTTATCTGTTGTCTTCTAACCATTTCAATAGAAAGAAAATCCCTTGATCAGGTAGCTTTAACAGGCTTGTTGCAAATCCTCTAACAAGGTGACTCAAGCTCATTGAGTTCTTTAAATCCTCTAGCGAGGTAACCTTTAACAGGGTTTATAGCCATCCCTTAACCGAGTGATCCCTAACAAGATCGGTTCCTAACAAAACCTTATTGTAAAGTCTTTGACTAGACTAGGCTCCTAACAGAGCGTACTTCAAAAGAGTTCAAAAACAAGCTTGTGGGTATTAATCCCCACCATGGTTTTTCCCATTTGGGTTTCCACGTGAAAAATCTGTGTCATGGGTTGTGTATTTTTCATGTGATGATTGAGTAGTTTTTGTTCAGTTGAATATGCATGCAGTGCTAAATGGTTGTGATTTTACTAATGCAACTCATGCATGATCAAACTGGTAAAATAGATATCTAGATTTGAGAATTGTTGGATGCTATTTCAAGTAATTTTGTTTTACCAGTTTAGCTATCTGAAGTATTTCTGTTAACCGGTATTGCTATGGTTAAGTACAGTGGTATAGACAACCGGTTATCTGTGATCAAAGAGTGTCAAAATATTGAAGCAAGTTTTTGTGTGTACTGATTCACCCCCCCCCCCCCTCTCAGTACCGGTTAGGGTATTAGTTGTTCATCATTATTCATCAGGTCCTCTGGGAGGGAACAAACAGATAAAGAAAGCATGGGGGAGCACAATCACACACACATGCAAGTAGATGTAGAGGAAAAAGAAAAGTGCTAACGATCATACTGGAGAAGATCATCATCCTCAAGGAGAGTCTTGTCCTCCCAATCTAGGTCATAAGGAGAAGAAGGGGGATGAGCTTGGAGAGGAACGATAGCTAGAGTGACCCCTGACGCCTCACTTGTAGCAAGAGCGACAGATGAATCCACATCAAGATCAGCGTCTACAAGCTCAGAGGAGAGGTTCAACGACCTTGTGAAGATCGTAGATAGTGCCGAGATCTCCTCCAACGAATTGACCATGCAGCCCTGAGAGGAGGAAGTAGGTGACGTGCTCGGAGAAGATGAAACAAGAATAGGACTGCCGACCTCTAGAAGATGGGTAGAGACAAACTCAGGAGAAGGCAGAGCCTTCTTGGTCACACAAACAAAAATAGGCAAACCAACAGGCATTGAGGTAGGCAGACGAAGGGTGGAGGAACACACTTGCAAAGATTTGCATCGTCAAAATTCTGGGACAGGGCCCTGCTCAAGCTTGCATTTAGACTGGATAGGAGTGTCAGCTCTCCTATCCACCGTAGCAGGCTGAAGGACCCCAAGAAAACTAGGATGCTGGAGCGGTTGCAAAGAAGGCGGGGTAGACAAAGTCATACTAGGAACCACCTGCATATGTGCCATGTCAAGGGGTTGAGACAAGGGAGGTATGTCCGAAAAAGAAGTGATAAGAGATGGCTCCAAAGAGGGAGCAATTAAAACCCACACATGGTTAGGGGGAGGTTCATCAAATGTCCTGAGAGTAGCTAGAAGTGAAACTGAAACTAATGCAGAAGCGGGATCCACCGAAGGAATGGGCTCCAAAACAGTAGTGTTGGGTGTCAGAGTGACACTAGCACACTGTAAGGCAGCGCCACGGTCTCAAGCTTGGGCCCGTCGCAATCATTTACACTAATTCCAATGGAGGTTGGGACCACCAATTGAAGCTGGAGAGGAGTCAAGAGCATCGTGTTCCATAGGAGAGGCCTCTGGGATCGACTCAAGGACTGGAGAAGGCCTAACTTTTGAAACAAGAGGGACATCCTGAACGGGTACCACATCCACAGTGATGGGCGCCCAACCTCGCTTCGCTCCAAGAGCGAGTGAAGGGATAGGAGGCACTGACGTGATCTGTGAAGTAGGTTCAAGCGGAGATGAAGAAGCCTGAGACAAGTTCTTCCCCTTCGCATAGCGAGATGGCCTAGGAATATCGGCCATGATAGGAAGCTCAAAGGGTGGGCAGGTTGCAGATTTCTATAGCATGGGTGTCTTTCTCATGGTTGCACTGGGCGCAGTCCCAGGAACAACAGACACCACTAGAGGTTGTGTGGTTCTAAGCAGATGAGGAGGTCTTGGTGCAGGAGAGGGTTTAACCCCAGCCCCCTATGACGAAGGAGCATGTGGCACAACTCATTCCAAGACTGGGATCTCATGTGTAGAAGTTGATGTAGGAGGTGACAAAGATATGGTAGGTTGCACAGACATAAAAGCCGACTTCCCCCGCCTTATATTTATAATACGTATGGTATTGTAGGTCATCACGGGGGAGCATGGGTCCCACCGGAGTAGGCCAAAAGTGGTCCAAAGAGAAGGCCCCATGGGAAATTAGAGGTCGGTAGCCAATGTCCTGGATGACATGCATTGCGCCCTCATGAGGAAAATTTAAGCACTTGTGAACCATGGAAGGAACCTTCTCCATGACGATCAACCAAGGTATCTTGATTCTGACTCGAAAGAGATCAGACCTAGGGATGATGGTAAGAATTGAGGACACTACTTTGGGACCTACCATGATTATCAAGGTGATGTTGCCCAATGGGTTGATATAGAATCCATGGTGGGTCCACAAGGTAGTGTGGCACTTGTCATAAACCAGCCTATGCAATCCATTCACGAAGAGTGTGTCTTCCATGATAACATCGACTCGACTAGAGGGGTCAACCATCACACCTGTGACAGTTTGATCGATCAATCAAGTAGGGATATAGAGAGGAGAAGGCTCTCTGCAATATGGGGCATCGAGCAGTGTGAATGAGATAAGAACGCAGGGGGGACAATAGGGATGATGGTCACCATATTGACATATGGGACACCATCCAAGGACGGATTAGATGTAGAAATCACATTTGTTGAGTGTGGAGGAAAAAGGTTGGTATAGATTTGCAAGTTGTTGTTGGTTTTATCCCCGGACTTGTTCGACTTGTGTTTCCTTGCATCAACTTTGATAGCCCCACTATCGATGTGGTCTTGGACAATGTGTCTAAGATGATAGCATCTCTTAGTGTCGTGGCCAGGTACATGGTGGTAATGACAATACTTCGACCCATTGAACCAATGGGGTTAGGGTCGGCTATCTGACAAAGGTTTAGGCTCAGGAAGGGTGATCAGGTTGTCTCACAACAACAGCTACATGATACTCAAATAAGATTCGTTCAATTTTGTGAAGACTCAATTTTGTGACGATTGAGAGGTAGCAATCAGAGTACTCGCTATATTATACATGACTTTATTCTTCTGAGACCCATCTGAGGACATGCCAAAAAAGGACCCACCATAAGGGTTCGAAGACGAGTCTCTGAACTGCATCACGGTGTGTTGATAATCAGTCAAGGCAGAGCACATGCTGGCAAAGTTCTAATAGAGATTCAGCGACAAATTCTCCCTTAATGTTGGCTGCAGGTTACCTATGAACATACGCTGCAAGTCGCTATCTGACGGGGCAAAGGGGATCTTAGTTAAGATGGCCTGATATCATGAGACAAATTCGTCACCTTCTCATTTGGTTTCTTCTTACAATGAACAAGGTCTAATATAGTGACCTTGCTGCCTATGTTAGCTTGAAACCTCTTGAGAAAGAGATCCATCAACTGGTCAAAGGCATGGATGGAGTGGTCAAGCAGAGAATTGTACCACTCCAACGCAATCCCTTTGAGGTAACGAGCAAACAACTTGAGGAGAACAAAGTCCAGATTGTGGTAGTCACTACACATGGTCATAAATGAATCAATGTGTGTTTGGGTCACCATTGCCACTGAACCTATCAAAATTCAATGACTCAACAGCATTGGAAGGATGGTATTCAGGATAGTGATGTCTAAGGAGATCTTCCTATAGTATGCAAGTGCAAATAGTTGACCAGAAGTAGAAGCCAGAGAAGTGAGCTGCAATTGAAGTTGGCCCATGTTCTGCAATATACTATTCATAACGGGTTTGTAGGCGAAGGAGGAGGTGGTGGAGCACCACCACATCCCCCACTAGATGGCATACCGACTGACGTGGTACTAGCAGAGACAACTGCAATAGTTGAATCACTAGCCATGCTTGTGTAACCTAAAGGAACAAAGGAGACACTAATACTCGGGATGGTGGAATCCACCATGTGGGCTCCCATCCTTAGGATGCTAACACCGACCTGGGACCCAAATGGATAAAACTGGGTGTCCACAGGGGGTACCTTGGATAGGGGCACATGGCTTTTAACAATCATGGATAGTGCCCTCAGCATCTCTAGGCCTCTCCTGTCGGATATCAACATATCTCTCAATGTTCTAACGACACTCCCAGCCTAGGGGAGGACGTTCTCTCAGTTCAGGAATCCCTCAAAATCTCTCAAATTCTTCTCTAAAGAATTGATTTGCTCAAAATCGATAGAGACGATAGAATCATGATTGATAGGAGGAGGGGAAGGAGTTGAACTCCTAGGAGAGTTAGGTTGTGAATTAGAAGGAGAAGGCCCCCTAGTCAGAATAGACTTTAGGCTATGAGAGGTCAAGAACTCATTGGGATCGAATGACTATCCACCCTGCATGGTGTCGGGTAGAGGAGGACTGTAACGATTAGGAGGGAAGCTCCTCCTAGATGACCTCTTGACTACAACTCCTATTGCAATTTGGGTTGTAAAGCTCATAAGCTTATCGACAATCAAATCACGGAACAAGGACACCTTTGCAAGTCTTTGGAAGAAGATGTAGGACTGTCTTGTTTTGATGAAAATGCGAAAGGGAAAAAGGTGTTTATGTTTTTAGAAGGAAATGCGATAAAAATTGAAACTATACTAAGTTGGAAAAAGAAATAAAGAAACTAAGCTATGCAAGGAAAAGCACATACACAAATCCCCTTTCACGTTGGGTTCACCAAAATGTAATGGAGGGAATTTGTCACCTCAAGGATGATGAATCCTTAAGGATAAATTGTCCTTTTGATTACCTCTTCGAACAGGCGCAACGCTAAGCCAGGGGATAAAAGAATAATGCAAGGAGTGTCAAACGCTCGAGAGATGTCTATGGACGGCTCTGCAGAGCCTCTGTCCGTAGGATAAGCACGCAGAGTAGGGACACTAGCTCGTCACGTTGTCGACCTGTATAGATGAAGTACAAATTTCGAGTAGAAAGCTCAAGACGCATTGACAGAACTTGTAGATTAGCTAAACAGTACTAAAATGTACGAAAAACATAGATTACGAAGTGGAATGAGGAGAGTGCTAAAAGGATGAAGGAATCTCACAACCAGTCCACACTATGAAGCCTCCCGCAAGATGGTCTCCTCTCCACGAAGTTGTGCCTACACACATGCAAGATAGAAAATGTTGGGGATTGTGTTTTGGAGCCTGCCTAAGTTAGACCCCCATTTTGGTGTTTCCACCTCCATGGACAACCCCAAATAGCCACGAGAAGGAAGAGGATAAAGAAGATGATAAAGAAGAATGCAAAGACAAATGCAAAGATGATGCTATGCTATTTGATAATTGGAAAGTAAATGAGATGTTGGAAATGCAAGATACAGTAAGATTAATCCCTTAATGCTTGGCAAGTGTTGGTGTGCTTGATGAACTTGGTAGCTTGACAATGCTGCAACAATGGTGGTAGTATCTCCAAGAGCTTCAATCTCCAAGAGCAAGTCTTCAATCTGCCAAAGGATCCCTTAGAAATATCCCAAGATCAAAGATATATGCTAAGGGACGAATTTGGATGGCAATGGTCATGTAGGGAGGCATTACGATTCCTTCCTAGCGCGGGTCATAACATCCCAACAACCACCTACTGGCTGGTAGGTTGGCGGGACGGTAGGGTACCGTGCGGACATCTCTACATCGCGTCTGCGTCCACAAACCTGTCAGGTTGGCACAATTGATAACGCCTCTAGGGAAGCTGACATGGACTTCTTTGGTGGACAAAAGGACAAGTTGGTGGACCTATCCTCCAAGCAGTGTGGGGGAGGCGCCACCAGTCGCAATTGCAACTAAAGGTGATGAGGGTGATATTTTTGACTCTACATTGGAGTTTAACTATCAATTGGTTCATTTATGAAAGGACCAAAGAGGGCGATGAAATAATCACAAGATTTCTAATTTGACCTCAAGTGTCATCACCATTTAATGGAGCATAACATCCCTTGTCTCCAACTAAGATAATGGATCTAGCATAATGAATATGTTGGTGCTTAAGTGGGAACCATTAGGAGGGGTATGATGTACATATGAGAAGTAAGATGGGTGGAAGAAAGTAATGGTTTGAGTTAAAGGTACACAATGGAAAGATATGTAAGGGTACTTAGGGTATGGATGTATTATGATGTATACAAGTAGGCTAGTAGGTGGGGTAACAATAGGTCCATAGCATTACATGAAAGAGTTATGGAAGTGTAATATATTTTATGGATAGAGGGTAACATGAGAGACATATATTCAAAAGCTAGATCATAAGGTGGAGGATCATATGTGGGAAAGGGTAGGTAATAAATGGTGGGACACTAATGACCATGCTACTACGAGGATGAATAGTGGTAGTGGGAGGAATAATGGTAGAAGAGGGACCACTCAAAAAATAGGAGTAAGATTAGATGCGCTATTCAAAATAGAAGTAAGATTAGCAAAAATCGCTTACAAAGTCTCATGTCCATATGGTTTACTTGCAAATATATCATGAAAAATGTTCTCTAGTTTTGTAGGAATCTTCACATTCTAACCAACTCATTTCCGATATTTTGATTACCCACAATTGCATCATGATCATTCTCCTTATTTTTCTCCTTGGGAGCATCATAATAAAAAAAAATCTTATTGATTTGGGCCCACACAAGATTTACATGAGCACTCCTAAATGACATCAATAAAAATGTATGATAAGAAAGCTCAAATTTCTACTTTTCAAATTGAAAAACTAATCTATGTTATAATAGATTAGAAATGAAATCCTAATATGATAATCGAGGGTGAGTAGGGTGGTTAAAGTGGGTGAAAAATATATCATAATAGACCACACAAACCTTATGTCAATGAAGCATGTGGATATAAAAGGAAGGGCATATCTAAAAAATAATATGTAATCTAAGAAAAATGCACATCTAAAACTCCTAATATAATGTAAAACCTTAGAAAAAAGGTTGAGATGTGTTGAATTGAATGGATTCACTCAAATCAGAAGCAAAATAAACTTTTTTTTAAATGGTTAAAGTAGGCTAATTAAGTAATGCAATCAAATAAACACAATCAACCTAATTAACTAATAATTATAATTTTTGGTAAATAAATACTGGTTATTTTGGGATGTAAATGAGGAGTATACTTAGATTGAAAATTTAAGAATGAAGAATAAATGGATGAGATTCTAAAATTTATTTTGTATTAGACATGGAAATAATTTCTCTTTCCCGATAAAATGCTTCAAAGACTATGCTAGATCCTTGTTATGTTAGGGGTCATCTTCATGTGTCTAGGATTATTTTTTATTATGAATATGTACTTGAACCCTAGATTTGTCGTAAAAATTAATGATGTTTTATTTTGTAACTTCTCTTGATATGCAACTTTTTACTTTGCTCTTCCTAATATTTGGAGACTTGAAGCTACGTGAAAAGACCTTATGGATTGTTAAGTAGTCACAAGGAGACAAGTTCTCCTACTCCAACCCTTGAAAATTGATCAAGATTAAAAACAAGAAACAAGCATCTAAGTATGCAGGTTATTTACTCGTTTTATTTTACCATATTGAGATATGTTGCTATTAATTGCTCTTTAGAATGAATTGTTCGTTGACTCTTCACAATAAGATACACGACATTAAATTGTATCAAACATGTGTTTAGTCAACTTGAGGTAGAAAGGAAAAGGGAGCCACTTAATTAGTTTTGATTTTTTAATTTTAAATTAGAAGGGGGTAAATTATCCACTACAACTTGTCGCCATAATAAGATAATATGACAAAATCTAAAAGACAAACAACAAAATAGAAATAGATGCATAGATAAATATGAAAAATAAACTAAATAAAAATAGATACATAAATAAATATAAACATAAAATAAATAAAAAGTATAAGAATATGCATTTAAATAGATAAGATAAAACTTACAGGTGTATTTATAAATAGATAATAAAGTATTCCCATTAGAACCAAGAGATAGTTTCTAGCTTATGTGGGTTGGTTGAAAAGAGAAGGAAGGTGGTGCAAATTTTCAAACTTTCTTTTGATTATCTCTTAGTAGAGGTTAATTCTCAAGGAACAATAATAATTGTTCCCCCCACAATAACTCTTTTGGCAAGTTCTAGATGTTTATTTTCTACAACTATTTTGAAAGTTCTAGATGTTTATTTTCCAAGGGTCCAACCTAGTATTGTGGGTGGAATAGCCCAAAAGGGCTATAACTATACCCTCCCACCTTCTACTTCAAGGCAAAGACATGAATTCAAATTTATCAATAATATATAAAGCATAAAATGCCCCATCCTTGGAATATTATGGACAATGGACAATGTTGGAGGAGAGGACCCAATAGTTGAGCTCGTCCTCTTAGAATAACCGGTGGACAATTGAGAGGGGTGGTGAATCAGTTGTCAACAAATTATATTAATCAAACCACTTTATAACCTTTAACCGGAGCACATAAACATTGAATACTGGAATAGCAGAAACAAATACCGGTAAGGAATAAAACTTAAGAATGAAACATAGAATTAACACAATACAACCATACCACATAACACCATGATTTGTACATGGAAAACCTGGTAAAGGGAAAAACCACGGTGGGAAGCCTACCCATAGTCAGATAATACTTCTGCAGAAAGTATGTGATACAATAAGGGGTCTGCACATGGCCTAGAGCGTACTGCTCATTACAAAGGAGTCTCACTGACTATAGAGAGGTTATAACCACCTCAATATAATTGGACAACTATCCAGAAGAATGAACTGCCAGTGATAGCATCTACCATACCTGATTATAGTCTCGGTTAAGCTCAATACCGGAGGTCTTTAGCCTCTTACATAAACCCAATTCGATCACCTATGATCGACCAAATCTCCTTCTCATATGATATTTCATTCCACGACCACGACCATGATCTACAATGAGATCTTACATCAATTTATACAAACTCTAAGACCTAAACCAATTAGGTCGGCCACCTAAAAGATATTACAGTAAGATCATTACATACATCCATATTACAATGATATGCCATATCGGCTTTAGACCAAAACAACATTAACCAATCCCTAAATCATCCTAGTAACATGTAGAGAACACGTGACATGATACCGGTCCATAACCTAGATAGGTACCAAACCTAATTTGGGTCCACCACGACAAAGCGATGTCTCCAATTAGTCGAGGCACGATCAAGAATCACCTTCTGCATCTCGAATTCCATCCAGAAGCCACACCAACATCACTTATGCATCATATCAAAGATTTTCAGTAAAAGTTGTGCCGGTAAAACCTTAAACCCTTACCGGTATAGGCTTACTAGAGTGTATGATAGCATCTGATCATCAAGTCAATACCAACTAACCAAAAAAAACTCCAGAAACATCAAACCAAACATATTCCATTGATCCAAACATATCGATAGTATCCAACTGATAGTCCCTTCTGCCAGTAACACTAGTTCTTCTACCGGTAACCAAAATTTGTCTGTCGGTAACCAACCATAATAGCTAGTGTTGACATCAATGACAAAACATCAATGCAACACATAATCAATTCCTTCATATTGCCAACACGTCCCAATAGTTGTGATAGCACTTGTTGATTTACTGCCCAATATTTTTGACAATATCGCACCAATAATTGTGACTTTAAAGTTGGTATAATTGATGATAACTACCCATAATTACAGGAAATGTATCCTTTATATCTAAAAAGCAACGAATCATGTGATACCACATCAACACACCAATAAAACATGACTTAATCCACAAGTATCAATCTCACATTTTTAATGGGCTTGTTTAGAAACCTTGAAAAAAAACATGCTGATGTGGGCATCATGTTTGATGATATGACACTGAAACCTTAAATTATAAACAAGAGAAATAGAATGTTGAAGTACAAAATCCTCTACCCTAGGTTCACCAATGATATATACTAGAACTTGTACCAAATGGAGGTGCAATGATTACGCCAATAGTAATATATAACAAAAATTTGGAGTTCTAAATAAGGGTTGAGCGGAAATTTATGTAGAACCGTGAATGATACAAAATGTTTGTGCAATGTAAGATATGAATCACTATGTCAAAACAGTTCAAATGAGGAATTGACAATTGTTGATGTTGACCACGAATCTTAAGGAGTTGACAACAGTTAATGTTGACCACGAATCTTCATGCTCTTGTAGATTAGTTTTCCTTGCAAGATGGAAATATGCTAGAATAAGCAAAATAGGTAGTTTAAGCTAGATTTTAGACTTGGGAAAATAGAATGTGTGAGATATGTAATAATGTAGAAAGTATGAACCTAATGATTTGTTATCCAAATTACTATTTTGATTGATTTATTACCCTCCTTGAAGGTATGCAAACTAAACATATAAATCTTGTAGCAAATGTGCAAGTGAAGATTTGTATTTTTACCTTCAACAGAGTAAAATCTTTATTAAAAGAAATGCCAATCTTATACATAAGATTATAATATATAGAACCCCTTTTGAAATATCAAACCAATTGTTACGATTTTAAAAAAAAAAATCAAACATGAAATCGCTATTAATCTCCTATTTTTCGTCCTACTTTTGATTTTAAAATTCACTACTTTTTGCTTTGCTTTTATGGGTATTTAAAACTTATTATTGAAAATATTTAAAACAACACAACTTCGAAGAGTCATAACCTTTGATCTAAGTACCTGGAGCTTAGAGAGATCTACTACTTAAATAATTGCTACACTAATTTTGTCAATTTTTAGACCCAAATTTCATCATTTGAACCTTCAAAATTCAAACTTGAGATTTTTTTCTAGGACTTCTAAAATTCTAAGAGTTGAATAAATTCTTGTTTGAGTATGAATTTCCGGGTTGAAATGGACTCTTATGATGACTATGCATTTGTAGAGCTTTGAGTAGATTTTTAGATTCATATATGCTTAAATGCAAAGTTACTAAAAATAGCAATTTTGTTATCTATAGTTACTTTAATAATTTTGATTACTCTAAACTAGGGGAAAGGACCCAGTAGTCGTGCACCCTAACTTCGCGCTTCTCAAAATCCTACTTGGAAATTTCAAATCACTCCGATTTTTTTACAGCAGCTTACTTGACAAGTCCCCTGCTAATAACTAAGGTTTCAGGGCCATGTCATCAAATATGATGCCACATCAGCATGCTTTTTGCCAAGGTGTCCAAAACAGCCCCCAAAAAAAGTGAGACCAATAGGCGTGCAAAAGAGACCCCAATAGTTGTGCAGCTGACATGGCATCCCCTGATTGGTTACTTTTTACAATATTAGTACATTTCTTAACAACTATTGGTACATTTCCTAACAACTGTTGGTACATTTCCTAACAAAAATTGATATTTTTTGTTTCAAACAATAGGTTTTATTTGTTCAATTTTTGGAACAAAAGGTATCAACAACCCTCACAACAATTGGTACATGCTCAACTACTGGGTCCTTTCCCCTATTTAATGTTTTTTTAAGCAAATATATATTTAAAGGTTTCAAATCACCATAAAAAGAATAACCTCACATAGACAATAAAAATTTTGATCTTAACTTTGCTTGGATAAATTGAGACACTAAGGGGACACAAATTGGCATGATATCCTTTTATATCGTTAGGCAGCTGAAGTCTAATTTTTTTTTTTTTTGTTTTGGAGACCATGTGTTATGCTTGTGTGATCTATAAGAGCTCCACTTAAAGTAAGGTTGAAAATTATGGTTTTAGTCTCATAGCTTTCTGGTTGAATTTGTTGGGAAGGCAACATTGAGGATACTATACATTATGTGTATAAGCATACTTTACCCAATATGAATTGCCCACTTTACCCAATAGTAATAGGTGTGCATCTTATGCCTATATATACCCAACTAAGCAATGCAGTCGTTGAAGAAATTGAGAGCAATAGTAGTTTTGATAATTACTCAATTACAGTTGGCAGGACCTATGGTGGTGAACAATGTGATGGAATACCTCACACCATTGCTGGCTGTCATCTTCGTTGGTCATATGAGAAAAATGGAGTTTGCTGTTGCAGCAGCTTTGACAATTATCTCCTTGAGTTACATTTTATTTATTTTTTAAGCCTGTAAAGGTGAAAATAGGGTTGGAAGCCTCCTTTCATGGGACCTCAACCTAAGCATGTGTCATTGTGGAATATTCCATGCAACTTTAGAAAACACAGGCTGGTATGAGACACTCCCAGGTATGTATAGCCCACCTTAAAAAGAGCCTAAACACAGATTGGTGAAACATGGATGATTGGTGAAACATGGATGATTGGTGAAACATGGATGAGGCTAATCACATTTATCTATTTTTCAAACAGATGAAAAAAAATGGAAAATGGGATTGAAAGCCCCTTCCATGAGACGCCAACCTAAATTGAAAATGGGATTGAAAGCCCCCTTCCGTAAGACCCCAACCTAAACTGAAAATAGGATTGAAAGCTCCCTTCCGTAAGACCCCAACCGTAAGACCCCAACCGTGGTTGAAAATAGGATTACCCCAACCTAAGCATGTATCAGACTAGTATGAGACACACATGAGGCTAAGTTGACTCCAAAACGGATCATAGTTAAAAAAACATTTTTCTTCTATCTTGAATTTGATTTGGGTTGTACAGTGTGCTCCAAAGGAGCTCCAAAAATTGGCGGGCAGGCAGCCAAAGTAGAGCTGACCCACTCGCCTGAAATTATGGCGTGTTCGTCGATGGTTGTGTTGGCACAACATGCCGTCTCTATACGATCATTGACATGTTGCCTAACACCCTCGATAGGACGAGTTAATTAATAAGCTTTTTACTCTCCCCTAATATTGTCTCTGGCCAGTCTCTTCTCTTCAGTTGCGCGCATGTGGGACTAAATTCAATTTCCTTGCGGCCTGTAATCCTCCCGGCCATGTGGGACTATAAAGTGTACATATTCTTTAAGAAAGATTGAACTTTCCCTTTGCCCAAAAAAAATAAAAACAGGGATGTCCTCATCAGATGTCCACTTACCCCATAAGTCAAAACCTCCATTGACACGCATAAGAGAAAAAACTGAGTCAATGAGGTTCTTTTGTCTTCTCTTATCTTTGGGCTAACCAAGTTTTGAAGTGGAGCTTGCTCAGTCAGTCATTCCCCAGTTTTGTTGAGCAAGCCGTCATGACTTAGCCAAGCCATTGTCTTCCAAATTTGGAAATGTGACAAATCCGAGGAGAATTGTATTGCAAATGGAGGTGGAGAAATGTTGCAGATGTTACAGCAGCAATCTCAGTTCAATCACACCCATCATTTCGTTTTACAGAATTTAAAAGGAGTTTAGCAACCTTAGTAGGTATTTGAGATTATTTTGTGAATTTATTGTTTTACAGTAAATAGGGGAGAGGGTCTTATAGTGGAGCAGTCTATTTTCACGCTTTCTAAAATCTTTTGTAGATATTTCAAATCACTCTCAATTTTGTACAACAATTTACTTGTCAAGTCTTCTATTTATAAAATTTGATTTGGAGTCCACATACTCAAATATGATGCCACATCACCATGTTTTTTTAGTTGAGGTGTCTAAAATGATTTTTAAAAAAAGTAAGGCCAATAGCTGTGCAATAAGTCATATTTGTTGGTATGCTCATGTGGCATCACATAATTGGTTGGTTTTTTAGATTTAAGGAAATCTTTTTTAGAATAAGTATTGACATGACTCTTGTAGTGCTCCACTAAAAGATTCATTTTTTTATAACTTCTATCCCCAAAATTGGTCTCTTCTATTATGGGACCCTCTCCCTTAGCAAAAGGTAAAATTATATGCACAATATTAAAGATGTAGGCAAAGAAAACAATTTACTAAGTTTCATAATGTTTTTCAAAGTTTTAAATCAATATTGTGCTAATGATCAATTTCATAAATACTAATAATTCTTTTTAGCTTTATTCTGTACAATCTTTTTTAATTCAACACATTTTAACTAGAGCTAAGAATTGGTGAGATTACAATATGAGAACCTCATTTCTTGACATGAATGTGTCACATTGGTTTATTGTGTTCTTTAAACCTGCCAACATAATGACCCAGCAGGAACCTTGCTGGAACACAGGACTTGCAAGCATATTGGTCCAATGGAAACTCAAAGTCCATGAACATGGTGATCCGACAAAAAATTGAATCTTAATAATAATATTAACATTAACAATACCATGTTTTAGCCACATATTATTCTGCAAACAACATTTTATTTTATATCTTTGATGAACAATATTAAATCAAAATTCCCTAATTCAGAAAGTTTTTTTTTTTCTTTTTTCCTGTCTTCCAGCATGATAGAGGAGTCAGGGACGAAAACTGTAGTTGTCTTTTAAATGTCTAATTGGTAGAACAAATTGGAAGGGGCATGAAATCTTTTGAAGCACAAACAAAAGTCAAACGAATTGAAATGTAGGGCATCGTTCCCTCTAATTTGATATATGCTAATGTTGAACAGTAGCGAACTTTCAAATCAAAGATGAATACTGTAATTTCCTTTCATGAATATTTGGTTTGGGTCTAGAGAATCATAACTTTCTAATAGCTGCAATTTTTTCAATTTTTTTCTTCTCTTTGGAAATTGGAAATTGCTTGTTATCTTCTTGATAGAGAGGTCACAAATTTATCTTCTTGATAGAGAGGTCACAAATTTAAACCTTGCAGTAGGTATTAAACATAAGAAGATAACAAGCAATTTCCTTTATTTATGTCTTCTCTTAGAACCTTTATTTATGTCTGATATTAAACATATTAAGGAACAATTCATGTTATAGAGACAGTATTTCAGAATGTTCTTCAAATTCCTCTTCATTGTTTTTTTGTTTGGTGTTACAGACGTCTAGCATGGTGATAGCATGTTGAATGTTATAGGAATATTGGGTTATGAATTTGTTGACTAGTTCATCAAATGATCTGACAGGAGGTGTGATTTTGGATAACCATTTCATTGTTTGTCCTCCCAAGCTTCTTGGGAATAACCTCATCAAATAGGTATCATCATGAGCGAATTCAAGACTCATTGTGCAAAATTCTCGAACATGATCACGGGGATCACTTTTTCCATCATATTTGTCAAATTTGGGAATATCTGAGTTCAGAGAAAAAGGTATCATGTTCAATCTTCTGTCAAACAGATAAGGACAAATTTCATTTAATGAATACCATACTGTTGTCCCTTATTGCATGTCTTGCATTTGTCTTTGTAACATTTGCATTTGTTGAGTAAGGGCAATCAAAGGAGCATTATTTTGCGGAGGGAAGAGTTCCTCCCTTGCATTAATCCTAGGCTGAAATGGTGTATGGAACGACATGTTTTGCTCGGGGATGTGTTGCTCAGAGATGTTTTGTCCTGGTGTATTTTGTTTAGGCATGTTTAGTTCAGGGTCGTGTTCTTCTTCTTCTCTTTGTTGTTCTTGATAGTCATAGTGTTGGGACTTTGTTCTAAAAATGTCGGTGTCGAAGTCTTCGGGTATTTTAACTCCTTTGCTGGTGAGCATGAGTAGATATTTTTCTTTGTCATTTTCCATGAGCCTTTCTACAAGTTTTTGAAATGAAGCACTTTCTTGACACTCTTGGAGGAGTTCCTCAGAAATTTCAGTGTCTTCTAAATTTGGACCTTCAAAAGGATTGGACAATCTTCAATTCATGTTGGACTCTGGCTATGTTTCACTTTGTTTGTTTCGTTGAGAACGAGTGACAGTTGGCATTTCAGAAATTTTCGGGGGTTGGTGGGGGTAGCCTTGGGAAGTTATAAGTGATGCACTTGTCGGGAAAGAATGCTGGATTGATCTTTCCTCCATGATTTATTTGTTGACTGAACACGGATTTTTGACAGAATTATCTAGTCTTCAAAGGTTCCTTGTCAAATTCGTTTGATTTGTTCTAAATATACAAGCGCACATGACGAAGGAATGTTCGATGAGATTTGAAGAGTTGACGATTGATGTATAAAAATTTATTTCTTTTGGCAAATTTTGAAGAACTTAGTTGTTGTTTCTTCAACTGAGTGTTACGATAAATATTCTTTCTTCTCAGAATATGAGGATTAGTCATGCACAAGCGATCAATGGTTTCCTTTTGAGTTGTTTTGGAGTTAGTTTATCTTGTTTTGGAAACTTAAGTTTTACTTTATCAAAGTGAAGGTTTAGATGCCCCCTCACGACAAAGTGCGTCAAATGATATGGAATAGAGCTTTCCCGATATGGAAACTCGATTTGACAACTTGGAGTTTTAAACAAGTGTGTTGTGGGATAAAAATCTATGTGATAAAAAAGGTCCTATTTGCTACGTGTGATGATGTCTCTTGATTTTGATAGGATAGATATGTTTATCGTGCGACCAGTTTTAGATGTTTGGACAACTTTTGTTTGAGAGAAAATTTGCTTTGGAAACAGTTTTTGATACTTTGTTTTTGGTATTTTGATTTGACGAAGTTCAAGCTAATGAAAGGAGGTTTCTAAAAATGTTTTCAAAAATTTTCAAATTTACCTCTGTTTTGCCCCCTGTTTTTCTAGTTTCTGTCACGCGCTAAAATAGAGACGCGATGCACTATAGAAAGTTCTCAATGCACTGATGAAAAGACCTTACGCGCTAAGTTGCCCCCTTCTATGCACTAACTAATTTATACTGTTTTAACTTTGTTTCAGTTTCTGTTCAGAAGATCATGCGCTAATATGGGCCTTCTACGCGCTAACAGTTAAACTTTATGCGCTAAAGGTTGACTTCAACGTGCTAAGCTAATGCTTCAACGCGCTAAGCTGTTTTCAGAACGTGTTAACTGCTATTTGCTAATTCTAAATTTTGGTGAAGCGCTACTGTGAATACTTTACGCGCTAAGGATAAGGTCTGATACGCTAAAATATGGTTGATACGCGCTAAACTGCCTTGACTTGATTGTTTTCTGCAATTTTAGTGTTTTGCCTTAAGCTTTTAATGCTGATGGATGATTTTCTGAAGTAACAAATGAAGACACAACACCAAATATATAACCATTTTTGCCTAATCTAAATAATAAGTGTATGTTTTGCGATGATGTGTTCAAATCCCCAATGTTTCAACAGGTTTGGATACAAAGAATACACTTCAAAAAGACTCTTTATTCAAAGGTCATAAGTAATACCATAGCCCACTAGTCTTGATACTCCGTCAGCTCAAACAGTCGTGTCAACCCCTAGAGGGCGCCCGTTTTTTTGCCTTTTGCCAGAAATTAACTCAAAGTGAATTGTTTCACAATTGAGTAGTTATCTTGGGAGATATATGGTGAGCGATCTTGGGGGTGGATTCTTCCCCACCCTTGCACTATGATATTACAAATGTCTGATTACTGACTCGGCTCAAGGTTTCTAATGCTAAAGTTCGTAATCAAGCTTCTTGTTCGGTCGTCAGTGATAAACTCCCTCAGGAGGCTTCCCAACCTTTAGAACAAAGGCTTTACGTATCCCAAGGATACTGGGGGAAGGCTAATCGTTGCATGCAACCGTTGAAAAGGACTTTCGTCACTTTCCACATTTGATTATAGTGGGTTGGAACACTTGACGTCAAAGTCGTTTCCCACTTAGGTCATTCCCTTCACACCGGCCACGAATGGCTTTAAGAGTTTTTCAACCCCTCGGGAAGGCAGGCCTGCTAAAGGATGTAAATGCAGTATGACTGAAAGCATAAGAGTAGGCTGGCTTTTTTATCACCCAGTGAAGGGGAGAGCATATACCTTCTACTTTCGAGACAAGGCAAACAAGGTTCTTTTTACCTTTCAAATCAATAGTTTTCAAAGATCTATATGGAGATGTTGATCCATGAAAACATGGTGTTCTTTTTATTTCCTTCAAAGCGATGATTTTCTGACCTAGGAAAATAATTTGGTCAACAAAGCAAAATTTCGATCTTGGTGGTCAACAAAAGAAATTGATAAAAGGGGAAGGACTTCCCTCTTTGATTGTAAACAAAAATTTTAAGTGAGGTTCCTTTTTCTAGCAAAATGTAAAATTGATCCTTTTAAGAACCAAAGGATGTTGAGATTATTTTTAGCCCTTACTTGCAAAAATAAAGATTGTTTTGTTCCTTTTAGAACCCAAATTGAGAATTTTTCTCCTAGAAAAGCAAGAAAAGATTGTTGTTGTGGTTCGTTTTACAGCCCAAAGTAAGGTGAGTTCAATTTTATCCAACAAGAATTAAAATGACTCTAAATTTTAACTAAATTAACTAAGCTAGCAAAAATCTAAAACTATTTGTAATTCTACAAATAAAATCTAGCTCTACCTGCAAGAAATTGTCAGAGTCCTGCAAAAATTTCAATCAAATAGTTAGAAAAATCTGGATTTTGGTGGACTTCTACAAGTCTAAATTTAATTTCGATTACAATTTTCTTTTTGTTTTCTATCTGTGATGCGCTCCAGAATAGACTATATGTGCTACAGGATGACTGTGATGCGCTATCTGACAGACCTGATGCGCGGCTCTGTTTTTCGGATGCGGTACTCTATTTTCTGGATGCGTTGCTCTGTTTTTTCTTCTACGTCGAGACCTACAGGAAAAGTTAGTAAGGCAATGCGCTAAGATAAGGACTTGACGCGCTAGAGTATAAACCCCACACGCTAAACAGTGTATGATATGCGCTATAATGTTAGCAAGATGCGCTAAATAATATTCTCCACGCGCTAATTCTTGTTTCTCGCGTACCTGCAAAAGTGTATATTTTTGAAAACCGATTTCATTAATGGGGTTTAGCCCCATGGTGGGCGCCAGAAATGTGTGCAGGAAAAGCGGGTCTATGAAACTTAAAATGTGAAAAATGAAGCTCAAAGGGACTTATCCACACACCCACAAGACTTCTTGGTGCAAGCTATGGAGTCATGAAGGATGACTCAACTTCCCAAGGTTGGTTCTATGGTTCTCTATCTCACAAGGTCCCTCAAACCAATGTCTTTGCTCTCAGATCACTGAGCAAAGTGGTTTAGGGATGACAAATGCAAGAATGAGGGATGCTTTGGTTGATTTTAACATGAGAATGCATCCTATCTATGCATGATTATATAAATGCAACAAACGAGATTATAAGATGACAAGATTAGTATAAATACTATCCTAACATGCTATATTAGTTGTACGATTTAAGCTAATGATAAAGGAATTATTCTAAGATGTTTATTAGATTAATTTCTATTGCAAAGAGAGAGTAGATGTGCTAAAATTGAGCATAAGTATGATACTAAAATCTTGTGTGTGTTTTTTTGGACGAATGAGAGCTCTATTTATAGCAAAAATAGGGCAATGGATGGCCAAGATTGAAAGAGTTAATCAAGGGTCAAGATTGAAAGCTGATCAATCCATGTTTGCAATTTGCACCATCGAAATGGTGACAATTATCAACATAAGACTGGTTGAGAGAGGAGGGTGGAAATATTAAATGCCTGAGAAGACCTCATGGTTACCCTAGGTGGTAAGGGTTAAGGTTAGGTTAGGATTATCCAATGGAAAAAGCTTTTACCCAAAGGATAAACTCTTGTGCAAGGGTTAAAGGGATCACCATGGTCAAAACAATGAATGCTTGATGAGACCCTTGGGTTAGATGTGGGTTGAGTTTAGAGAAAGTCTCTAATCATATTGGAGGGTTGAGTTAACCATTAATGGTTTGGAAGACTTTCAAAGTTAAGTTGTTGAAGCCTTTAATGGTTTTCAAAGACTTTGAGGGTTTGAGAAGTGACTTCCCCTTGCTTAGGGATGTGACAATATTTAGGAGATGGGTTAAGCTAATTTAGAAGTGATTAGAAGATTCTAGAAGGGGGTTTAGGAGGCAAGTGGGAGATGTAGGATTTTGCAAGTGGATGAGGAATACAAGGATCTAATTAAAATAAAATGTTTTATTTCAATTTAGTTGCAATTTGAGAAATTGAATAAATTAGATTTATTCAATTTGGGGTAAACTATTAATTAAATATAAATTTAATTAGAAGTAGAGAGAAGGGGTTTAATTGAATAAATGATTTATTCAATTTAAATGACATAAGTGAATTTAACTAAGTAAATTGAATAATTTACTTAATAAAAATAGAAGAATGTAGGTAATTTAATTAAATTAGATTTAACTAAATAGAGGTATGAACATAAAATATTCATTTAGGAATATGGTCTACAGTATTCATTCTTCTTCACAAAGTTCATAACAATCAATTATAAATGTGCTTTCCAGTTCACCAAACTTGATGCGATTTCAATCACAGACTCATGCCAATGTTATGAACAAATATTTTGAACAACAACACTTGAATCTTCTCCAATCGTCTATACCAGTCACTTGATCATCGCTTTGTTCATGTTTACCGGTTGACAAAAACTTAGTAGTTTTGTTGTCTAACTCATTCCACTATCGGTTAGGCTATACCGGTAGGTCTAGATGACCTAGATGACTAAACAAACATGGTTGCCACCAATGACAACACAAATAAAGTCATCAAACATCCTATTACAATTATATCATCATCATCAAGCCAACAATCTCCTCATATCAATTTTACCGATCATCTTCTCATCTCATCATCATCTCCATCAGTTATGCCAACAATCTCCCCCTTTGGCATTGATGGCAACACCAAAAGCTCACTATGCAAGACTGGAACTCTAATTGTTATGACTGATGTACTTGATCTTCTCCCTTCATCAGTTCTTCTCTTTCTTCTATTCATTGTTCTTCTCCTCATTTACTTTTCTTCTCCCCCTATCACTTTTCTCTCCCCCTTTGACAATAATGCCAAAGGTGCAAAGTGTCAAATCTATCTTCTGCTGCAATTTTTTTCTTCATCTCTATTGCTCCCCTTGAGGAGTAGCCCTTTTCTCATCAATCCACGGTGAAAGATCTTCAATTAGTCCACTATATTGATGTTGCAACATCATCTTAGTTGACCTTTTGTAGGGGTATAACCCCTAGCTTTCTTCTGAGATACTCAAAGGCTGATTTAGGCAATGGCTTCGTGAAAATGTCAACCAACTGCTCCTTGCTTGATGATCCATCCTAACTTTCTTTTCCTGCACTCTTTCTCTCAGATAATGATACTTCGGTTCAATATGCTTTGTTCTAGCATGCAATACAAGATTTTTTGAAATGCTTATTGCACTTGTATTGTCACAATATATGACCATCGGCTTTGTCATATTCTCCTTCAATCCTTCTAATACATGTCACATCCATATTTCTTGAGTACATTTCATAGATGCAGCCACATAATTTGCTTCTGTTGTAGACTAAGAAATGTAACTTTGTTTCTTTCTAGTCCAGGATACCAGTCTTCCTCCTAGAAATAATGCACCACTGGTTGTGCTCTTCCGCTCATCTATATTACCAGCCCAATCAACATCAGTGAAAACCTTCAAAGAGAAGTTTTCTTTATATGGATACTATAATCCATAATCAATAGTTCCTCTAAGATACCTGAAAATTCTCTTCACTGCCACCATATGAGTCTCTTTAGGATCTTTCTGAAATCTAGCCTCTATACCAACTGCATAAGCAATGTTCGGTCTGCTATGAACAACATAGTGTAGTTTACCAATCATTGATCTATACTCAATTTCATCCACTGGATCTGAATCATCTTCCTTAGATAATCTGCAACTACTAACCATAGGGGTTCCAACCGGTTTACAGTCTTCTATTCCAAAGGTTTTCAATACCTCCTTCACATATTTGGACTGGCTGATAAAGATTCCTCCTTTCATTTGTTGGACCTACAAACCAATGAAAATTTTGATTTCACCTATCAAAGACATTTCAAAATCCTTTTTCATTTCTTCTGAAAAAGTTAAACTCATTTCATCATCTCCACCCAATATGATATCATCTACAAACACTTCTGCAATCAATAACTTGTCTCCTTTTGTCTTCAAGTAAATTTTGTTGTCCTCACTGGTTCTTTGAAATCCAATCTTTATCAGGTGTGAATGGAGTCTCTCATACCATACCCTTGGAGCTTTCTTTAATCCATATAAAGCTTTATGAAGTTTGCACACCATGTCCTTGTCTTCAGTCAATGCAAATCCATTTGGTTGTTCAATGTAAACCTCTTATTTTAGAATTCCATTAAAAAATGCAGACTTTACATCCATTTGGTAAACCTTGAATCCTTTGAATGTTGCAAATGCAAGTAGCATTCTTACTCCTTCAAGTCTAGCAACCGGTGCAAAGGTTTCTCCATAATCCTCACCTTTTTCTTGTGCATATCCTTTGCAAACTAGTCTAGCCTTGTTCCTAACCATTTCACCATCTTCATTCAATTTGTTTCTGAACACCCACTTAGTACCAATCACATTTTTATCATCTAGTCTAGGGACAAGTGACCAAGTGTTGTTCTTCTCTATTTGATCAAGCTCCTCATTTATAACCTTTATCCAATTATCATCCTTGAGAGCTTCCCTCACTATCTTAGGTTCAATTGTGGAAATCAGACAAGCACTTTCTTTGATCTTTCATCTTGTTTGTAGTCCAACATTCATGTCTCCAACTATATGACTTGCAGAGTGATTCAATTTTACATATCTAGGTATAATTGATTCTGGTGTAGAAGTCTTTTCTTGTTCTTCATCTTCATCTTCAACCGATTGAGCAGTATCCTCCACACTGTTCTGCTCAGCATCATTTTGAATTTATGGTTCAATGATCACTATGTTTTGTTCATCTACTGCATCATACTTGTTGGTATCATTAGCTATGTCAGAATACTCATCAACTTTCACATTAACACTTTCCACGATCTTCTTGGTTCTTTTGTTAAAGCACTTGAATGCTTTTCTCTTAGTTGAATAACCAAGGTAAGTTCCTTCATCTTTTTTAGGTTCAAACTTTCTGGTATACTCATCTCTCTTTATGTAACACCTACTGCCAAAGACTTTGAAATGACTAACATCAGGAGTATGACCATACCATAATTCATAGGGAGTTTTGTCATTGCCTTTCTTGACCAATACCTGGTTCATTGTGTATACTGCAGTGCTAACTGCTTCTCTCCAAAACATTTTAGGTACATCTCCTTGTATCAACATTGTTCTTGTTGTTTCAACTACAGTATGATTCCTCCTTTCTACAATCCCATTCTGTTGTGGTGTCCTTGGTGGAGATAGTTGTCTCTTGATTTTATTCTCATCACAATATTTCACAAATTCAACTGATGTGAATTCTCCACCCCGATCAAATCTCAGGCACTTTAGGTTCTTACCGATTTCTTTCTCTACTAGGGCTTTGAATGCCTTAAACTTGCTGAAAGCATCAGACTTCTCCTTCAAAAATGTAACCCACATCATTCTTGAATGATCATCAATAAATATCACGAAATATTTATCACCTTGAAATCTCCTAGTCCTCATAAAACCACATAAATCAGTGTGCACCAAATCTAAAATATTTTCAGAAGAAAATGATTTGCTTTTGAAAGAGGAAGTAGTCATCTTACCCAATTGACACTCCTTACAAATCACATTGTCTAGTTTGACTAGTTGTGGCATACCTCTAACCATACTTGACTTGCTAACCTTAACCAAATTATCAAAATTTACATGACAAAATCTTCTATGCCATAACCAACTGTCCTCAACTTTTGCAACCAAAAAATTATTAACATTAGTGTTCAGATGGAATAAGTTACCTTTTATCTATTTAACGGTAGCAATCAGTTTTCCTTTGCTTCCTAAAATCTTGCATACTCCATTCTTTAACTCAATATGACAACCTTTATCATTTATTTGACCTACACTCAACAAGTTATGCTTCAATCATTCAACCCAATACACATCATTCAACCCAAGTTGATTATATTATATTATTTTATTTCCTTTTTACCCTCTTGGTTATTTAATTAATTGCTTATTCTACCTACCTTATTTTACCATTGGTTGTGAGCTAGGTAAGTTAGATAAATATTATTTTATATTATTTGTGCATTAGTATATAGTATGGTAGGTATGAAATATATTATTTTTCATTATTTTTATTGCCCGACATTTTGTATAGTTTTGGGGTATGATTTTCTATTTAATTAATTTCCTGTGCATTCACCCGGGTTGGCCTCCGAGAAGGATTTTTGCATAATCCATTGTGGATTGGATTTGGATTTTCTTGGCTTGGATGGAGTGTTGGATTACTCTTCATCATATTCCTTTGGCCATAACTTCTATTGTTTCGGGTTGGAGATTTTTGTCTGTGTTCTTCGCATTTGGTTTTCAAAAGACTATTTGCTCAGTGTTTGTGATGTTTGTTGGGGCTGAGTGAAATGAAAATACATTTGGATTAATACTATGCATTGGTAATAAATTTTAATAAGGGGGTTTTGATCTATATATATGTTGGTTTTGTCATGAAAGACTTTATGTGTTTGTTGTTGTTTATTTCTATATCTACTTGTGATGTGGGTTTTATCCCGATTGCAACATGATTTGATTTTTGTTGAGTATTTAGCTTTGTCATTTGATTTCCTGAGCCTTTTGCATCTCTTTTGGTTGTATTTTTTAAGTCAACTTGAATCCTATGATTTTCTATGTTGATCGCAAGTTTTGTTTTCCTGCCTGTCGGAGTAAATGCGTTGATTTATTGACTTTGCTATTGTTTTTATTATATGTGCTATTGTATTCATCGTATGCACTAATTTGAGTCTTCTATGTGTTATTAAGTATATCATATGCATAAATCTGCATATTGTATGCGTTGAAGTATTGCTTGCCAATGTTGTTTTAGCCTATGTATGCACGATAATATTTAGTACATGCGCTAATATGTTCTTTATATGCACTATTTGTTGATCAGATGTGTCATTCTGTCTATCTTCACCTTCTGTATCAGTTTTGGGATTTTCTGAGTTTTCTGTTTTGGTTTTCAAATAACCTGAGGCTATTTTTAATTCCTGAGATGTTCCAAGACTGTTTCATTGACTGATTATTGAATGATTTGGCTATATTTGGTTATATGTGATTATTTGTATCTGGGATTTGTGGTTATATTACTATATGGTGGATTTCTTGATTTGCCTAAGAGGCTGTCGTGTTGCATATGATGTTGTTGGATTGATTTGACACCTTGGACTGCCAGGTCTTGTATTATTGTCATCCCATGGTCATGTTGATATATTTTATGTTATGGATTTCTTTGTTGTAACCCTAAGGTCTAGGTGCATGCTAGGGGGAATGGGCTTCCAAGTGAGTGACTAGGATTACAAGGGGGTAGACAGCCAAGTACCTGGGGTTTAGATCGCTAGATATCTCATTGGGAGTTTAACTTTGCAATCAAGTGATAACTTAATATAATAATTCTTGGGTTTCGATAGCATAGTTCATCTTATTAAGATAAGAAATGGTTGGTGGCCCCTCTGCCTTGCCTAGTGGTAGTCATCCGAGATAGGATTGGGAAGGCCTTGGTAACCTAAGTAAGCTAATATCCCTTACCCCATTAAGGTTGAGATGTCTTTGCATGTGCATCTAGGATGGTCGTGACAGGTGCCCAGGTTCTCATTTGTTGCATATGATGACACTCTTTTCCCTACATGTAGGTCCCAGTGCCTTAAGTCATGTTTTGTTGTGTTGCCTCTGGAGGATTTATGATTGGATATTTTATTTTTTGCATCCTTGTGTTAGTTTTGCATTATCCTTTGGTTGTTAGGTGTCAGCCTAGATCTAGAGTGTGAGTGGGACCATGTGTCATCTCTTAGCATGGTCGGGTGGTTCCTTATGGTTCCACATGGTCGAGTGGTTTGATGCCTTCTTCCATTGGGATGTTCTTCGTTGGATGCTTCTGCGTGGTTGTGGATCTTTTGTCTTCTCAGCTATGGATGGATACTAGTAGCATATTAATGTATATGGTTTATATGGTTTATGCATGTATTAGACTCATGATGTAATTGTACTTGTAATTGAGAGTTATGCTCTTTGATGTAATCGGATATTGTGTAGTAGATGAGATAGTAGTGGACATATTGATGTATCATATGTACTTTGGATATTGATTCATTAATGGAAATTATGGTTTTGGATATATTGTTATGCATTTGTTTTCATGTATGGGATTGGGAACATTTAGCATTGGTGTTTAAAAATGAACCTAAAGGGATGGTTAATGTATTCATATTAAGGATAGTAAATAATCATATATGCATGGAAATGATAAATATTGTTACAATTTAGTATGCATTAGGTCATGGTGGTAATTGTGTTATCATGCTTATGATGTTATGTTATTGCTTATGGGTAGGAATAGGTAATGACATTGAGATACCCTAGGGAACGATATTGATGTTTGTGTTTATTTCCGCTTGCGATATATGCTCTTGTGATTATGTTCATGAAGATTAAATGTTATCTTGTTAATGGTTGTATTATGCATATGAGTAGTTGGTTATATGTGTTGTGCTAGAACATGTTTTTTTTTTAATTATCTCTATTTGCATGTTAGTCTATTAGTTTCTCTAGGATATTTTTGCAGGCACACACACACACACACACACACACACACACACACACACATATAGAGAGAGATATATTTATATAAAAATAAAGATTTAGGAGAGGTGGAAACATAAATAAATGGTGAGAGATATAAAATGAGAGAGAGGGAGAGAAGCGAGGGAGGATAGATGGAGAGAAACATAAAGAAATGGAGAGAGATGGAATAAGATACAAGATGGAAGGAGAGAGAGAGAGGGAGGGATGGATTTATCTCCATTTATTTATATTTCTTCCTCTATCCTCCCTCTTTCTCTCCCTCTCTCTCACTATTGATTTTTGTTTCCCTTTTCTCCTCACTCTTGCTTTATATATAAATCCCTCTATCTATCTCTCTCCATCTCTCTCTAATTTTATTTTTCTCTTTTTATCTCTCACCCCCCCCCCCCCCCCTCTCTCTTTATCTCTCTCCTTATCCCTCTTATCACTTTACCACCTCTCTAAATTTACATCTTTTTTTTCTGCATCTCTCTATCTCTTTATATCTCTCTTTGTCATCCTCTCTATCTCTTTGCCTCTCTATTTTTATTTCTCTATCTCTCCATCTATCTCTAGATTCCCATCCTCTATTTGTCTTTATCTTTATCTATCTCACACTTTTTCTCCCCCCTCTAAATATATCTTTGTCCTCTCTCTCTCTCTCTCTCTCTCTCTCTCTCTCTCTCTCTCTCTCTCTCTCTCTAAATATCTACAAAAAATACTCTTCCAACACTAATTCAGAATGCTCATTGCTCTAAGTATCTACAAAAATATTAACATGAAACGAGAAAAAAATTAAAATAACTTCATTTATAACCTCTAATGACCAAATAGGAAGCTATCATCAACCATGATCACTACAGTTATTTCTTTTCCCTTCACTTATGTAAAAAGGACTAAGTATAAATATAGTGGGAAAATATTTTTATGCTTGAAAACAAAAAGAAAAAGGATTCAAATAAAAACTATGACAATTATTATCATTATTATTTTTGGCAAGGTGGCAATGCCACTTGATATATTTTATTAATGATATATATTTTTTACAATATATTTAAAAATTGGTTCAAACTGAGCTCCCAGAGAAAAGAACCAACAAGAAAAACTCTGGTCATTGCTCATCAACATGACTATAGTAGAGAAGTAGTGAACAATCCTCTAGCCAGAGCTAGTTACAAAATAGAGATCAGCAAAGGAGCATGCAGGCTCATTTACAAATAGGAGCATACAAGCTCATTTTACAGAATAGGAGCATGCAAGCTTATTTACAAAATAAGGACATGAAAAAGAAATAACATAGGCTGCCCATTGAATGAAGAAGAGAGCTCCAAAAAGCAAGAGGACTAAACCAACATCGAAGGACAGATCCATCTTCATGGGATATCTTGAAGGCCCTGCAACAAAGAACTCCTGCAACCAAAATTGACATGCCCCTACACCAAAAAACACCCGCAACCAAAATATATATATACTACAGAACGTAGAGAATTTACAAGAAACACAAGGGTCCAAAACATAACTGACACCAATGACATGAGATATGCGATCCGCCATTATAAACAAATGCCAAAGGAGAAGAGGTGAATGCGGAAATGCTAGAGAGAAATGAAGCCCTAAATTTTTATGCTGTAAATGAAAAGAAAGAGGAGATATATCATAAAAAATCTGACAAACCAAAAGAAGCGGCATACAGAGATAATCATGAAAACAATGTCATGCCAAACTTTAAATGGCATATGAAGGATAGATTCACAATGTGAAAATAAATATCTCTAGATTTCGCACCAGGAGAGAGTACCAAACACACGAACAACATCAATAACAACCAACTCATTATTAATGAATGCCAAGTGATGATCGAGTAAAGCAAAGTACCTCAAATCAAAACCAAATGGAATTATGAAAAGGAATATCTCACCAAGAGGAGAGAATATCAACTCGTATAAACAAGCAATCATATAATAAGAACGATTAAATACTCGACTCTCTACAGGCTATACTTAATAGGTGTACATAAGATTTTTTAGCCTAGCCTATGCCAAGTGAGCAATATATTATTGTTGATTTCTAAATTTTTTAGGCTATCAAGAGGTGAGCAATATATTTTTAGTTATTATTTAAGCTTCTTTTTTTATCGGTGTACACAAGATTTTTTAGCCTAGCCTATGCCAAGTGAAGCCACAAGTAGAAGACCTGAAGCAATCATCGATGAGGAGGGACCTCAAAGAGATCGATCTGGACCGGTCAGCAAGAGTAAACACAACAGAAATACAAAGATATGATGGAGGCAATGTAGAACAGATTGTTTCATTGCATGGAATTTGATTACATCCAACCAGTAACAACCGGGTTACAACATACTGGCTCACAGGCCTGGTAGAATAGGTGTCAACCGGGACCTCGAATCTTAAGATCTATCTTCTACACACAGTCTAGCTACTTGATTCTCTGGATGATTACATTCTAATGCGCAATTACAATTATATATATTGATCCAAAGGATCCAGTCGGTCCAAAGGGATCAAAACCTGAAGAACAAGACCTAACATGCAAAATAAACAAGTTCAAACTCCGCCAAGAGATTCCTCCGAAAAATCCAAAGGATGAAATGTAGGTCACGGGACAAGGTCGACCACACACCAAGGAACATCAGAATCAATTCCCAAGGCTCTGCAAGCTTCAAAAGGGGTTTTGGTAGATCACCAAAATGGGTCCAGGCAACCAGTAACAAAGGACTGTCAACCGGTAATAGGAAACTGTCATAGAAACCGGTAGTGATAGCTTGCCGAAAAATGATCCAAATGCAATACAGTTTGGAAGCAAGAAAGACGATCAATTCTTCAAGTAGAATCCAATTCTATAGGGTCTGGTGAGCCAAAACCGGGACACACGAAAAGGAAAAAAAATGAAACTGCAAACAGAAAGGAAAATGTTTTTGGTTGATGCAAGATTGCTATGAACCGGGGATTCTCCTGTATCAAGACCTCATCCTTGGCATGAACACATAGCATTAACACAAATATTCCAAACCCATGAGCATGGTATCCTAGCAAGGTCATAAATTCCATAAGCACACTAGCCTAATGAGGGGTTGGAGCATAAAGTCACATGCATGAACACTAGTAACATCAATGCGAAGGTTCAAACTCGTGAACATATTGGATCAATGAGGGCAAAAATCTTTAAAATCTCCATATCCCAACATGGGTTTGAATGTTGGTGGAAACAACAAAAATGCCACACCTTAACCATCACACTATGCCATGAACAACTCTTATTTAAGCTTTTATTCATAGGATCAAGGTTGAATAATTTATGTAAGTGTATATCTTAAATATTTTAAAGGTAGTATAGAGTAATATTTTATTTGCATTATAATGACACAAGCATGAATATAAGGCTAACAATTCATATGATTGCCCAATTGTTCCTTATCCACATCATCTACCTTCTATCTATTTTATAGTGTATATCATTGGTGTTGTTTTATTAATCAATCCATCAAATACGATATTCAAAAAGAATATTGCAAAAACTCAAAAATAACTCTTGAATTGGAGGATATGTTAGGTTGCAGAGTGGAGTTGACAATGTGGGGTGACATCTACAGTAAGTAAAGCCAAGATCTCAAAGAGTTGTGTGACTCAAAAACTTTTCCCATTCTTTCTGTAAAGGTTGCACAAATTAATGATTTCAATATAAAATATGTGAGAAAAATTAGCACAAGCCAACTTATTATAAATTTGGATGCAAAGTCACAATGATTGAGACTCTAGTTTGATATGGAAAGGAAGAATCCATGTTTTCATTCTATTACGAAGGAAATCCCATTTGTGAAACGACTTGAAATGTTCAAAATTGTGACACAAATTACTTGGACGAGGGACTTGGTAGATCTAATAAACCTGACTAGATTGTGATAAAATCTACCTTCTTTCATAAAGGTAGATAATATGTTACATCACTTGCCCCTTGAAGATTGACATAGGCAATACAAAATGAAGGTGAACAATAGTGGAGATGGTAAATGACATTTTGAAAGATGTGATAAGAGTTTCCCTAAATATGATTTATAAATATATGCTTCAATGCCAAGTATAAGACCATATTGATTTGGCTTGTGCTAATGCTTTTGAAGAAGAGAGAGAAGATATTATGGGTGTTATGGAAAAATAATTAAACATGGTAAAGAATGAACAACAAGATGATACCAAGTTTTGACATATTTTAGGAAAAGTATTTTTGAATAAATAAATATTTAAACTAAAAAGTGAAAGAAGAGACTTATAATGATGAACATAGGATTAAATGCATTGGCATAAGAACAAAAAAATTGAATTATTCATCTGAAATAAAATTTTTATTAGATTCAATTGCTAAGCTCTAGGTTTTGTTACATTCAATCACTAGATTCGACAATGGAGAGCTAAAAAAATAGTTTTGAATGTGGCAAAATGGAAGTACATAGTCTCTTCATGAGGATTTGTGAGTAGATATAATTTGTTTTATATAATTTAGAAAATAAAAAATTGTATATTATCTTTTTTGCAATAAATTCATTGGATATCTCTCGGTGTATTTTAAATAAATTAGTTTAAAAATATATGCTAAATACATGAAAAAAAATACTATAAATAAGAACATAATAGACAATATTGCATTGAATTAACAATTTCATATTATAGTATATTGCTCACCTCTTAGAGGAGGTTACCTCTTGGAACAATGTTCAATACAATATAATTCGTTGATAACCCATTCTTCTATTAAAACTCTCTATTGAAACTTATTCTACTAAATATAAGTACTAATTTCTATGCACATGGGATGAACTTAGCAATTCATATGCATTTGATGCTTTTATTAATCCTCCCTTAATACAAAAGTAATTAATTAGGAAGAAATATCTTACAATTCATATACATTTGATGCTTTTATTAATCCTACCTTAAAACAAAGGTAATTAATTAAGAAGAAATTGTTAGGCTTGTGGGGCTTGATAGGGAATGTGTCCCCTAACAATTTTAACAACCCTCTAAGGTATTCATAATAATTGTTGAGACATGGACCAACTAGGACTTGAACCTAGGACCTTCCATATGTTGTTGGAATGCTCTACCACTGAGCTACTGGCCCCTCTTGGACCAGTCCATCGTCGGTCTGGGTGTGGCTTATTTCGAACACCAACAGCCCCCCTTAAGCCACACCTCTCGTGTGCTTGGGGCTCCTAGCCTAGACCTGGACCAGCTAGGACTCTAACCTAGGACCTTCCATATGCTGCTGGAGTGCTCTACATTGCGCTACTGGTCCCTCTTGGACTAGTCCATCATCAGTCCAGGTGTGGCTTATTTCCAACACCGACAATAATATCAATCCAAATAGAAATAAAACTCTGTGTGTGTGTGTGTGTGTGTGTGTGTGTGTGTGTGTGTGTGTGTGGCATCAGTAGGAAAGAATGGAGGGGAGAAAACCCCCGGTCTAGCCCAGATCCTTTAATGGATCATAAAGTCAAATCGTCGGTCTGGGTGTGGCTTATTTCCAACACCAACAGCCCCCCTTAAGCCACACCTCTCGTGTGCTTGGGGCTCCTAGCCTAGACCTGGACCAGCTAGGACTCTAACCTAGGACCTTCCATATGTTGCTGGAGTGCTCTACATTGCGCTACTGGTCCCTCTTGGACTAGTCCATCATCAGTCCAGGTGTGGCTTATTTCCAACACCGACAATAATATCAATCCAAATAGAAATAAAACTGTGTGTGTGTGTGTGTGTGTGTGTGTGTGTGTGTGTGTGTGTGTGTGTGTGTGTGTGGCATCAGTAGGAAAGAATGGAGGGGAGAAAACCCCCGGTCTAGCCCAGATCCTTTAATGGATCATAAAGTCAAATCGTCGGTCTGGGTGTGGCTTATTTCCAACACCAACAGCCCCCCTTAAGCCACACCTCTCGTGTGCTTGGGGCTCCTAGCCTGGACCTGGACCAGCTAGGACTCTAACCTAGGACCTTCCATATGCTGCTGGAGTGCTCTACATTGCGCTACTGGTCCCTCTTGGACTAGTCCATCATCAGTCTAGGTGTGGCTTATTTCCAACACCGACAATAATATCAATCCAAATAGAAATAAAACTGTGTGTGTGTGTGTGTGTGTGTGTGTGTGTGTGTGTGTGTGTGTGTGTGTGTGGGTGGGGGTGTGTGTGTGTGTGTGTGTGTGTGTGTGTGGGGCATCAGTAGGAAAGAATGTGTGTGTGTGTGTGTGTGTGTGTGTGTGTGTGTGTGTGTGTGTGTGTGTGTGTGTGTGTGTGTGTGTGTGTGTGTGTGTGTGTGTAGGAAAGAATGGAGGGGAGAAAACCCCCGGTCTAGCCCAGATCCTTTAATGGATCATAAAGTCAAATTGATATTTTATCTAACTAATTTTATTCTACAACAAACATACATTCCTAGTTACATACATTTCTGGGAAATAATAGAAATTTCTTAAGATTTGCCTTAATACATTCTATATGTTGTGAATCAGACCTATTCCTCTTTAGATTTCATTGCTAAGGTATACCATGCCATATGAATCATAGAGACCGAGATTATGCCTGCACATGAGCCCTGTTGCTCCTACTAGCTCGTTTAGAAGCAACTGTGTTCCTTAATTCTACAAAAAAGAACACCTTAACACATCTTACAGCCAAGACCATTGTTAGTAGCACTATAAAGCCTTGCTTATCAATAAATTGTCAACAATTAAATTCAACCTTCCATTCTTAGTTATTGAAATCAGCCTCCCATAAAGGTTATTGTACCCTGATTCATCTCTTATTTTGGGACCACATACGCCACTGTTTGTTTTAGTATTAATATAAGAGATTACCAAGGGTACAATAACCTGAAGGGCGGGTGGAGTAACTGGATATTAAAGAGTACATAAATATTCAAATACGAAACAAAACTAAAAGCTAAATTCATCATGATTATACTGTCAGAACAAGTATCAATGACATCTCATACATTTCCATTTGAGCCTGTATGTCGTCGATCCATTACATTGATTGTATAGATCATGATATTAAATCTGGTGCATATAAATATCTTAACAAAAAAAAGACAACCCTATCCTCCTTCACAACTTATATCTTATATGAATGTAAGGCTGCCAGAATTTAGAAGGACGGAGCAATTCACAAACATGACATATTCATATCAGAATAAAGGTCAATTGCCAGGCTATTTTAGCTTTGAACCTAACATAGGAAACCAAATCTACAAAGCTTCAGTCAAAGTAAAGAGTAACACCAAAGGTCCACCATTGACCCCAACCAGAGATCTTAGTGAAGCAGAGAAACGAAAAAATACACAGTTCACAACCCTTCTGTTGTTTAGGAATCAGTTCCTTATCAATGTATGATTTTATCTATATTACAAAATTTAAAACAAACTGAATATATATATGTATATATATAGACAAGAAAGGCAAAACAATGATGTCCTATCCACTGAACCATTCCATTCTTAGCATCACCTAGGCTAGAACAAGATATACTACCATGTAACTTAATCTATTGCATGTTAATTCAGCCTAACCAAGAAGGTATTTAATCCTCCTTTTTTGTTCACTTAAAAATCATGCAAGAGCACCAGGAGGTAGCTATAAACAAGTCCTACAAATACATTCGAGATAGTAATAACCATGTATTTATAGATTAGAGCATAATATATATCCTTGATAGTCTTAAGAGTATATATAGTTCAACCCCATATTATACAAGGGTCTATTTAAAGTATACTGTAAGAGTCTATTACTACAAAAAGAGATTAAGTTCCTCAGAAGATAATCTTATAGTATCAACCCACTTCCTATTAATATGTAGACAAGAAACTACCCTGTCCCTATCAAAGAACCTCAACTAATCATCTTCCATGTCTAACAGGTCCACAACATCATTTACAGCCGAATGAGGGGTCCTCTTCCCGGTTCGACTCGTTTCTGCACTGTTACAAGAGGCCCCCATATTGTTTTTGTTCATGCCTTTCACCCATGCGGCTTTGATAATCACCGGTGGAAGCACTTGAATTTTATCCAAAGGGATATCATATGTGGGTGCAGGGGTTTCATACCCTTCTTCCTTAAGATAGTTGATCCACCAATTAGGGTAAGGGGCCTCTTGAATGTGAAGCCATTTTAGCAGGAAATCCGCATTTATGCGAATGGTAGGCATTTGTTCATTGAACTTGGCTTCGCCCCGCACCATTAAAACTGGCCTTCTGGTGATAAAGTCTTCCTTATTTCTATAATCCTCTGGAAAGGGGATCAAAAGCCTTTCATCTATGCTACCAATAGCAATCTCAAAGAGACCTAAAAATTCCTCCTTAAAAAACATTAATCCAAGGAGAATTACCTCACTTTTACAAGTGCTTGCTCGCAGCAAGATGGCCGCGAATTCTGCAGGGATGTCACAATTTACCCTGTAGCGAAATTCTCAACTAAAGTGCTCTTCCCCCATGATTACTTGAATTGCCTTGAGGGTGAAGTCGTCAACATCCTTGAGGACCCTATACCATCTTTCTGCCTTAATTTCACCACGGAATGCCATGAGCCTGTTATCGCTAGCAGATACTAGTTTGATATTTGACTCCATTGCTAGAGTTTTAAGCACGAAATCTAAAGCCTACCTTGGAAAACTAAATCCTACATACCAATGTATATAGAGAAAAAGTCTGAGTACTAATCACTGAGAACCATCAATTCACATGATTGCTCATGAGGTGGCTCCTTCATAATTATACATATGCCAAAGTCATTTGAAGTGTTCATTCATTATTATCCCTCCATCCTTCGAAGTAATTATTACCAATTCATCCTGCGGAAAGAGGTTTCCAAGGCTAGCCTTAAGGCTTTGTTTAGATAAATATGTGTACTTAAGAGTATATATATACATATATGTATATACATATATATGTATGTATATACATATATATATACATACATATATACATATATATGTATATATGTATATATATGTGTGTATATGTATATATGTGTATATAAGTATATATGTGTGTGTGTGTGTGTGTAAGTGTACATATGCACAAATATATATATATCTGTGTGTGTGTGTGTGTGTGTGTGTGTGTGTGTGTGTGTGTGTGTGTGTGTGTAAATACATATATTTATATAAATATATATACCATAAACCAAATTCAAACTTAACCTTGTACCAAATTTCCCCCAACCCTAAATCAAATCAAACCTTAACTCTAAACAAATTCAACTCTAACCCAAACATTAAAATATATTGAATGTTGACTATAAACCTAACCAAACCTTAAGTTAAATTTAATCATAGACCTATATCAAAGTCAACCCTAACCCTATGTTAAATTCAACCCAAATATTTAACAAAATTTTAGTCCTTATCCTAACACTAAATCAAATTAAACTCTAACAGTAAACTAAATTGAAGCCTAACCCTAAACAAAATCAACATAGATCCTAAACTAAATCAAATTGTAAACATATCTCATAAAATTCAACCCCAACCCTATCTCTATTTGAACTTTCACCATAACCCTATTTAACCACTTCTAATTGAAATGAGGTTACTAATAACTTTCTATAGATGTAATTAATTTTTCTTAAAAGAATAAAAAAAAATTCATTGAGTACGCATTAGTTAGTTATTTGTTATACTATTTAATTAATGGTAATTGCTTTAAAAATAGATTATTAGTTAGTTATTCATTATACTATTTAATTATTGGTAATTGCTTTAAAAATAGATTATTAACTAATTTTGTTGAACTTTAAAATTGTACTTTCAAATCAAATTGGGACATGTATAGAGATATTATCTTTAATTTTAAAAAATTTGATAAAATATAATTTCAATTCCACTTGAAATTTTAAGTTTGAAAATTTTAATAAATTTCTATAAATGAAAACGTTTTTTCTTTAAAACAAAATAAATTAATGCTAATTAGGGTTAGAGTTAAGATCAAAGGTTGGATTTGAATTAAGGTTACCTTGTTAGTATTAGGGTTAATAATATTAGGGTCATATTTAACCTATTAGAATTAGAATATATAGAGAGTTTAAATTAGAATTAGGGTTAGTGTTAATCTTAGGATAGACAAAACTAGAGTTGTGGCCTCAATCATAATTTTATATCCCCAATCCTAACACTAACTCCAACCCTCATTATTTTCAAGTATTGCGTGTGTTGGGTTAGGATTAGAGATTGAGTTAAATTAGGGTTAGGGTTCATGTTAGAGATAGGGTTTAATTAGGGGTTTTGTTTAAGGTTATGGTTAGTGTTTAGTTAGTGTTAGGGTTCTAAGATAAATCTTGAGGTTAAGGTCAAGGTTGTGGTTGTGGTTGTGGTTGGGGTTTAATTAGGGTTAGGGTCATAGTTTATTAGGGCTAGGATTAAGATTCTAGGAGAAAGCTTAGGTCAAATTTAGGCTTGGGGTTGATGTGATGGTTCATTTAGAGTTAAGGTTAAAGTTAGGGCTCAATTAGGGTTATGGTTAGCAATACATTTGTTAAACTTGTTATAATCAATGTCTTACATCGTTAGGTTAGGGTTAGTGTTAGTATTAAAGTTATAAAATAAACTTTGGTATCAAGGTTATGGTTAGAATTAAAGTTGCACTAGGGTTTAGGTTCAAGTTCAATTAATATTAAAACTAGAATAGGGATTGCCATTACAATTAGGGTTAATGTTAGGGTTAAGGGTAGGTTAGAATAGGATTAAATGAGATTAGGTATCAATTAGGATTATAGAAGAAATCTTTGACTTAGGGTTAGGATTAGGGCTAGGGTTATATTACAAATAAGCTTAAACAATGATAAGGTTTGAATTAGGGTTATGGTTGGGTTTTAATTTGGGCTATAGCTAAAATTAGAGTTAGGGTTAAATTAGGGTTAATATTAATTTCATGCTAGGGTTTAAACAATGTTAGCATTAGGGTTAGATTCAATGTTGGACTAGGGTTAAAGTTAGGTTAGAATAAGAATTAGAGATAGAATTTGGATTATGGTTAAATTAGGATGAGGTTTCAATCGGTTAGGGCTAAGATTAAGGTTAGCGTTCAACTTTAATTGTGGCTTAATAAGTGTTAAAGTTAGGATTCATTTAAATTAGAATTAAAGTTAGGATTAAATTTTGGGCTATGTTTCAATTAAGTTGGGATTTAGTTAGGGTTAGGTAAAATTATGGTTAGAGTTCAAAAAGAGTTGATTAAGTTCAATTAGCGTTAAGGTTAGAATTAGAATTAGAAATAAGGAAATATTCAAGCTAGGGTTAGGATTAAGTTTTAATTATGATTATGGTTTGAATATTATTAGGGTTAATAAATTAGGGTAGTAAGGTTAGAGTTAGGGTTAATGTTAGATTAGGATTCAATAAGAGTTAGCATTGGGGCTCAATTAGGGTAGGGTAAAATTATGGTTATAAAAAAATATGAGAGTTAAGGTTGATATATGGTTAGGGTTTAAATAGAGTTAGTGTCTAGAATCAATTGCAAGAGTTAGGTTTTATAATAGATAAGGGTTAGACTTAGAATTGGATGTATGATTAGGGTTAGGTTTCAATATATATCACATATATCAAACCTAATGTTTATATATAAGTAGATCATAGTAAATCAAATGTTAAATATTTATATTTTGAATTTCCCTTCAAGTTGGCTAAGTGATTTATTAAACCATTTAATGTCAATTTTATTACAATCAACTCTTTATTATTATGATTTTTATTCAGTAATGCAAATTGGAAATATTATCTTCCACTAACCAAAACAAATTTAAAACAATTTTGAAGATTAAAACATCAAAATATCACTTGAAGAGAATCAAATGTGTAAATACAAACTAATAATTATTTAAAATATACTTCATTTTTTAAATTTAAAGACATCATATATATATATATATATATATATATATATATATATATATATATATATATATATATATATATATATATATATATATATATATATATATATATATATATATATATAATTATATAAAATATAATATTTATTATTTATAAAAAATAGTATATATTAAAAAAAGTTGAATAGATAAACTAGACTATAATTTTTAAAGTATTATATTTCAAAAAATAAAAACATTAAAATTACATACATAAATATAAAATGACAAATAATTTATTCCCTACCAACTCATAGCCTAATTATCTAATGAATGAATACTTTTAATAATGCAATGCTCAACCTACAAATAATTAACAAACAAATAAACACAAAAAGCCCACCAAAAAAATAAACTAGGTAACCCTGCGACGATACCTAAATAATTTGTTGTTTTTCCTATTATATCTTGAATCTTCCATGTAGTTCTTTTATATATCAGGTACAAGTGGTACATTAGTCCATGTTGAATTTGAATTAAACCCCTTGAGTCTTTTCAACCTCTCGAATCTCTTCAGTTTCAGTTTCGGACAGTTAAATAGATAGAAATTCTCGAGACATGGCATCGTTCCCTCCTCCAATTCAGGAAACTCTTCTAATAATGTGAAACTACTAATCCAAAAAAGGCGGAGTTGTGGAAACCCTCCGGACTCTCCAAAACCATTGGGCAATTCTCTGCAGCTCTGGTTCCCACACAACTGTAAGCTCACTAGGTTGGGCATTCTCTGCAACTCAGGATAATCACTGCATTCACAATATTCTAAGCATAATTGCTTCAGATTTGCCAAATCACATATCCAACTTGGAACTACAAACCTGCACAATGTAAGATCTTCCAAATGTTTCATTGCTGTAATATTTTTAGGAAGCTGCAGAAGCTCCGTTTTCTCATCAATGTAACTGTACATTTCCAGACAGCGCATCTTTACCAGCTGTGCAAGGGTACATTCTTCCATCCTTTTCATCTGCATCTCATGGCTAATTTCTAACCATAGTTCCTGAAGCTGAGTCGTATTGGCCAAATCGCCTAACTGTATGGATCCGTCCTCTTCTTTGGAGAATGTCAAGTATGATCGCAGTGCTCTCAAAGAAATCAGCTTTGATATTCCCTTTGGCATGCGATCAATACCCCGACCTTCTAAACACTGAAGACATTGAAGTTCGCTTATCCATTCTGGTAATTGAGAGCAATAGATAGGGAGAGCAAGAAACAAGAGACTTTTCAGATGTCTCACACACTCTGGTAACTCCCGAATATCTATACCCGTTAAATTCAGAACTTTCAGAAGAATCATCTTTCCAACAGACGCAGGCAGTGTAGAGATATCTGTGGAGCTCAAATCCAGAACGCGCAGTCCTCTCATAGTGGTAAACAAGTTTGTGGGAATGCTTGTAATCATCTTGTTGTGAGATAGTGAAAGTGTACGGAGATAAACAGGATGGCTCTCTGAGATGGTCTTGATGACATGTACACCTTTCTTGGCCAGTAAAATCCGACTCCAGCCCCTGGCACCACTTGTATGTGTGGAGATTTCCTCAACAGAAAAGGCACATTTATTTTCTTCCGCTATGTGTATGGCCAAATCATGCAATAGATCATGAATTTTACAGAATTTATTAAATTTATAGGCACCAGAATAACCTGAATCAAAATCCGCATATACTTGAAGCTGTGCAGACACAGCTGAACAAGTAGATGTAACCAAGCCCACGCCATATCCCACTGGTCTTCTCCTGCTGGGACGAATCCTTCTCCTATCCAAAGATACATCAAATACCCTGCTTATATCTCCTCATCCTCGAGAAAGAAGGAAAGATATGCAAAACATGGTTTAAGGTGTGCAGGCAACGAGTCATAACTCAATTTTAAAATCTCCATGACAGGGTCAAGGTCACCAATGGGAGCAACTACTCTTTCGAGATGACGGTGCTTCAACTCCCATTTGTTGGGATGTCTGGTGTTGGCCAGAGATGCTGCTATCGTTTTGATAGCAAGAGGTAAATTTCCACATTGCTTTACAATCTTCCGACCTTCCTCTCCCATGTCCTTCAAAATTCTATTTCCCACACCATCAGGAAATGCGGTAACACAAAACAGCCTCCAACTGTGTTCGTCTGACAAATATGACATCTCATAAATTCAAACACTTGAATTTAGAGCAACCTGCCTATTTCTTGTAGTTACCACAACTTTACAATCTTTCTCAGCTGGCAGATCAAGTTTATCAATCAGAGAATTTTCAGTAGAGAGAGTCCACACATCATCCAACACAATAAGAGATCTTTTCCCTTGGAGATAGTCATGAATCAATTCAGCCGCTCTCTCTTCACTCACAAGTTCACTATGTATACCTATGTGGGAGGCTATATCATGTTGCAAATTCTTGAGAGAATAAGATCTAGAAATAGAAAGCCAAATAGAATGATCATACTTGGATTTTACGGCTTTGTAGACAATTTGAAGGAGAAATGTTTTCCCTGAGCCCCCCATACCAACAACGGCTATGATTTGAACTTGTGGGTCTTCCAACAAGCCTACCAAGCATTCAACTTTGGATTCTAACCCCACTGGATGTGAATATCTGGGCAGAAGACTAGATTTCTTCACCTGTGCTGATGTACTTGTTGATGCTGCCGCATCTGAATGAAGACCTTCCTTATGTTTTGCAACTTCCCCATGTCTTGGGAAGACATTTAGCTTCCCAACCTCTTGTTGCACAGCCAAGGCAATCTTTGTACACAGCATCTCGACATTACTGGTAATTTTAAAGGAATAATTCAAAAGCGTTCAAAATCAATATGGAGCGTAAAAGGGGAAAAATTAAAACACTGAACCATAATAGATTGGAAGCAAACAACCTAAACAAAATAGAAAAACTTAAAATACTGCAAAGCAATCTAAATAAAATAGGAAAAACTAAATGGGCAAAATAATCTTAGTCTTATTATGCATAGCTTCTGGTATCAATTACACGACTAGACTAGATTGGTCTGAAACTTTGAGAAAATAAACTCACAGAATTGATACCAAAATGACGCACAATAAAACTGCGGAAATCATATGAACTTACTCGTTAGATGTGTTGAATTTGTAGCCAGAGATGAGTGAAGAAGAGAGGAGGGCTGCTTTCCACTGGTCAATCCTGCTGCCACTGAATCTCTTCTTTTCTTGATGTCGAGCGAAAGCAGGTGCATAAACTCCCTTGTGAGGGTAGCGAAGGTCAGAAGGCTGGACATCACAAAATACAGGAATAAACAGAACCTTGGTATCCAACATGTCAACCAGTTCATCTAGACACCAAGGGGATTCCGCATAACCTGGTGAGAAGATGGCGATTTGGACACTGGAAGAGTATATGGCATTTTTTATGGCAGATTCAATTGGATCTCCCAATTGTAATGCTTGATCATCAAGAAATGTCCAAAAGCCCATTTCCTCCAGTGATTCGTAAAGCGCAAAAGCCACAGTGTCTTTCACGTCAGGGCCTCGGTGGCTTATGAATGCATCATATAACTTTTTAGATACAGAGGAAGACGCCATGAACGCAGATTCCAAAGAGGAATGAAAAATATAATTCAGACTGATCTAATTTTGACAAAAGCAGAGAAATTTTTGAAAGCTTTTAAGCAGGAGTAATGCGTATTAGGTAATGTTTCTCCAATAATTCAATTTCATCGATTGTAGCGTGACTGACACGATAAATGATGTTTTTCTATGCACGACTTGACTTCGCTACAGAGCTCACATGACAAGTGGTCTGACAATGATGAAAATGCCGAAGTCATCAACATCACGCATGTGAGAAATCCGTCCAAAATAGAGACGTGTTACGAATCTCGACCACACCCATGTGATTGCGTAAATTGTAAGCAAGGCCACTTCATTTTCTGTACGACTTTTCATTGGTTCTCGCTATTCTCCACTTAAAAAAGGCATGGGTAAGACATAATATCATACCATACACCATCCCTCATGCCATAGCATGATGACGGCCGATTAGACGGAAGGACTAACGGGACGGCAGCAAATGTTTTGACTTGCCATTACTTTCAAAAACCCCACTCCCGCCCAGGGTAATTTTAAATCTTGGTTGATTACATCTATCTACAAAATCTTTGGGCACATAGAACTCTCAAAGTGTAGTCGGATTTCAATTTATTTTTTTTTGGTCATTTCATAGTGTCGACCCATACATGAACTCCTTTGCATCAATAGTAGATAACTCATAATTTCCATAGTAGTGGACAAATGCTCCAGTAATTTTGCACAAATGAGCTAATAAAGGGCAAAATAATTAAAAAATTATCCACTATCGGTACATGTGATATTCACTACTGGTGCACTATTGTTACATTTTTTGGGCTCCTTTACAATCTATTATCGGGGGATTGACAAAAAGGTGTCCACTATTGGAACTATGTCCACTACTAGTACCCTTCCCCTAGTAAGAGTAAGTTTAATGGTATATTGTTGAATGTAAATAAAAAGTTGAGATTTTGTTGATGTCTTTTCGAGTTTGTATTTTTATATCTTTCTTTTGAATGATTGTTTCAAATTTCATGTGATAACAAATTAAGATGGAACTTTGAAAGTTGTGCTTGTGCTTTCCATGTATTCCACTATCAGAATAGGCAAAAGTTGGGCTTCTCATGGATACAAACACAAAGAGTCAAAGAAAGAAATTTACTGAGGCCAAATACATCTCATCTATGCAAATGTAGCATCTCTGCAAATGTAAGCTACATTACTGGGAGAATGCCAAAAATGCAGGATATTGAAGTTTTTGTAATTTAAAATACACGCATAAAAGTTTTTGAATAAACTTTTCTTAAATCCCACTTTTTCTTCACTCAGTTAGAAGATATGGCACTGCGGTCAATCTTCAAATCTAGAGTAGTTGATGAACATTACAATGTGAATGAAAACTTAACTTTTTTCCTATTTTAAAAATTTAGATGCCATTTAACCTTGTTGAGTGCTAAAGATTTAGATCCATGTCTATCTATGCAGATGAGTAAATATGCTCTACTGATGACTATAGAGGAGGTTGTCCCTGATTTGTGGTCTCCATTATTGAAATCTGCATGGAAAGAATCCCACTCCCAACTAGTTCAAGCAATAAAAAATAGGATGAATCTTGTACAATAATCTAAAATTTGCTATCTAAAAATAAGAGTAAATTTCTTGGAAGCAATTGTTCATTGAGAGCTCTGTGTTATGGAGACTTTATGTAATGAACTCATTTAGAGTTCTCATTAAGATTTCTCTGAGATTTTTATTGAACCATTTAGAGTTTTGTGTTTGCAGAGATATTTATGATTTTGTTTTCCAGCATTGAAAGTGGTTATATACATTTTTTTTTGATGGAGGTCCAGACCTGAGAGCACGACAGCCCAGCAAGGGCATGAAGTCCGAGAGCTGCCAGCCCAGCAGGACCGTTATATACATTTTATGATTATAAATTATGTAATTTTAAGAATTTCAAAGTCTTTTCACAAATTACTAAATAATTCCATTAATAAAATCTTCCATTCTTTTGCATAGGATTTTTTCAAATGATTTCTAAGGTTTTTGCTTGTTCTTTTTTATCTTTCTTGTAGCATACTTATATTTAACAAATCTTATTTAAGTGGAAAGATTAAAAAACGAAACGCTTTGATATGCTAGTTAAACTATAATCTCTTAATGATTGTTAAGATTTGTGATTTCTTTTTAATAAATTAAAAATGTCATACATTATGCGAATCTATATATTTTTAATTGATTTATCTGTAGATCTAACAAGTCAATATTTAAATAATGACTAAGATATTATTGTCTAGAATAAAAGACAACAAAAAAATGTGTAATATTTTTAACAAGAAACCATGAATATGATTTAAGGGTTGATAATTATAGTTTACTCTTAGATTTCTAGATTTATAATCTTTTTGTAACAGTTCAGAAATATTTTGGGAACTATAGAGTATATTGCAAGTTATAAAAGTTTTATTTTCATGTTTCATGGTGAAGTCATTGTAGCTTCTTAGTTACTCATTAGTTTAGGTGAAGCTATTCAATGCACCATAGAATGTGTTTAATATCATATTTATGGTCACAAGAAGAATTTTCTAATCTATGAATTATTATAGAAGATAGCGACACTAAACCTCTATAACCAAAAAAGAAGTTATTGTCTAGAGGGGACAATACCTCACTATTCATTTGAGATAACATCAACTCGACAAGAAAAAACACATCCTGTCATCTATGAACTAAGCTTTTGCAAGTTGTCAAATGCATTATGTAATTCAAGGAGTTCAACTTCATATTTATAATGTCATCCTATCACAACCCTACAACAACATAAAATGAGGAATGCACTTCTGTTAGGGTATACATTATTGTGTAACCTAAAGAGGATGGTTGTGATATCCAACCATTCATTTCAAATAACATGAAATTTGTAATAACCCACCATAATTAACTCAACAAAATTGACCATTCTTTTTTTGTGTGTTTAATTTAATCATTGTGTTTGATTCAATCACATAATCTGGGCATCCATCCATTCGGATTAGGCATTCATCCATCCGGGATGAGCATCTAACCATATGGGTTAGGCATTTGTCCATACAGGACATAAGATTTCATCTATCCAATACGGGATAGGCATCTACCCATACGAGGTAGGCATCTATCCAATTGGGATAGGAGGTGCTCTGGCCAGAGACTTAGACTCATCGGGACCATTCGGGTCCTGAGCCACTCACTAAGTACTACACTCTTCTAACAGAAGTGCACCGAGGTCGCCGTCCTTAGGAGTAATTAAATAACATAATACAAGCTTGAATTCCACCTCGAAATTTGGCTTAAAGCCTCCGGAAGTCAAGCGAATCCATACGGGATTCCTTCCAAGTATGCATTGAATTACTTTTTCCATATTAATTATCTTTCAAATTTGGATTCTTACTCAATCCTTCCTTACCAAGCCTAGACCCCACCCACAAACGCCTGAGTACGAGGGACAACTCCATCCCAAGACTGCCTACATACCCACTTCGGCACGGGATCAAGGTGTAAAGTATGTAGTTCTATTTTCTACTCTATGGTTTGATGTAAACTGATTAGTGGGTACGCAACCCTTTCTAGGGTCAATGTCCCAGACAGTTTCTCTGCGGTTGCTACCCACGGTGGTAGCGCTTAAACAAAGGCTCAAGATGGCCTATTGTTTGTGGCCTAAAACAACTACATCCTCTCACCTATCATAAGCGTCACCCTTGACCAAATTATAGATCACCAATATCTCTTCAAGATTAAATCAATTTCATAAAGCATTTTACTTAATCAACCCAAAAGGGGGGTTTACTATGGTTTAACTCAACGGATGAAAAATCATTTAAGGATTATCTTGTTAGATTATCGATCCAAGAGGGATTACCCGCCCCTTGGATTTTAACTTCCAAGTGTCCCTTATTACTCCCCGACGATTTATAGGGACGATGCCACAGACGTCATTGGTGTTGCTTTATTAGTCGTTAAGTGCAGTAGTTCAACACGACGGCATTACCCGTAAGCGTGACCCAGAGGCGTCATATATACCGAACGCTACTAGGTTTTGGTTTCCATCTTCCTTTATTTAGTTTTCTAACTAAGAGCTATGAAAACATCATACTTGAAAATAATTACTAATTGAACGTGCATAATTTTAATTAATTGAAATAACTACTTGATGAATCACGTAGAATAAAAAAAACCATAACTAAATTATTTATTATTCAAAACTTGAAATATAGCTTGCATGACAATGATCATTATGAAACTTGCATATTAATAATTACATGTGTAACTTGCATAGAGATGAAAACGTCAATAAATGCAATTAATGGTATAAGTAATTTGCATGATTCAAGAATAGCGTAATTTGCGTGCAAAATTAAGCAATGCAGTATTCCTATTACGGGAATAATTAATTATGGTCATAGGCCCCAAAAATAGCGATTAGTTTAGACTTTTGGTTCAATTTTGGATTAAATCACAATATCATAACTTAGTTGTTTTAAATGCATCTGAAAATTATCGACCAAGTAACTAAATAAATCTCCAATGGGTTGGGAGATTTCAATTATACCCATACATTTAACATTACAAACTCACTACACAATGATCCTAATTACTTATAAGTTTTACTAATTTAAAATTAAATCTTAAAATTTTATTTCCTAAGTTTAATTTTACAAATTTAAAAATTTATAATAATTAAACTTAAATTTTACTAAGCAAATATAACCATTTTTTTTTTCAATTTGTAAATTAATAGTAAAGGCACGGGGGTTATTTTTGTTTAAAGTAATGGGGAGTGGGAAGGGGCCCACGGGTCCCATCATCACTACGGGTGCAGGCCCGCAGTGATGAGGGGACCATCGTGGTCCCCCACACTACCCTGCGGCCACTGCCGTAGCAGTGATCACATGTTAGTGGAGGGTACCACGGGGTACCCCTAACCTGCGGCCTTAACTCCGCCCGTCCCTTCCTACAAAAGTTCGACATTCCGTGCGGGGTACTGTTTCGTGCACCGAAACAAATAAAATTTACTTTGCATAAATTTATTAATACTTCATGCATATATATATATATATATATATATATATATATATATATATATATATATATATATATATATATATATATATATTTATTTATTTATTTATTTATTGATATTTTTATAGTTTCATTCCAGAATATTAAATTGTATAAAAGGAGAACACATAAACAGGTATGTGTATAAGAGGAAAAATATTAATGCAAGAGTGAGAAATTTAATCCCAGGGACGAAAATATAACAGAGAAATAGAGAAATAATTTGCTCAGCAGTGCACAAATTATCAAGAAGTGGGTAGATGTTTGCCGAGAAATACAAAGCTCACCCAGAGGGATTTATATTCTGTTTTTCAATCTAAAATTCACAAAGACAGACTTATATTTCGCTTCCTCAGAGAATAATGGATACACTGAGATTTATATTTTGTTATCAGACGTCTTCTGTTTACAGAGAAGTTAACTTATTCATACTAGAGAATTTGATTCATTCACAGCAAGAAAATGAACAAGATTTTATTCATCGAATTTAATTCACAGCCTGCATCTCAAACAAGGTTTTATTAAATTAATCTAATTCACAACAAGGAGTCGAAAACGGATTTTATTCATCAAAACTAATTCACAGCATGTATCTAAACAAGATGTTATTAAATTAATCCAATTTACAGCAAGGAATTGAAAACAAGATTTTATTCATCAAAACTAATTTATAGCATGTATCTAAAACAAGATGTTATTAAATTAATCCAATTTACAGCAAGGGATTGAAAACAAGATAAATCTAATTCTCAGCAAGGAGTTGAAACAAGATTAATCTAATCTAATTTTCAGCAATGAATTGAACCAAGATTGATCTAATCTAATTCACAGCAAGAATAAGATGCATGACTCACGTAAAATAAAATAAAATAAATTAAAAGAACCTGGATACTTGCAACTTGATGTAGAATCCCTTATGAATTCTTCAATTAGCCTCCCTTGATCCTTCCAAGCTTGAAAAAATTCTCCCAAAACAACCTTAGCTATTCTCCAAAAATAAAATATGACTACCAAAGCAATTACTTGAGAAAAGAATTTTTTTTTCAAAGAATAACCAACTCCCATTTTTGAAAACTTGCATATCATTTATAAGAAAAATCCCTCTATTCCACTATCTAGAAAATTTAATTAAAAAAAGAGATTCTTTTCCAATATTGGACTCATGCAAATTGATTAAACTTAGTGGGGGGAGTTACATGCAAGGTGGTGGAGATTCCTCTAGAAGCTTCTTATTCTTCCTAAAACATGTGCCATAATTGGGAGTGGAAAATAAATAAATAAATAAAAATAATTATATTCTCCAAGTGTGTGTGTGTGTATTCATTTTTTATTCTTTTATAACATTCATTCAATCAATTTAAATAGCTTAACCAAAATATAATAGAATTGTACTTAAATCAAAAAGTGATAAAGGAGGGTTGTGACATCCTCCCCCCCTTAATTTGTGTATCATCCCGATGCACTTATTGAACGCATCCAAAAGAGTCTATAGTTCATAATTTAAAACAAAAAAGGAAACAACTGCTGCATTTCCTTAGTATCGTCCCAGGTGGCATTCTTTTCATCATACTGGTTCCATTGTACTTTGCATTGATCAACCTCTCTATTGCGCATCTGGCACTGGCGCCTCTCCAAGATTTTGAATGGCTCTATCATTATTCCTCCCATTTCCTGGACCTGTAAAGCATCCCAATTCAAAATGTGTTTCTCATCAGGTACATACTTTTTAAGAAGAGATACATGGAAGACATCATGGATTCGGCTCAACTGGGGAGGTAAGGCCAACCGGTATGCAACTGGATTAATCCTTCCCAATATTTCAAAGGGTCCAACATAATGAGGTGCGAACTTAGTCTTTTTCCCAAACCTTATGGAACTCTTGTGTGGCCTAACCCTTAGGAAGACTTTCTCTCCCACCTCAAACTCCCTTGGTGTTCTGTTTTTGTCTGCATAACTTTTCTGCCTATCTAAGGCTTCCTTCAATCTTTTCTTAATTTCCTTAGTTTTCCTTTCCATTTCCTTCAACATATCTAGTCCAATAATTACTCTATCTTCAAGACTATCCCAACTCAAAGGTGTTCGACATGGTCTACCATACAATGCTTTGAAAGGTGCCATTCCCAAAGATGTTTGATATGTATTATTGTAAGCAAACTCTACCAGAGGTAGGTAATCTTCCCATTTCTTCTGTTGGTCCATGCAGTACATGCGAAGTAGGTCTTCCATAATCTAATTTGTCCTTTCTGTCTGACCGTCGGTTTCAGGATGGTATGCAGTGCTAAAATTTAGTTGAGTTCCCAAAGTTGATTGAAGAGTGGTCCAAAATATTGAAGTGAATCTAACATCTCTATCTAATATGATTTTCTCTGGTATTCCATGCAACCTAAATATTTCCTTAACAAAATGCCTAGCCAAGGTAGGTGCATCATCCGTCAGATTCCCTGGTATAAAGTGTGCCACCTTAGTGAGTTTGTCAATTACCACCATTATTGTATCATGCCTAAAAGGTGACATGGGCAACCCTTGCACAAAATCCATGCTAATAACTTGCCATTTGTGTTGAGGTACATCATGTAACTATAACAATCCAGCTGGATGTCTATGTTCTGCCTTTACTCTTTGACACTCCAAACATTTAGCCACATACTTGACTATGTCATTCTTCATCCCTTGCCAAAAGTATAACTTCTTTAGATCTGCATAAAGTTTGTTAACTCCTGGGTGCCCTAAATAAGGGGCATTGTGAGCCTCCGACAAGAGTACTTCCCTTAAGTCTCCTGAATTAGAAATATAGATTCTATTATTGTATCTGAGCAACCGATCCTCATCCAATGTATACCCTTCAACCTTAGGATCAGTTGGATCATATTCTAAAGTCAATTTGACTTGCTCATACCATGGGTCGTGACCCTGCTCATCCATTACTTGCCTTTTGAAAGAAGTTTTGAATGTTGCTATAGTCATCAAGTGTCTCCTCCTACTCAAAGCATCTGCCACCCTATTTTCCTTCCCCTTAATATATTCAATTTCAAAATCATATTCACTTAGAAACTCTTACCACCTTCTTTGTCTGGCATTTAAGTGGGGTTGGGTAAAGATGTACTTTAGTCCTTGGTTATCTGACTTTAACTCAAAGGGCTTCCCTAGTAAAAAGTGTCTCCATTTCTGTAGGGCATGCACAATCGCTGCTAACTCTAAGTCGTGGGGTGCATAATTGACTTCATGAGTTTTTAGCTTTCTGGATTTGTAAGCTACTACCCCTTCATCTTGGAAAAGTACTCCTCCTAAACCTTTAATAGAAGCATCAGTTACGACTGTGAAGTGTCCATTCGGATCTGGTACTTTTAGAATGGGTGCTGACGTTAGTTTCCCTTTCAAAATTTGGAATGCCTTATCACTTTGTTTTGTCCACACAAACCTTTTACCCTTCCTTTGTAATGAGGTGATGGGGTTTGCTATCTTAGAGAATCCTTCCACAAACCTCCTATAGTAACCTGCTAGCCCCATAAAGCTTCTTACCTCTGAAACATTTTTAAGGATCGGCCATTCTACTATTGCCTTTATCTTATCTAGATCAACTGCTATTCCTTCCTTAGATATTATATGCCCAAGGTAGTGAATATTTTCCTCGAAGAAGGCACATTTTGACAATTTCCCATATAACTTATGTTCTCTCAACCTTTGCAAAACAATTTGTAGGTGTACTAAATGTTCCTCCTCATTCCTAGATTAAATCAATATGTCATCCAGAAATACCAAAACAAATTTATCCAAGTAGTCATGGAGTACACTATTCATTAGGTTCATAAATGCAGCGGGGGCATTGGTTACACCAAAAGGAACTACTCTGAACTCATAATGCCCATATCTAGTCCTGAAAGCTGTCTTTAGAATGTCTTCCTCCTTAATTCTGAGTTGATGGTACCCTGACCGGAGGTCTATCTTTGAGAAAACTGCTGCTCCTTTCATTTGGTCAAAAAGATCCTCTATGTGAGGTAAGGGATACCTATTCTTTATTGTGACCTTGTTCAACATCCTATAGTCGATGCATAGTCTTAAGGTTCCATCCTTCTTCTTAACAAATAAGACTGGCGCTCCCCATGGTGATACACTTGGCCTTATTAATCCCTTAGCTAAGAGTTCCTCTAATTGCATTTTGAGCTCTTGTAATTCAGTTGTGTTCATTCGGTAAGGTGCCCTTGATACTGGTTCAGCTCCTGGTAGTACTTCGATAGAAAAGTCAAACTTCCTTTTAGGGGGTAAGCTAGGTAATTCTTCTGGAAATACATCCTTGAATTGTTTTAAGAAAGGGGTATTTTCAAAGGTTGGGGTATTTTCCTCTTTCCCTTCATCGATTTCAACCATATAGATTAGGCCTCCTCTTCTTCTTTCCTTCTTTAATTGCATGGTTGATATGGTTTCTATACTAATGGGATTAAACTTTCCTTGGATTTTGACCCTTTTTCCTCCATCATCCAAACATTCAACAACTTTGCTATAGCAATCTACATTAGCTTGATGGTCTGTTAACCAACTCATTCCAACAATTACATCATATAATCCTAAGGGTGCCACATAGAGATCTACCCTTGTTTCAAACTCAAGAAATTGTACCCTTGCCCTCGGCAAACACTTAGTTACTTCCCTAGTTGCCTTATCCCCATATTGAACCATCCATGATGACTCCATTTGATTAACTTTTAATGCATATTTGCTTACTAATTCAGGTGAGATGAAACATTCAGATGATCCAGTGTCAATTAGAATTGAAATTGGTTGTTCAAATAGTGTACCTGTAGTTTCCACGGGAACATTCTAGTATCTTCCTCTTCAGTTCCTAACTATTGCATGAATCCTTTGTTGGGGCCCTTGTTGGGGTTGATTGGCCCTAATGTGTCCTTGCATCCTGGGACACTCTCTAGCAAAATGGTTTCCCCCACACATGAAGCATCCACCTGGAGGACCCCTCCTACCTTCATTCCTAGGGGGATCATTCCTTGTTTCATTGGCCCTGGGTGGATAAGTTACCCTGTTATGCTAGTCATTCCTGTTATAGTTGCCTCTGTTATTATTGCCCTTGTTATTATTATTATTATTTCCATTCCTCTGATATTGATTAGGAGGTGGCCTTCTTTCGGAAGAATTATTCTGTTGACCTTTGTTGAAATTAGTGTTCCCATTGAATTCCTGCTTCCTTTTAAATGAGTGGTTCCCATTATAGTTCTGCCCTGCTAGTGTTTGAATCTTCCTCTCTTGCCTTAGGGACTTTTCAAGTACTTCGTTCATGTTTTTGGGTCCATGCATGTCAACCTCTGCCCCTATGTTGGTATTTAGCCCCAAAATGAACTTCCTTGCTTGGCCTTCTTCATCTTTCTGGTACATAGGTACATACTTAAGCAATTTAGCGAACTTATCCCAATATTGTTGGACTGATAGGGGCCCTTGACGTAGATTATGGAATTCTATCACCTTCTCATCAAAGAACAATTGAGGGAGCCACCTCTCTCGGAAGTGGTGAACAAATTGATCCCATGTGACCGTATCCCTGCTATACCCATTTTGTTCCTTGGTGTTGGTCCACCAACTAGCTGCCTCCCCTGTGAGTTGATAGGAACCCCATAAGGCTTTGGTTGTTTCGCTAAAATCTCTTAGTTCAAAATACTTTTCCATTTCACTTAACCAATTCTTAGCTCCTTCACCAATTTGCCTCCAATCGAACATAGGAGGGGTGATTTTCTTTAGATCCTTGGAGAGTTCCAATATGTTATTTTCTTTTCTATTACCCACCATATTCCCTTGATTGCTACCAGGGTTTCCATTTTCAGTACCACTTCGATTTTCAAAGTCATTCTGCCTTTCCCTAAGGTCCTGCATTGATTGTTCCAAAAAGTTGATTTTATCTCTTTGTTCGGTTAGAAGGTTGATTATAGCCTCGACCCCATCTTCGTTATTTCTTGGGTTATATCGATCCCATTCATGGTCTTCCTCATGGTTTTCTTCATGGTTTTCCTCATGGTTTTCTTCCCTTTGACTCCTAGTACGTCTTCCATTACCCCTTCCTCTTCCTCTTCCTCTTCCTCTAGCCATTCTAGGTTTTTACCTGAAAGTTAAATTATGTAGTTAGTTCTTGGTTTAGGATTTTAAAATTTAATTTCTACCGTTGCAAAAAAAAATCCCTTAGTTGTATAAATTGAAGTGAGCACAAGGCCTAGATTTGAACCTTTGCTCTGATACCACATGTAATAACCCACCATAATTAACTCAACAAAATTGACCATTCTTTTTTTTGTGTGTTTAATTTAATCATTGTGTTTGATTCAATCGCATACTCTGGGCATCCATCCATTTGGATTAGCCATTCATCCATCTGAGATGAGCTTCTAACCATACGGGTTAGGCATTTGTCCATACGGGACATAAGATTTCATCTATCCAATACGGGATAGGCATCTACCCATACAGAGTAGGCATCTATCCCATCGGGATAGGAGGTGCTCTGGCCAGAGACTTAGACTCATCGAGACCAGACTTAGACTCACCGGGACCATTCGGGTCTTGAGCCACTCACTAAGTACTACACTCTTCTAAAAGAAGTGCACCGAGGTCGCCGTCCTTAGCAATAATTAAATAACATAATACAAGCTTGAATTCTGCCTCAGAATTTGGCTTAAAGCCTCGGGAAGTCAAGCGAATCCATATGGGATTCCTTCCGAGTATGCATTGAATTACTTTTTCCATATTAATTATCTTTCAAATTTGGATTCTTACTTAGTCCTTCCTTACCAAGCCTAGACCCCACCCATGAACGCCTGAGTACGAGGGACAACTCCATCCCAAGACTACCTACATACCCGCTTCGACACGGGATCAAGGCGTAAATTATGTAGTTCTATTTTCTACTCTATGGTCTGATGTAAACTGATTAGTGGGTACGCAACCCTTTTTAGGGTCAATGTCCCAGATAGTTTCTCTGCGGTTGCTACCCACGGTGGTAGCACTTAAACAAAGGCTCAAGATGGCCTATTGTTTGTGGCCTAAAACAACTACATCCTATCACCTATCATAAGCGTCACCCTTGACCAAATTGTAAATCACCAATATCTCTTCAAGATTAAATCAATTTCATAAAGCATTTTACTTAATCAACCCAAAAGGGGGGTTTACTATGGTTTAACTCAACGGATGAAAAATCATTTAAGGATTATCTTGTTAGATTATCGATCCAAGAGGGATTACCCGCCCCTTGGATTTTAACTTCCAAGTGTCCCTTATTACTCCCCGACGATTTATAGGGACGATGCCACAGACGTCATTGGTGTTGCTTTATTAGTCGTTAAGTGCAGTAGTTCAACACGACGGCATTACCCGTAAGCGTGACCCAGAGGCGTCATATATACCGAACGCTACTAGGTTTTGGTTTCCATCTTCCTTTATTTAGTTTTCTAACTAAGAGCTATGAAAACATCATACTTGAAAATAATTACTAATTGAACGTGCATAATTTTAATTAATTGAAATAACTACTTGATGAATCACGTAGAATAAAAAAAACCATAACTAAATTATTTATTATTCAAAACTTGAAATATAGCTTGCATGACAATGATCATTATGAAACTTGCATATTAATAATTACATGTGTAACTTGCATAGAGATGAAAACGTCAATAAATGCAATTAATGGTATAAGTAATTTGCATGATTCAAGAATAGCGTAATTTGCGTGCAAAATTAAGCAATGCAGTATTCCTATTACGGGAATAATTAATTATGGTCATAGGCCCCAAAAATAGTGATTAGTTTAGACTTTTGGTTCAATTTTGGATTAAATCACAATATCATAACTTAGTTGTTTTAAATGCATCTGAAAATTATCGACCAAGTAACTAAATAAATCTCCAATGGGTTGGGAGATTTCAATTATACCCATACATTTAACATTACAAACTCACTACACAATGATCCTAATTACTTATAAGTTTTACTAATTTAAAATTAAATCTTAAAATTTTATTTCCTAAGTTTAATTTTACAAATTTAAAAATTTATAATAATTAAACATAAATTTTACTAAGCAAATATAACCATTTTTTTTTAAATTTGTAAATTAATAGCAAAGGCACGGGGGTTATTTTTGTTTAAAGTAATGGGGAGTGGGAAGGGGCCCACGGGTCCCATCATCACTCCGGGTACAAGCCCGCAGTGATGAGGGGACCACCATGGTCCCCCCCACTACCCTACGGACACTGTCGTAACAGTGACCGCATGTTAGTGGAGGGTACCACGGGGTAACCCCTAACCTGCGGCCTTAACTCCGCCCGTCCCTTCCTGCAACGGTTCGACATTCCGTGCGGGGTACTGTTTCGTGCACCGAAACAAATAAAATTTACTTTGCATAAATTTATTAATACTTCATGCATATATATATATATATATATATATATATATATATATATATATATATATATATATATATATATATTTATTTATATATATTTTTATAGTTTCATTCCAGAATATTAAATTGTATAAAAGGAGAATACATAAACAGGTATGTGTATAAGAGGAAAAATATTAATGCAAGAGTGAGGAATTTAATCCCAGGGATGAAAATATAACAGAGAAATAGAGAAATAATTTGCTTAGCGGTGCACAGATTATCAAGAAGTGGGTAGATGTTTGCCGAGAAATACAAAGCTCACCCAGAGGGATTTATATTCTGTTTTTCAATCTAAAATTCACAGAGACAGACTTATATTTCGCTTCCTCAGAGAATAATGGATACACTGAGATTTATATTTTGTTATCAGACGTCTTCTGTTTACAGAGAAGTTAACTTATTCATACCAGAGAATTTGATTCATTCACAGCAAGAAAATGAACAAGATTTTATTCATCGAATTTAATTCACAGCCTGCATCTCAAACAAGGTTTTATTAAATTAATCTAATTCACAACAAGGAGTCGAAAACGGATTTTATTCATCAAAACTAATTCACAACATGTATCTAAACAAGATGTTATTAAATTAATCCAATTTACAGCAAGGAATTGAAAACAAGATTTTATTCATCAAAACTAATTTACAGCATGTATCTAAAACAAGATGTTATTAAATTAATCCAATTTATAGCAAGGGATTGAAAACAAGATAAATCTAATTCTCAGCAAGGAGTTGAAACAAGATTAATCTAATCTAATTTTCAGCAATGAATTGAACCAAGATTGATCTAATCTAATTCACAGCAAGAATAAGATGCATGACTCAAGTAAAATAAAATAAACTAAATTAAAAGAACCTGGATACTTGCAACTTGATGTAGAATCCCTTATGAATTCTTCAATTAGCCTCCCTTGATCCTTCCAAGCTTGAAAAATTTCTCCCAAAACAACCTTAGCTATTCTCCAAAAATAAAATATGACTACCAAAGCAATTACTTGAGAAAAGAATTTTTTTTTCAAAGAATAACCAACTCCCATTTTTGAAAACTTGCATATCATTTATAAGAAAAATCCCTCTATTCCACTATCTAGAAAATTTAATTAAAAAAAGAGATTCTTTTCCAATATTGGACTCATGCAAATTGATTAAACTTAGTGGGGGGAGTTACATGCAAGGTGGTGGAGATTCCTCTAGAAGCTTCTTATTCTTCCTACAACATGTGCCATAATTGGGAGTGGAAAATAAATAAATAAATAAAAATAATTATATTCTCCAAGTGTGTGTGTGTATTCATTTTTTATTCTTTTATAACATTCATTCAATCATTTTAAATAGCTTAACCAAAATATAATAGAATTTTACTTAAATCAAAAAGTGATAAAGGAGGGTTGTGACAAAATTAATAAGCAAAAATAGTGTATTCTAAAACAATATTTTAAAAAACATTATATTGTGATATATAGGTTGCAATATACATTGTGTTTTGTAACTTACAAAATATTAGCTAATGGTCGATGGGTGTAGTGTTGTAAGTTGTAAACCTTTTAAATTTCACACTCATTTTAGGGCTCTTTCTTTAGTGTGCCTCATTTCACTTCAATTTCATATCTAGGTATTTCCCTATTTTCACTTTAATGAATATAAATATTAATCTATTTCATTTGATTCCATTTAGGCCCTTCCCAATTTCAAATTTAAATTATCTTTTTGATACATTTAACTATCACAACTCTACATCAACATAAAATGAGGAATGCACTTTTGTTGGGGCGGACATACCTTTGTTACTTGAATAAGAAGGTTTTGAAACATAATAGGACATGTGTTTTGAAATACATCGTGTTTGTGAAACATGTCATGTTTTGCAACAACATAGAGTAACATCAATGAGGAATATCCTTTTGTTGGAGTACACATACCTTCGTTACCTAAAAGGAAAGTTTGTGATATCCAACCATTCTTCTAAGATAACATGAAATGAGTGTAAAAACACACAAATTACAAACCATGAACTAAGCTTTCTACAGGTTGGAAAACACAACGTGTAATGAAGTTGGAGGTTGAAATACACATTGTGTTTTACAACCTATAGAAGCCCAGTTCATGTTTGATAAGATGTTTTTTTTTTCTCATTTAATGTTATCTCAAATGAATTGTTGGATAGCACAATTTTAATCTTAGGTAATAGAGACATGTTGGATATCATAGCTAAGTGTGCAGAGGTTAAAAAACACAATGTGTATTTTAACCTACAAATTTATATTTATAATGGAACCCTATCACAATCCTAAAATGCCATAAAATAAGGAGAACGCTTTTTTTGGGGTGTACATGCCTCTATTACTTGAAGAGGAAGGTTGTGATATCAAACTGATCATTTGAGATATATTTTACACATTGTGTTTTACACAAAAGTGTATTCCACAATGTGTTTTACACAAAAGTGTATTCCACCTTGTGCTTTACACAAAAGTGTATCCTACATTGTGTTTTACACCAAAGTGTATTGTATCCCACGTTGTGTTTTACACCAAAGTGTATCCCACATTACTTTTAATCCTTAGTCTATTAATCCTTTTGAGCCTATGAGATGATTGTAGTTATAGAAGTAGGTGTTTTTGGTGGCGACCTAATAGGAGGATGGGAAGGAGTTCTTATAGAAGAAGGGGATGATATGAATTATTTGTTCTTGGTTGACTCATACAATGATGGAGAAGGATTGATGATAACTAAGCTTTCTATAATTTAAAAAACATACGTGTAATTCAACTAGCAACTTCATATTTATAATGTCATCCTATCACAACCCTAAAACAATGTAAAATGAGGAATACACTTATTTTGGGGTGCACACACTTCTTTTACTTAAAGAGAAAGATTGTGATATCTTTTGGGGTGATAATTATTAGCAAATGTTAACATAAGAAAATTGATATTATTGTGAAGCAAGAACCAATGACCATGGAAAGAAAAGAGGTACACCTTTTAGAGGACTTGCTCCAACAGTTTAGAGAGGACCTTTTATAAGACTTTCTCCTAGTGTCCCTATGCTTTAGAGGCTAGGAAAGGGACTCTATCGTGGACTCCTACTCTGGGACTCCTATTATATGGTTAGTACAATGATAGGTATGTGGGAAGGGATAGAGACATCTACAACCATGTTGGGGACATCCAACCTTTTATGTAGAGAGTGATTAGGATGATGGAGAGGATGTGGGATATGATGGTGACTATTACCTCAAGGTAGGGGAGGATAAGAAGGCATTATATTTACACAAAAGTGTATTATACATTATCTAATTGGATAGTTCTGTGAAATGAAATTGATCTGATTGTAAGTTTGTGGGCTTTGCATATAAAGCATTTATCTTTGCAACATTCATGTGGTGTTGACTAATGAATGTGGAATGCCTTTTTTTCATTTTTTGGTTAAAATTGAAGTTAATGTTCGTTTATGTTTAAAAATTTATTGAATATCATACGGGAACCCTTATGCAGAGGGTAAACCAATAATCGGTTCACCCAACTGTTGGTTTCATTTGCCTTTCAAAAAAAAAAGGGCATACATGAGTCATTCACCCTAAAATTAAGAAAGGGCAAATCTGTTAACCAACAAAATATTAAAAAGACATATATTTTGGAAAATTCACTTATAGATCTATAAAAGGGCATTTTTACATTTCAAAAAAAATATTATTTATAAGAGTACGAGTTGTTGAAACATCGAGTTTTTCAAAAAAAAAAAATGGTAATAGGACCCAAAGTGGTATAAAATAGACATTTAGTAGACAATTCCAATTGGAAAAGTTGTGGCCTAGTTATAAGATAGCTATAATGAATCTCTTGTTGGCTTTGGCATGTTTGTCATTGATGTCAAAAGGAATTTGTTTGTCTCAGAGATAATACAGGTTGGTGATGCTCACAAGTTGTTGAAGTATGTTGGTGAACACGGGAGTTGATAGTATGTGATTGATTAGATTTGATAGAATTGGTTTACATGATACATGAGGTGTGACTGGTCAGAGTTGTCAGCATTGGTTTACATGATACATGAGGTATTTCTTGGTTACTGACATAAGGCAAACAACAATATGTTCTTGTTATGTTACATTTGTGACATGATTCAAGGGAATAGTCATTTTGTACGTTGAGGTAATGAATATCACATATATATTAGAGTAGTGTCACAAACTTCATATCATGTTCTTTGGGTGGAATAATACAAGCATGTTAATTCAAGTTGAATGTGGGTAAGTGCACAAAGATGGTGGTTAGAAAAGTGGACACACCAAAAACAAAACATGAAAAACACCAAAATGTGCATGGGGTATTTCAAATTTAAAGAACCCCCGTACGCATTTAGGCTTGTTTTTGCCGAGCCTAACCAAAGCTAAATTGCATACGCGGTTTACAACATACTAACCACGTACATGGTTTTAAATCATACTAACTGCGTACGTTGTTTAAAAACTAAAACCGTGTATGTGGTTTAGAAACTTAGAAACCTCATACGCGGTTTAAAAACTAAAACTGCGTACACGGTTTAGAAACTAGAAACTTGTACGCAGTTTTAGTATAAGTGACATTTCTCTTTGTATTTTATCTTTCTTATACTTTAGAGTTATATTTTATGTATATATTGTCAGGATGTTTGAGAGTGGTTCCAGATCTCTAAGAGTTATAATGTAGATTCTAGTTTTTTGAGTATTCTTATAAATTTCAGACTTAGTCAAATTTTAGTAATCAGCATGCTCATATCAGCATTATCTCTCTCATCTCTTCCGTACATTCCTCCTCTCTAATCCTTAACCCCTACCTTTTTGTCTCTTAGGCATCTCCCTCTCTTTCTCATCTCCCTCGCCCTCTTTCTCTCTTTCATCTATCCCTCTCTTTCTCTCCCTCTCTCAAATATCTCTATCTCTCACTCTCTCCCCCTCTCTTAAGTGTCTCTCTCTCATTCTCTCCCTCTCCCTCTCCCTCCCCCTCCCTTTCTCTTTCCTTTGTCAAGTATCTCTCTCTCTCTCTCTCTCTCTCTCTCTCTCTCTCTCTCTCTCTCTCTTCTCTCTTCTCTCTCTCTCTCTCTCTCTCTCTCTCTCTCTCTCTCTCTCTCTCTCTCTCTCTCTCTCCTCTCTCTCTCTCTCTCTCTCTCTCTCTCTCTCTCTCTCACTCACACACACACACACATTCTTTATCTTTGAAGTCTCTCCCTCTCATCCTCATTCTCTCTATCTTACTCTCTCCTTCTCTCAGGTGTCTCTCTCTCATTCTCTCCCTCTCCCCTCACCCTCCCTCTCTCCCTTTCTCATTACCTCTCTTTCCTCACTCTCTCCCTCTCTTCGCACCTCTCTCTCTCTAGTCTCTTGTAATATCCTTCCATCCCTTCCTCCCTCTCACTCAGACTCTCTCTATCTCTCACCCTCTCTTTCTCTCTCTCACACACCTTTCCTCTCTCTCTCTCTCTCTCTCTCTCTCTCTCTCTCTCTCTCTCTCTCTCTCTCTCTCTCTCTCTCTCTCTCTCTCTCTCTCTCTCTCTCTCCTCCTCTCTTAGGTGTATCTATCTCCCATTCCGTCCCTCTCCTCCCCCTCTCTCCCTCTCTAGGGTCAAATGGTATTCTTAGGGGTCATATGGTATCCCAAGGATCTATGCATGTGTCCTAAGGGGTCATAGGACACCATATGACCCATGACGACACATAAGAGGTCATATAGAGTCCTGAGGGGTCATAGGACACCATATGACCCCTTAGCACACCAAACGACCCATAATGACACCAAATGGTATCCTAAGGGGGTTATAGAACACTATATGACCTCTTAGGACACCATACGACCCATAACGACACCATGTGGAGTTCTAAGGGGTCAGATGGTGTCCTAAGGGGCCGTACAAGAACTTGAACTTGGAGGACACCATTTTGTGTTTTTTCATGTCATATGGTATTATTAGGGGTCATATGGTATTCTTAGGGATCATATGGTATCCTAGGGATCCATGCATGTGTCCTAAGGGGTCATAGGACACCATATGACCCATAACAACACGTAAGAGGTCATATGGAGTCCTAAGGGGTCATAAGACACCATATGACCCTTAGCACACCATATGACCCATAATGACACAAAATGGTGTTCGTAGGGGTCATAAAACACTATATGACCTCTTAGGACACCATACGACCCATAACGACACCATATGGAGTCCTAAGGGGTCAAATAGTGTCCTAAGGGGTTGTAGGAGACCATATGACCCCTTAGGACACCATATGACCCCTAATGACACCATATGGTGTCCTAAGTGGTCATAAGGTGTCCTACGGGTCATACAACACCATGTGAAACATAATGATACCATATGGTGTCCAATGGGTCATAGGACACCATATGACTCTTAGAACACAATACAACCCCTAACAACATCTAAGGGGTCATATGGTATCCTAAGGGGTCATAAGACACTATATGATTTCTTAGCACACCATAGGACCTATAATGATGCCAAATGGTGCCCTAAGGGGTCATAGAACACCATATGACCCTTTAGGACACCATAGGGTGTTGTTGTGGGTTGTGCGGTGTCCTGAGGGGTCATATGTCATCCTATGACCCCTTAGGACACCATATGGTGTCGTTATGGGTCGTATGGTGTCTTAAGGGGTCATATGGTGTCCTAAGGGGTCATAGGACACCATATGAACTCTTAAGAAACAATATGACCTGTAATGACACCTAAGCGATCATATGGTGTCCTAAGGGGTCATAAAATACCATATGACCCTTTAGGACACCATACGACCCATACCGACACCATATGGAGTCCTAATGGATCATACGGTGCCCTAAGGGATCATAGAACACCATATGACCCGTTACGACACCATATGACCCATAACGACACGTAAGAGGTCATATGGAGTCTTAAGGGGTCATAAGACACCATATGACCCCTTAGCACACCATACAACCCATAATAACACCAAATGGTGTCCTAAGAGGTCATAAAACACTATATGACCTCTTAGGACACCATACGACCCATAACGACACCATATGGAGTCCTAAGGGGTCAAATAGTGTTCTAAGGGGTCGTAGGAGACCATATGACCCCTAATGACACCATATGGTGTCCTAAGTGGTCATAAGATGTCCTAGGGGTCATATGACACCATAAGACACATAACAATACCATATGGTGTCCTAATGGGTCATAGGACACCATATGACCCTTAGAACACAATACGACCCCTAACAACATCTAAGGGGTCATATGGTATCCTAAGGGGTCATAGGACACTATATGATCCCTTAGCACACCATAGGACCTATAATGACGCCAAATAGTGTCCTAAGGGGTCATAGAACACCATATGACCCTTTAGGACAACATATGGTGTTGTTATGGGTCGTATGGTGTCCTGAGGGGTCATATGGCATCCTATGACCCCTTAGGACACTATATGGTGTCGTTATGGGTCGTATGGCGTCTTAAGAGGTCATATGGTGTCCTAAGGGTCATAGGACACCATATGACCTCTTAGGAAACAATATGACCTCTAATGACACGTAAGGGATCATATGGTATCCTAAGGGGTCATAGAATACCATATGACCCTTTACGACACCATATGACCCATAACGACACCATATGGAGTCCTAAGGGGTCATATGGTGTCCTAAGGGATCATAGAAAACCATATGACCCATAACGACACCTAAAGGGTCATAATACATCATATGACCCCTTAGTACACCATACGACCCATAAAGATTATCCAACCAATACATCCAAACGATCCAAAGAAACCAATACGTTCATTTTCTTCAAACGTTCTACTTTATATCCTATCTTCTTAAATCTTAAAAAAAAAAAAAAAACCAACCACCTTGTCAATCTTCTTATATGTATATACACATATTATATATACAATATCATATTATACACACTCCCAAAATTTAAACAAACTTAGTGCGTATGTGCTATTTATAGTATAAATAGCGCGTACGCCCTTTTTATAGTAAAAATAGTGCGTATGCGCTTTCTATAGTAAAAATAGCGCGTACGCGCTTTTTATGGTTAAGATAGACAGTACGCGCTTCTTACACTATAAGTACCCCGTACGCGCTGCTTACACTATAAGTACCTTGTACACGCTTTTTATACCATAGGTACCCCCGTATGCGCTTTTTTCTGTTTAGGCTTGGAAATAGGCCTGGATGAAAAAGCTACGGTTTGGAAGTTTGATTTCCCTCCATTTCCCTCCTTTTTGGCATGTTTTATTTTATCAACTTGGTTTCTCGACTTTGTCATCATCAAGTTTACACATCATCAAGTGGGTATTTCTAAAATTTCCACCATATTTTCACCCATCTTCTGAGCTTTCTAACCATATAATTTTTTTAAAATTTGAACAACAATAACATATTATTATTGAATTTCTTTTACCGGTGTCTCCATAGTTCTCACAGACATACGTGCACCATTTTTTTAATAACTTTTGATATAATTATCCAAATTTAAAAAACTTTATATATTATTGTAGTGAACTTGATTCTTTACAATTTAAAAAAAAAATTGCATTTTCAATTTTTTTAGTGCAACTTATGCTTCGCGCATGAACAAGTACCTAATTTTTCAGGATGCGCTCAATCGGAAAAATCATTAAAAAAAAAATACTCAACAAAAAATTACAAAAAAATACACATCTTCTAGTGCTCACTCTTAACTATCTTTTTGCAAAAGGATTTGTCAAAATACTAAATCTAACTATGACTTTTTTGATGCACACGTCAGACACTATGTTATGTTTTTCTGAAAAAATCAGGGTTTGTTTTTTCGTGCGTGAAGGATTTGACCCCCTTAATCTTATCCAATTTTGAAAAAAATTAGTATTCTGGAAACTAATTCAGAGTACTACAATATTTGTTCTTTTATTATCTTCATATCTTGAGTGGATGACTTTAAAATTTTGCCTCCAAGTTCAGGTTCACCTGATTTCAGAAAAAAAAAAAGTGTCCACTTATACCCCCCTTTTTTACCACCATCTTTGTGCACTTACCCATGTGTAAGCTTTTTATTCCTCGCATTATGGTAGCATGAACAACAAGTGATGAGAAAATTAAGTGTTGAAATAAAACTAGTACATCAGTTGTTTAATATTCTTCATATGACTTTTAATGTTGTAAATGAGTGGGCAGAATTCATTCTTCTTACTAATATCTTTGAGACATTTGATGGGTCTTGGTGAATTTCGATGAGACATTATCTTTTATTAAGACGTTTCTAACCCGTAGCTGAAGTTGCATTGTCATGGCAATAAGTTAGGTGTCAGTGAGACTTTGCAGTGGTCTTGACAAAAATGGATATTTTGCTGTAACATGTGATGTCGATAAGACTCCTCAAGACAACAATCGAAGTCACATCTCTTAGTGATAAGACCATGTCAAGGATACTTTGTTGAGTCTCGGCAACTAGTTAAGAGTTCAATAAGACTTTGATGTTCAATAAGACATTCCAAGAAGAAAGCTGAAGACATAGTCTATGCTGAAAAGTCATATCGGTAAGACATAAGGATTGTCTTGGCAATAAAGTTGATGTCGGTAAGACATTGGAGTTCGATAAAAGAGTTTTAGGATACTATTGAAGTGGTAACTCTTGCCGATAACTTTTGAGACTTAGTGGGGACCACATGTTACTCGTTTTGACCTATTGAGTTTGATGTCATTGGTTGCTCCAAGCTGGATCTTTGGGAGTTCGTCGTGAATTCTCTGTGACACTTCATCGGTTGTTGTTGTTTCAATTCTTTGGATGGATGAATTTCTCTAACGATTTGATAGAGGTTAAGAGATATGCAAAAATGTGTTCAAAGTGGAAAAAGTGGTGCGATAGTATAGACATCTGAATATACGATTTTCATGGATATAATGAAAATAGTGATGGTGGTTCAAGAAATAAAATGAGTATGCATATTGAATCTGTGTGAGGGTATACCGTGAGCATAGAAGATATGAACACACAGTAAGCAAAGAAGAACATAGTGTGCAGAGAATATGGGTAGATTGGAGTGAGTGTGAATGACAAGGATATCTCAAGCTTGTAAGTTAAAGAGAGAGATGTGTTTACACTACTGTGATGTTGATGTGTTTGTGTCAAATTATTAAAGTTTGTGATAGAATTATGTCAACCGATTCGAATATCTTGTGTCTATTGTAAGAAAGAGTGCAAAATGTGTATCTTGTTTATTGTCACAGATTGTATGCATGATGATGAGTGGTTATAATAAGAGTCAAAGTAGTTGGTTGTCTTCTTCTTGTAAATGCATATGTATAGTAGGTTGTATATGTAGGTATATCTGTGAGAGGGTGTGTTGGCATGTTTATTATTGATTGGTGCATATGAGAGGAAGAGTGATAACGTTGAGTTTGTAGTGTTGAGAGTAGAGATTGGTGTTGTCTTGTTTATCATTTTTGATAAGATATATTGTTGAGTGATTTGTATAGCAATAGAGTAACCCTCCAACATAATATTATTCTTAAATTTTTGTACAGGGGCTAGTGCTCCTTGGAGTGGGTGCTCCTAAATCTTGTAAGGGGTTGGTGCTCTGAATTCAGTCAGCGAGGCTTTGTAAACAATATTGTTGCATATTAAGCCAGTGAAGCATTTTTGAGTGGTTTTTATTCCCTGTGAGGGTTTTCCACTCACGAAATCATTGTGTCATGACTTTTCTATGAGTACTATGTTTTGTATGTTGATGTGATTATTTTTCATTATACTTGTTGATACTTAAAGATCATTCAATTTATATACAATTCTTATTCGGTTCTAATAAAAGTTAAATTGAAATTTTAATTTCATTAGGAACACTGATTCACCCCCCTCTTAGTGTTCCCTATACTCCAACATCTCTATAGACCATATGTTTGACTAAAATTTATTTTTAGTTAGAATTACTTAAATTCACTTGTGGTGATAAGTTGGCCTAAAACGTGACATAGTTTTATACTTTTACCCTAGTATGATGAAGTCCTAAGTGATATAAGAAAGCCCTCTCCCATCTCTGCAATTGATGTCGTAAAGCCATACATGCGAGATGACTCTATCGAGTCTGCAATGGAGAAAGCTAAACCTAAAAGACAATGGGGCAAAACTATGTCAACCCTAAGAGTATCAATCATATCCTATTAGCCACATAGATATGTGCATGCAAAACCCTAACTAAGCACCACAATCGGGCACTTGAGCATCTATACTAGGTCACTTTCAAACCAAGTCAGTCCAAGTCAAAAAACCTAGTCCCTATGTAGTTTGATCAAGTCAATTATGCATCTTAACCTCCCAATTGTATAGTTTCAGCCCTCAATTGTACAAGTTCAGCTCCCAACTATACAACAGTTAGGTCAACTATGCAGAAAGTGCAGTCAACTATGCAACTCCTACCCTAACCCCCCAACATGCATTGAAAAATAAAGAAAATTAACCTATAAAAGTGTGTTCAAATAAAAAATTGACAAGTGGGCATCAGGGTACATACCTCTGAATCTACACCCTCTAGTCGCCAGTAGCTCCACACGTGCTCGCCACAATGATTTTCCCTTAGAATTCACACCATCCTTACCAAGTCTTCCTTGCTCCAAAGCTCCAATTCTTCCAAATGAGAGAGAAAAAATGAGCTCTTTTCAACCTCCCATGCACTTTTATAGCCCTCTGGAGTGCCTAGATGGGTGTGTGTGCTCTCCTATTTGTGTTGGTCACAATCTTTTTCACCTTTTGAGACTTGTACCTTTGTCGTCTGAACTTTGATTTCACTTCCTTCACAATTTTGGAATCCTGGCATCATTGTCGACAAATTGACCCCTTTTCCAAATTTTTCAATCAATTTTTTGAGGGGGCACCCTTGTGACTTGTTATGTCTAGGGCATATTTTAATGTGATTTTTCTCAAATTTTATTTGAAATAATGCTCTAAATCGTATTGTCTCAAACAGGGGCAAAATGTAGACACTAAAAAACCATCAATGCTTGTGTCTCCTATTTTTAACATGTTTTCTCATCGTGCACATAGTCTTTCCTATTCATCGATCTTGTGTCATTCTTCTCTCCCTTTTTTTTGTCCCGTTAATATCATTTAATCTCCATTTCGATTCTATGATATCAATTTGTCTCAAAATCTATCCCACTAATACCATTTTATTCCCATTTTGATCTTACGATATCAATTTGTAACAAAACATATCCCGATGATGTCATTTTATCCCTTTTTGACTCTATGATAACATTTTCTCTCAAAACCTATCCCAATAGCATCAATTTGTCCCTATTTCTATCCTATGTCATCATTCTGATCCCATTTCATGACCTATGGCTTCATTTCATCCCAATTTCATGTCCTTTGACTCATTTTGATCCGATTTACCCATTTTGACCTTGATTATGTTGGCATTGAATGAAGATTACATTGGAGAAGTATAGTGTTGTCATTGATGCCAATTGCAACTGGTAATGAAGCAAGTATAACTACCGGTAATGATGCAGTAAAGCAACCAGTGTTGATGGAGTGAATATCAACCGGTAATCCTCAACTGGAAACCCTAACCAGTTGAGATGCAAAACCCTAACAGATGAAGTTTGGAGATCGGTTGTGATGATCTATGACCGAATGATGACCGGTGATGAAGATGCTATGAAAGCATGATGCACATGATGAGTTTTGAAATGAATTTGGCGCATATGAGATAACCATTTATCTTGGGAAAGATCAAATGCATAGTATGAAGTGAAAAACGCGTGATGGGTTACAGATTCAAAGTGCGGTGATCCAAGAATGGTTGTAAATGCCTAGAAGAATGTAAAGTCAATTGTGTGTAATGTAACGGTTAAGATTGAACCGATATGTTTGTAATCTCTATGAGATTTATAGGGTTTGTGTTTGTTTACCGACCTAATGTATTTGCTTAAAAGGTCGATGATTTGTTTCAATGAAGTGTTGGCGATTTGGTTAAGTGTGGAAGTGATTGTTATCGAACTAGGAGGCGTGTCTGCAGAATGTTGTGAAGGCAGATAGGAGCGATATAGGATCCAATTAAGCAAAGAAGTGTTATTTCCAGATCAGTCAAGAACCTTTTGTTCTCTAACCATTACAATAGTTAAATCCCTTAATCGGGTAAGCTTTAACAGGATTGTTGTTGAAATCCTCTAACTAGGTGATCCATTAGCTTGGATTTGAAATCCTCCATTGAGGTTACCTTTAACAGGGTATTGCCTTTAACAAGGTATTCGTAGTCAATCCCTTAACCGGGTGGTCCTTAACCGGATTTGTTCCTAACAGGAAATTATTGTATAAGCTTCTAACAAGGCTTGGCTCCTAATAGGGCGAACTTCAGAAGATTGCAAAATACTTGTGGGTATTCATCCCCACCGTGGTTTTTCCCATTTGGGTTTCCACGTGAAAAATCATTGTGTCAAGTGGTGAATGATTTTGTGGATGTGTTTTTGATATGGTCGATTTGAATAACTGGTAAATCTGCATAGATATATTTCAATGACCGGAAGTGATCTGAAACATGTTTTTACTAGTATTAGTAAAGTGGTTTAAGGATTTTTCAAATGGTATTTAAGTTTTAAGATTTGTTGCATTGTGTCACTGAGTATTAGGACAACTGGTAAAGTTCAACAGTGTAGTTGCAGATTTGTTTGAGTGTCTAAACCAATATACTTTACGAGTTGATTCAGATTTGAATGTTTTGTTTGGTGAAAGTTTAGTTTATTTTCTATCTACTGATTCGCCCCCCCTCCCAGTAGTTGACCAGATCTTTATAGTTTCATCATATTATCAATTGGTATCAGAGCATTTCAGATCCTCTTGAGTTTAAGCCTAATAGCTTGAGGAAAAGATCTAGGAGAAAATGATGAAGAGAGAAGGTCTGAAGTTTAATAGAGATAAATATAGAATCTGGGGTGATAGGATGAAGATGTACATCAAGAGCTTAGGAAGTCAATATTGGGATCAGATTATTATTAAGTATAACTTGCCTAGTGGAATTCTGACAGATGATTAGAAGAAGGAGCAACAGGAGAACAATCAAGCATTGGAGGCCATCATCAGTACCTTGTTTGATTCAAAATATGTTGATGTTCATGGATTGGAGACTGCATATGAAGTTTGGAAGAAACTGGAAGAAATCTATGGCGGTGATGAGCATGTAAATATTGCTAAGGAAGAGAGTCCCAGAGGAAAATTTGATGATATGCGAATGGCTGAAGGTGAAAACATTCAATAGTATGGTCAGAGAATCAAGGAGATAGTTGGAGAAATCAAAAGTGTTGGAGGTCCAGTGGAGGATACCACTGTGGTTAGCAAGGTGTTGAGAACCCTTCTACCGGTCTACGCTATCAGAGTTGCAGCTATTCAAGAACTCAAATCTATTGACAAGACAAAGGTAACTCTTGACTCTATCATTGGTAAATTAACTACTTTTGAATTAAATGACTTTGATGGAAGTGTTCAGAGGTCAGAATCTGCATTTAAAGCCTCAGTCTCAACCCTACCGGTAAGGAAAAGCAGAGAAGCTAGTTACAGTCATGAATCCAGATCTAGCAAAGAGGTAGATGATGATGACAGTCTGATGGAACTTGAAGCATTATTGGCCAAGCAGTTACCCAAAGGTACCGGTAAGTACAGAGGTAAACTACCATTAAAATGTTTTGCATGTAACCGGATAAGACATATTGCTGCTAACTATCCTAATGAAGATAACAAGCAAAAACAAGAGAAATATAGGAAGTATAAAGGAAAAGGAAAAATATATTGTCTCATTGCAGTGGATGGAGGCATTACAGATGAAGAATCTGAGGGTGATGCAAATGAGGACATTGTCTTTGTTGCTATCAAAGAAGAGATATCATATCAAAGGGTATTGGTCTCTCACTTAGATAGTTCAAATGACTAGATTATAGACAATGGTTGTTCACACCACATGACCAATGACCAGAGTAAGTTTCTAACATTGAAAGAATTTGATGGAGGTGTTGTGAGATTTGGGAACAACTCACCCTGCATGGTGAAAAGGAAAGGATCCATCTCCCTGAATGGTAAAAGTAGTGCAGATGATGTCTACTGGGTTGAAGGTCTGAAACACAATCTTTTGAGTGTTGCTCAACTCAATGACAAAGGTTACCCGTTAGAATTCAAGAATGAAGTTTACAAGATCTTTGGAAGCAAAGGTGAACTAATTGCCACCAACAAACAAACCAGAGGTAACTTATTTCACTTAAACTCTAAAGTCAATAGTTGTTTGATTGCAAAAGTTTAAGATAGTTGGCTTTGGCATAGGAGGTTTTGCCATGTGAATTTTGATAACATTGTAAGAGTCAGCAAGTCAAAATTAGTAAGAGGTTTGCCACTGTTGGACAAACCGGTGAATGCTTTGTGCAAGGAATGTCAGTTAGGGAAAATGACATCCTCAACCTTCAAGAGAAAATCTTTCTCAGCTAAACATTTGCTAGATTTGGTTCATACTGACCTATGTGGATCAATGAGGACTAGGAGTATTCAAGGAGATCGGTACTTCATGATATTTACTGATGACCGCTCAAGGATGAGTGGGTCACATTCTTGAAAGACAAGACATAAGCATTCAAAAAAATTAAGGCATTCAGAGCCTTGGTTGAGAATGAAAGTGGAAAGATGCTAAAGTGCTTAAGAACTGATCAAGGTGGTGAATTTACTTCAGAGGAATTCACTAGATACTGTGAAAACAATGGGATCAAGAGGCAATTATCTGCACCAAGGACACCACAACAGAATGGTATTGCAAAAAGGAACAACCGGTGAGTAGTTGGAGCTGCTAGTACTATGTTAATTCAAGGTGTAGCTAAGACATTTTGGAGAGAAGTTGTCAACACAACTATTTATACAATGAACCAAATACTGGTTAAAAGAGGTAAAGACAAAACATCCTATGAATACTAGTGTGGTAGATCACCTAATGTCAGTTACTTCAAAATATTTGGCAACAGATGTTTTATTAAAAGAAGTGATTATATTGGTAAGTTTGATGCCAAAAGTGATGACGGCATATATGTTGGTTACTCCACCAAGAGAAAAGCTTACAAGTGCTACAACAACTAGACTAAGAAGATCATTGAAAATATCAATGTCTGAGTTGATGAATTTCCTAAAAAATTAGAAGAAACCAACAAGGAGAAGGAAGAAGAAGAACCTAACACATTGTTTTTGGAACCAGAACTGGTAAAGACAAAAGTAGGAGAACATAACACAGAAGCCCCAGTTCAACCAGAACAGGAAGGTCCAATAGAAGATGAAGAAAGTGAAGAAGAAGAAGAACCTGAAAATTAAGATCATGTTATTCCAAGGTGTAAAGTGGAAATTGGATCCTAGTGACTCCCCACCTAGGAGAGAGAAAAGAAGCCACTAGGATGATTTTCACTTGGAGAGGAACTTTTCATTCAAAAGAGGGGTTGAATCCACTAGATCCAAATCCAAGGGAAACAAGGATGTGAATTTTGAGTGGATTGCAAGTGGTTGAAGTGTGATTTACCCTCTTTTGTAAATGAGAAAGTTGACTTGTTGACTATGTGGAAAAGAGAGAGAAAATGAATGAAATGAGGTGCTACCAATTCGGGATCATGTTGTAACTTCAGATCTGAGCTAATTAAACTGACATGGATCTTCCCTGTAAATTTGGAGAAAATTTGTTGGGACCGTGGCGGGAATGCACATGGTCCGCCACAAAATCCATGAAACGAAAAAGGGTTCTTCTGTCTCTGCAAATGAAGCCCAAACCTGCAATTGCGACCACACACCTACAACCTACACATGGAAAGAGAAGAAAAGGGAGTTGTGGATAAAGGTTTGCCTCAATCAAACCCTGGTTGAGGAATCAACCTAGAAAGAAAGTAATTGCAAATGCTTGAATGTAAACAATGGAGATGCATACCTTGCAGATCTACAACTTGTTGTTGATGATTTCTTTGCTTCTTGAATGTAATCACAAATATTGTATGAAATGGCATATAACATAACAAAACCCTAACACACACACATGCTTGTAAATGAATATTGTAATGTTGCTCCAATGGATGAATGAAGAAGACTTGAATGCTTGAATGCTTGACGATGACCTTGAAATCTTGTATCTTCTCCTTATGTTGTCTATCTATCTTTTCGTTCTCTATCAGCCCTCTTGAATGAGGGTATTGAATTTCTTTTTATACATGCCTCAAGGATTAATTTTCAACCACCAAAGGCCGACAAAGAGGAATTACAAACCCCGAAGACAAATAATGCATAGGAGACCGGGCAGACCGAACATAGGGTCACCCTAAGAGGTGGGAACAAGGGTGCCACGCACCTGTCTTGCCCTATTTCGGGGACCGAATAGGGTCTAGAACAACTACAAGACATGAAAGAGGAAGGGAGAAAGGTTGGAAATGCAGAAATAGATCTTGGTTAGGGAAAGAGATGTCATCACCAAGGTGAGGACCCAAAACGTGGTTAAAGTTGCAGGGGTCGCAATTTTATGACACTACATTTAGCCCCCACTTTAGCAAGAGTATGGCTTATGCCACTACTACCAGTAAAGTAGAAGAAAAGAGAGATGAAGATGAGAGATGCGGAGCAATACCACAAGGAGTATAAGACATAACTAATATTGAGGAGCAAAAAGCCCCCAATCTTAGGGTCTTAACTCATGCGCAAAAAGACACACAACAAGAACAAGACACAAGACGACAAACTAACTAGCCGAAGAGATCTCAAGATCAAATGTCTCAACATCTAATCAGGGCACAAAGATTGATGCCATCACATAAACATGAGCGATCACAAAAAAAAAGAGAAAAAATGACATCATCCATGAACTATCAATAGTAAAACTATGAGTTCATGAGAGGAAGAAAAGAGAGAACATGAATACACACTTTGGTGATCCATGAGAATAAATGCGAAGAAGAAAGCAACCATGGACGTCTCGCCCCTAAAAATAGGTGATCCATGGAGAGAAGGACATGGAAAATCTCACCCCTAGAGCTTGCCTAGGTGATCCATGTAGAGAGAGAGAGTGAGAACTCTGTTAGTTCCACTCAACCTCATGCGCGTGTGTGAAAGTGAGGTTTGAAGTGCCTCATAGGAGTCTATGCCCAAGTACGCTGCAACTTGTATAGAATGTATAGTACAAGTGTCAAGAAAGGTGTCATATCTCGCTCTAAGAGACCATGCTCTAGTTCCGAGAAAAATCACCCCGCATAAGAGAAAAGTGGCGTCATCTCGCTCTAAGAGACCATGCTCTGGTTCCGAGAATGACCCACTGTACAAGAGAGAAGTGACGACATCTTTCTCTACGAGGTTTCCCTCTGGTTCCATTAATGTCTCATTGTACAAGACAAGAAGAAGTGAAGACATCTCGCTCTAAGAAACCATGCTCTGGTTCCGAGAATGACCCATTGTACAAAAAGTGACGACATCTTTCTCTAAGAGGCTTCCCTCTAGTTCCAAGAATGTCCCACTGTTCCATGCATGAGAGAATTATAGTACAAAGGAGCAGTGTGAGTGCCCCCGCCTTAAGATGTCAACATAGTTTAATGTTGATATCTTAAGGAAAGTAGAATAAGGATACCTGCCTTCGTTACAAAGAAGATATCCCCTATGCAACAATGTCATAAATCCAAGAAAGAGAGGGAATACTCTTCAAGCAAGGATAAGATAGCTAACAAGAGATATCTTGTTGTAAGTGTAAAGGTGATCCTTGGAGGAGACGAGATCTTTGTTCAAAAGACATCTACCTCCAACAGGTGTTGTCTTAGACAAATATAACATCTTTTAGAACAAGAAAAGGAAAGAACAAGAATGCAATCCTTCCTCTTATCTCTAGGTGAAAGGGATTCTTGATTAGGGGTGACTCACGTTTAGCCCCTAGAGGGATGGTTGGATTTATCATGGATGTACATTACCAATTCTAAAAAGAGGTCGTAGTCAAGGATTAACACTTCTTGTATAAGAGAGAATCCTTAAGCCAATAACCAACAATTCTACACAAGGAATGACATCAAGTAATAAAATTCACACCATCCACTTAATAGGGCAAAGTGGATCCCTAGAGAAAGAGAGAGAGAAGGATCATTTCCCCCCAAGCTAATGGGATAATGAGAAGAGCTTACACAATCTACGAGAGAGAGATTAAACATAAGCAAATGTGCAATGAACTTACATGAACACATGCAAGAAAAGACATTAGTAAATGTAAAATACATGTCTCAAGAAGTGGTAATCTTTGAAAAGAAGAGAGAAAAGGCATCATACATTCCCCAAGGGGATTAGTCATAAAATCATACCATTATAAGAAATGATAATCACATATGAAAAATGCAGCCCCTAAAGGAAATAATGATACAAGGGAAAGAAGCGAAAATCCTTGCCCCCCAAGTGCGGAGAACAAGGAGAAATATTACACATTTTCTGATGGTGATTAGTTTCAAGTGATATGTCATCCTAGTGAAACAAATCCTTTCAAGGAAGGGATACATACTTCTCAAGAGATCATTCCCTTCTAAGGGGCATATCATACTTGCGAATAATTGAAACCATAGAAGAGGTAAGATTTCCAAGAGGATGAAGGAAAGAGAAGAAGTGCAGTACTCATTAAAGATGGCCCTCTCTAAGCAAAGAGGAAAACCAAAGAACACTTATATGCTCACATAAGAATAACCCTATGCAAGAGAAGAGATCTAATAATGAATCATGCACCAAGATAGAGATAAATGAATAGAAAGAAGAGAAAAAGGACTTCATGTTGCTGCCCCAAAGTATGTTAAAGTGAAACAATACTACCACTAATGACAAAGAGCCCCCATTAAATGGGCCAATTATGTCATAGGGTGAAGAGCAACATGAAGGGAAAGGAAGTGCTAAGGCACGATCTTTTTACCAAGAAAGACAACTAGATATTTTGTGAGACAAATGTGTGCAAGCTCATATTGTAGTTGAACAAATTTCTTAAATGCATAACATTTTCCAATAGAATGTGAATATAAATCATGAAAAATGCAATATTCAATGCCTTTCACTTGCTTAATATTTTTGTTTTTATTTCGAGGAGGAAAGTAAATGTTCTTGTCATATTTCAATCTCCAATAGATTCTTGCATCTAATCTGTCAGGATGGTAAATATCGTCTTCCCATGAAGAAGAGGGTTTGTTAGGAGAGGAAGTTTCATTATCCACAATTCTAATTTTTCCACATTATATGCCATCTTGAATAGATGTTTGAAAATCAAGACAATCATTAGCGTTATGGTCATGGGTTTGATGAAATGAACAAAAAGGACGTTTGGAAGAAGAAGCATTCTTGTGGGCTCTCTTGATTTGTTGTTTTTGAAGGTAAGCTTGAAAGTTTTGAAGTCTAAGGAATTCATCCATAGAAAGAGGGGTACCACTTCCTAGGCCTCTTGTAGTAGTTTGTGTAGGAGGGTTTATAGGGACACGAATTCCATGCTCAAATTTCCCAATTCCTTGTCCTTTAAAACCTTGTTTTGTAATTATATGAAAGCCATGACTATAAGAATGTTGCAATTGACTAGATGGAGGAACAAGATCATGAATTTATTTGAAATCTGATGTGTAAGGAGGTAGAAAAGGATTTGTAGATGAAGGGGGAGTATCATGTGAAATGAAAGTCTCTTTGCCTTTATCAAGCTTATCTTTTTTGGAAGATTGGGGAAGAATATCTTCATCATCTAAAAGTTCATTTTTAGTTATTTCTATGCGAGGAGAAAGGTCATGAATAAAATGCATGACATCATCCTCTCTACATAGACTTTGATGTTGAAGATAGGTCTTAGGAGAATAAGGAGGATCTAAAGATGTAAAAATGTTGATGTTGTCATATTGCCCCCCTTGCTCAAGGGTGTGTGTAGAAGAAGAAGATGGATCCATATTACTTTTCAATGCTTGCTCTCTTGTCGAAAGATCATTGGGTAAAGCATTAGATCTCATTTCTTTCACACAAGATACCCTAGGAGAGGTATAAGGGTTAGGATCTTTAGGTTTAGGATCTACAAAATCTTGAAGGTGATTAACATAGTAAATGCATGTTGTTAACAACATCACCATAATGCAACATAAATGATACATGAAAGCTTTGAGATTTAACAATATAGAAATCCTAACAACACAATATGACCAAGTGCTATGAAGAAAGAGAAGCAACAGAAAATGAAAGAAACTCTTATCTGACACATGATAAATATATGCAAAAATTAATGTAATCACATGCGAAAGAGAAAGCAAATCCAATTTATTAATTGCCATTAAAAAAAAATCTGAATTTGCTGGAAAAGGAGATCTAAAATTAGGACCTTTTTATGAAAATTAATTTTAAGATGTGAATTTGATGAAATTTGACTTTGTGTTTGACCTTAGAGAGTGGTAAAATTGATAAAGTATGCTGATTTTCTAGATCTGAGCAGAAAAATACAGTGAATTCTGTCTCCCGAAATTTTAGGGAAAAAGTCGAGGACCGTGATAGGAACGCACACAGTCCGACCAACTTTTTTTGAAATTTTCAGGGATGACAGAGATTATGATTTTAATGTGGAATCCAAAAAAACGACCGATTTGGAGATGTCTAGATTGGTCAAAATTGCAGTCAAAGGTCGAAAATAGAAGAATCTTTAAAAATTAGGGTTTTACGATTTAACCACTGAATTTTTAGAATAAAGAAACAAATTTGAATTACAATTTTGAAATAGAAACCAGATCTGAAATAAGCAATTAAAATTTTACACCTCACAAGCTAAATTTGCTCAAAATAAAAAATTAGGGTTTTTATGCAATTAACCTCTAAAATTTGCAAATAGATCAAACTTGAAAATGAAAATTTGAAATTCAAATTGGAATTAATCAGATCTAAGAATGAGAAATCAGAATTAATGTGTAAGACGTCAAGTTCACCAAATTGTAAAGTGGAGAATTGGATCCTAGTGACTCCCCACCTAGGAGAGAGAAAGGAAGCCACTAAGATGATTTTCACTTAGAGAGGAACTTTACATTCAAAAGAGGGGTTGAATCCACCAGATCCAAATCTAAGGGAAACAAGGATGTGAATTTTGAGTGGATTGCAAGTGGTTGAAGTGTGATTTACCCTGTTTTGTAAATGAGACAGTTGACTTGTTGACTATGTGGAAAAGAGAGAGAAAATGAGTGAAATGAGGTGCTACCAGTTCGGGATCGCGTTGTAACTTCGGATCTGAGCTAATTAAACCGACACGGATCTGCCCTACAAATTTGGAGAAAATTCATTGGGACCATGGTGGGAATGTACATGGTCCGCCACAAAATTCGCGAAACGAAAAGGGTTCTTTTGTCTCTACAAATGAAGCCCAAACCTACAATTCTTTTGTCTCTACAAATGAAGCCCAAACCTACAATTATAGCCACACACCTACAACCTACACATAGAAAGAGAAGAAAAGGGGGTTGTGGATAGGGGTTGCCTCAGTCAAACCTCGGTTGAGGAATCAACCTAGAAAGAAAGTAATTGCAAATGATTGAATGTAAACAATGGAGATGTATACCTTGTAGATCTGCAACTTGTTGATGATGATTGCTTTGCTTCTTGAATGTAATTACAAATGTTGTATGAAATGACATGTAACATGACAAAACCCTAATGCACACACATGCTTGCAAATGAATGTTGTAATGTTGCTCCAATGGATGAATGAAGAAGACTTGAATGCTTGATGATGACCTTGAAATCTTGTATCTTCTCCTTATGCTCTCTATCTATCTTTTCATTGTCCATCCATCCTCTTGAATGAGGGTATTAAATTCCTTTTTATTCATGCCTCAAGGATTAATTTTCAACCATCGAAGGCCGACAAAGAGGGATTACAGAACTCGAAGAAAAATAATGCATAGGAGACCGGGCAGACCGAACATAGGGCCACCTAGGAGGTGGGGACAGGGGTGCCACACCACTGTCCTAGGGGGATAGGGGCGCCACGCCCCTGTCCTGCCCTATTTTGAGGCCCAGACAGGGTCTAGAGCAAATACAAGACATGAAGGAGGAAGGGAGAAGGGTTGGAAATGCATAAATAGATCTTGGTTAGGGAAGGAGATGTCGTCGCCAAGGTGAGGACCCAAAATATGGTTAAAATTGTAGGGTTCACAATTTTCTGACACTACACAAGGTATGTCAGATTCAATCATAGCTCTGATCGGATTATTGGAGACAAAGATGCAGGTGTGCAAACTAGAACAAGGCTAAGAGAAAACTCTTGTATGATTTCCACCATTGAGCCTAGAACTGCAAAAGAAGCCTTTGCAGATGAAGACCGGATCAAGGTAATGGAAGAAGAACTTGACCAGATAGAGAAGAATAATACTTGGTCATTGGTACCCAGACCAGAAAACAAGAATATTTTAGGCACAAAGTGGGAATTCAGAAACAAATTGAATGAAGATGGAGTAGTGGTCAGGAATAGAGCCAGACTAGTATGCAAAGGATATGTACAAGATGAAGGTGAAGATTATAGTGAGACATTTGCACTAGTTGCAAGATTGGAAGGAGTAAGGACTCTACTTGCATTTGCAACATACAAAGGATTTAAGGTATATCAAATGGATGTTAAGTCAGCATTTTTAAATAGAATATTGGAAGAAGAAGTCTACATAAAACAACTAGATGGTTATGCATTGACTGAAGAAAAGGATACGGTGTGCAAGCTACATAAGGCACTTTATGGATTGAAACAAGCACCAAGAGCATGGTATGAAAGGTTGCACTCTCACTTAGTAAAGATAAGTTTTCAAAGAACCAGTGAAGATAGTAATATATATCTGAAGACTGAAGGAGATAAGATACTGGTAAGTGAGGTATTTGTTGATGATATCATTTTTGGAGGAAATGATGATATGTGTCATGATTTTGCTAATGAAATGAAGAATGAGTTTGAGATGTCACCAGTAGGTGAGATAAAAAAATTCATAGGTTTTCAAATCCAACAAATGAAGGAAGGTATTTTTATCACACAATCCAAGTATGTGAAGGAAGTGTTAAGAACTTTTGGAATGGGAGACTGTAAACCCATTGGAACACCAATGGTTATAGGTTAAAAATTGTCAAAAGAGGATGATTCTAGACCAGTTGATGAAAAGGAATGCATATCCATGATAGGTAAGTTACATTAGGTTGTCCACAACAAATCGGACATTGCTCATGCAATAGGATTGGTTTCCAAATTTTAGAAAAGTCTGAAGGAGACACACATGGTTGCAACCAAAAGAATTTTCAAATACTTGAAAGGTACTATAGATTATGGATTATGGTATTCATATGCAGGAAAATTTGACTTAAAAGTCTATATCGATGCAGATTGGGCAGACAATATTGATGACAGAAAGAGTACAATTGGAGGAGCATTTTTTCTTGGAAGCAGATTAGTGTCTTGGAGCAGCAAGAAACAGAGTTGTATCTCTCAATCAACAATAGAAGCTGAGTATGTTGTAGCTTACATGAATTGTACCCAAGCAATCTGGATGAAACACATATTGGAAGGTTTCAAGCTGAAGATATCAGAACCGATAAGAATTTTTTGTGATAACAGCAGTGCTATAAATATTTCAAAGAACCTGGTGTTGCATGCTAGGACAAAGCATATAGAGCTGAAGTATCATTTCCTGAGAGAGAAAGTTCAAAGCAAGGATGTATCACTAGAGCATATTTCCACTAAGGAACAACTTGCAGATATTTTTACTAAGCCTCTTCCTAAGGCTACATTTGACTATCTTAGAGGTAAGTTAGGGGTTGTACCCCTACATGAAGTCAATTAAGAAGATAGGGAAGCCATCAATCCTGGAGCCTATTGAAAATATTGAAGAAGGATTGGTGAAGAATGGAGCTACTCCATAGGGGGAGCAGCTAATTACAGATCGGTGAAGCATGGATGAGAACCAGAATTGTTTACCTTCACTTTGGCATTGTTGTCAAAGGGGGAGAAGAAATGTATACGATTGATAGTCAGTTACCAGCTGAAGATATGAAGATACAGTTGGACATAATATAATTGGAAAATGTAAACCAGGATTCACATACCTGTGTATGTGCTTTACTCTCAATCATGACAATCAATTGGTATTTATAATTGTATTGCCATCAATGCCAAAGGGGGAGAATGTTGGCATTGTATGAAGATTGCATCGGAGAAGTATACTGTTATCATTGATGTCAATTGCAACCAGTAATGAAGCAAGTATAGCTACCGGTAATGATGCAGTAAAGCAGTCGATGTTGATGCAGTGAAGATCAACCGATAACCCTAACCAGTTGAGATACAAAACCCTAACTGATGAAGTTTGGAGATTGGTTGTGATGATCTATGACCGAATGATGATCAGTGATGAAGATGCTACAAAAGCATGATGCACGTGATGAGTTTTGAAATGGATTTGGTGTGTGTGAGATAACCGTTTATCTTGGTATGAAGTGAAAAACGTGTGATGGGTTACAGATTCAAAGTGCGGTGATCCAAGAATAGTTGTAGATGCCTAGAAGAATGTAAAGTCAATTGCATGTAATGTAACGGTCAATATTGAACCGATGTGTTTGTAATCTCTATGAGATTTCTAGGGTTTTTGTTCTGTTACCGACCTAATGTATTTGCTTATAAGGTCAATGATTTATTTCAATGAAGCCTTGGCAATTTGGTTAAGTGTGGAAGTGATTGTTGTCGAACCGGGAGGTGTGTCTGTAGAATGTTGTGAAGGTAGATAGGAGCGATAAAGGATCTAATTAAGCAAGGAAGTGTTGTTTCCAGATCAGTAAAAAACTTGTTGTTCTCTAACCATTACAACAGTTAAATCCCTTAACCGGGTAAGCTTTAACGAGCTTGTTGTTGAAATCCTCTAACCAGGTGATCCATTAGCTTGGATTTTAAATCCTCCACTAAGGTTACCTTTAACAGGGTATTTCTTTTAACAGGGTATTTGTAGTCAATCCCTTAACCGGGTGGTCCTTAACCGGATCTAATCCTAACAGAACACTATTACATAAGCTTCTAACAAGGCTTGGCTCCTAATAGGGCAAACTTTAGAAGAGTTCAAAATACTTGTGGGTATTCATCCCCATCGTGGTTTTTCCCATTTGGGTTTCCACATGAAAAATCATTGTGTCGAGTGGTGAATAATTTTGTGGATGTGTTTTTTATAGGGTTGATTTGAATGACTGGTAAATCTAAATAGATATATTTGAATGAACGGAAGTGATTTGAAACTGGTATTAGTAAAGTGGTTTAAGGATTTTTCAAATGGTATTTAAGTTTCAAGATCTGTTGCATTGTGTCATTGAGTATTGGGACAATCAGTAAAGTTCAACAATGCAGTTGCAGATTTGTCTGAGTGTCTAAACTGGTATACTTTATGAGTTGAGTCAGAGTTGAAAGTTTGTTTGGTGAAATTTTAGTTTATTTTCTATCTACTCATTCACCCCGCCCTCTCAGTAGAACTGACCAGATCTTTATAGTTTCATCATATTATCAGATTCTTCCCATTTTCTTCCCCTTTTTTTCCAGTTTCACCCAATTTAATTCAATTTGACTTGATTTGACCAAATCTTGGTCTTTGGATATTAATTCAACTCGATTCCCTTCTATATTTAATTAATTATTAATTAATTAAACCTTTTTCATACTAACACTTCTTCTAAAACTAAATAAATAAATTTAATATTTATTTATTTATCCCTTTTATCTATCAATTAAATAAATTTATTTTATTTAATTACCTAAATGATTTAATCATGAGGAATCAAAAATAAAAAAATATATTTATTAATTTATCATAGTTGTCTTCTTAAATGGAGATAATTAATAAAAAAATTATTAATTCCTCCTATTTATCCTCTCATGTGGAGATAGTTAATGATTTTTAATTATTAAATCTTCCATTTATCCTCCTTTCTTGATAGACTTGATCTCTTCAACTTTTTCCATTTTAGCCCATCTCCTAAATGGTAGCTTTGAGTTGCACTCAATCGTGTCAATTCAATTTCTCAAAAATCAATTCTACCTTAGTTGTTCATCGAAATCTAAATTTCTATAAGAGGCCTCATTCTTCATTCATGGTAATGAGGTTTTGAATATGAGCATCGTTATTATATTGAATGAATATCTAGAATTCTCGCTATCATCATCCTTGCTTTCATATTTGTGCATTTTGTAAATTGAGAGAAACATACCCATATTAGAGAAGAAAGAAGAATCAATGAAGTGCCACCAAAGGAGCATAGAAAGGATGGTTTGATTCATTTTTTTCTTTCATGTTTTGTTTTGATAGCTTTGTTAGTTAGATTAGGTAGTTTTGCATGTATTTTAAGTTTTCATGATTAACCTAGTTAACATCATGCACGTTCATTCCTGATTTCCTAGTCGATAGATATAAAATCTAAAACAAGAATGACAGTGTAGTTAAGGTTACATGTTATTTATTCATGTTCTCGAAATCTCTATAACAAGAAGATAGTTATAACAAAAGGAAAATATTAGTGTCATATATTGTAAAATGATCTTTTAAACTCCAATAGACATCAAAGGCCTAAAAGGTAGAGGTGAGCAGTGTATGACAACATATGAATGGAGAAATAAAATTTTTGAAAGGGTGGCTTGCAAGCAATATGACAGTGATGAGATAGCAAAAGGAGGACAATCTTATGTCATTAATATCCTAATATGGAGAGAAATCATTATGTAGAAGTAGTACAAGAAAACAAAGTCAATGCATGGAGATGTTATTTTGTGGATTTTATTCAACCTTTCATAAGACACTTGTGACTTTCATTTTATTCATGTAGCATGTGGTGTTGCACCCCTTCTTGCACTCACAGGAAGTGTTAAAGCATTACTCATTTGGACTGAAGTATGTTTGGTACTCTTGGGTCTTCGAATTAGGTAGGTCTATTGATGCCTACATAATTCATAGTTTATTTGGTGAGGATATAAATTTAGGTCATTCCCTTTTAGCCATGTATGCCAAGTTTAGAAGTTACTGGGAATGTGTTTCAATTATTAGAGTCCATACCTAAGAGTGATGTAGTATCATGGAATGCAATGACTATTGTCTATACCCATTTTCAACATGCCTATGAGGCATTGAAACACAAAGATCCTGGAAAAGGAAATGATAGCTAATAATAACAATCATAAACAAGATATAAAGAGGAACAATCAACTTCAAAAAGAAACTTGCATGACTTACAAGTGGCAAGATAACATTGTGATAACATGTCTACCATCAAACATGAGAATCAACACCAATACTAATCTTCAACATAACACATCAAGACCATCATCAACATACAAGCACCATCATAAACATGATACCATAACATATTGGGTATAGACATCAACACCAAGAGGTGGACATCCAACCATGAATATCTCCCTAGTTCAACAACATCTCTATACAACTACATATAAGATGACACACACTAATAAAAGATCCATCAACCATTAACACTGAATTGCACATCAACACTAATGTCAATACATCAATGACAACACAATCTACAATAAAAAAGAGTCACCAACCCATTAACACTCATCTACACTTCAATATTAATGCCATATTAAAAATCCTAATATGGAGAGAAATCATTATGTATAAGTAGTACAAGAAAACAAAGTCAATGCATGGAGATGTTATTTTGTGGATTTTATTCAACCTTGCATAATCAAAGACCCTTGTGACTTTCATTTTATTCATGTACCATGTGGTGTTGCATGCTCTCTTGCATTCACAGAAAGTGTTAAAGCATACTCATTTAGACAACGTATGTTTGGTACTCTTGGGTCTTGCAATAAGGTAGTTCTACTCATGCCTACATAATTCATAGTTTATTTGATGAGGATATAAATTTAGGTCATTCCCTTGTAGCCATGTATGCCAAATTTAGAAGTTATTGGGAATGTGTTTCAATTTTTAGATTCCATGCCTAAGAGTGATGTAGTCTCATGGAATGCAATGGCTATTGTCTATACCCATTTTCAACATGCCTATGAGGCATTGAAACACGAAGATCCTAGAAAAGGAAATGATAGCTAATAATAACAATCATAAACAAGATATAAAGAGGAACAATCTACTTCAAAAAGAAACTTGCAAGATAACATCATGACAACATGTCTACCATCAAAAATGAGCATCAACACCAATATTGTTCTTCAACATAACACACCAACACCATCATGAACATAGAAGCACCATCATAAAGATGATACCATAACATACTAGGTATAGACATCAACACCAAGAAGTGGACATCCAACCATGAACATCCTCCTATTTTAGCAACATCTCTATACAACTACATATAGGATGACACACATCTAATAAAAGATCCATCAACCATTAACACTCAATTGCACTTCAACATTAATGTCAATACATCAATGACAACACAATCTACAACAAAAAAGAGTCATCAACCCTTTAACACTCATCTACACTTCAATATTAATGCCAATACATCAATGATAGCACTATCTACAATAAGAGCATTCATCAATCATAATGCCAATACATCAATTCCATAAATCTCACCATCAACATATCATAAATCACACAAGTTGAGTGTTTACATCAATGACAACAATTGCCAACACTACCAACTTTTATGCATATGAGATGAGTTTACTTAGCAAAAAGGACAACTAACGATTCATATGCATTTGATGCTTTTATTAACCCTACATTAATACAAAAGTAATTAATTAGGAAGAAATAGTTAGGATTGTGGGTCCGAATAGAGAATGTGTCCCCTAACAACTTTCACAATCCTCTAAAGGTATTCATGATAATATTAATGCAAATAGCAACCAAACAAAGTTGAATTTTGTGAATTCTTGGTCTCTGGATATTAATTCAACTCGATTCCCTTCTATATTTAATTAATTATTAATTAATTAAACCTTTTTCATACTAACACTTCTTCTAAAACTAAATAAATAAATTTAATATTTATTTATTTATCCCTTTTATCTATCAATTAAATAAATTTATTTTATTTAATTACCTAAATGATTTAATCATGAGGAATCAAAAATTAAAAAAATATATTTATTAATTTATCATAGTTGTCTTCTTAAATGGAGATAATTAATAAAAAAATTATAAAATCCTCCTATTTATCCTCTCATGTGGAGATAGTTAATGATTTTTAATTATTAAATCTTCCATTTATCCTCCTTTCTTGATAGACTTGATCTCTTCAACTTTTTCCATTTTAGCCCATCTCCTAAATGGTAGCTTTGAGTTGCACTCAATCGTGTCAATTCAATTTCTCAAAAACCAATTCTACCTTAGTTGTTCATCGAAATCTGAATTTCTATAAAAGGAGGCCTCATTCTTCATTCATGGCAATGAGGTTTTGAATATGAGCATCGTTATTCTATTGAATGAATTTCTAGAATTCTCGCTATCATCATCCTTGCTTTCGTATTTGTGCATTTTGTAAATTGAGAGAAACATACCCATATTAGAGAAGAAAGAAGAATCAATGAAGTGCCACCAAAGGAGCATAGAAAGGATGGTTTGATTCATTTTTTCTTTCATGTTTTGTTTTGATAGCTTTGTTAGTTAGATTAGGTAGTTTTGCATGTATTTTAAGTTTTCATGATTAGCTTAGTTAACATCATGCACGTTCATTCCTGATTTCCTAGTCGATAGATATAAAATCTAAAACAAGAATGACAGTGTAGTTAAGGTTACATGTTATTTATTCATGTTCCTGAAATCTCTATCACAAGAAGATAGTTATAACAAAAGGAAAATATTATTGTCATATATTGTAAAATGATCTTTTAAACCCCAATAGACATCAAAGGCCTAAAAGGTAGAGGTGAGCAGTGTATGACAACATATGAATGGAGCAATAATTTTTTTTAAAGGGTGGCTTGCGAGCAATATGACAGTGATGAGATAGCAAAAGGAGGACAATCCCATATCATTAAATTCCTAATATGGAGAGAAATCATTATGCAGAAGTAGTACAAGAAAACAAAGTCAATGCATGGAGATGTTATTTTGTGGATTTTATTCAACCTTGCATTTAAGACACTTGTGACTTTCATTTTATTCATGTATCATGTGGTGTTGCACACCTTCTTGCACTCACAGAAAGTGTTAAAGCATTACTCATTTGGACTGAAGTATGTTTGGTACTCTTGGGTCTTGCAATTAGGTAGGTCTACTGATGCCTACATAATTCATAGTTTATTTGGTGAGGATATAAATTTAGGTCATTCCCTTTTAGCCATGTATGCCAAGTTTAGAAGTTACTGGGAATGTGTTTCAATTATTAGAGTCCATACCTAAGAGTGATGTAGTATCATGGAATGCAATGACTATTGTCTATACCCATTTTCAACATGCCTATGAGGCATTGAAACACAAAGATCCTAGAAAAGGAAATGACAGCTAATAATAACAATCCTAAACAAGATATAAAGAGGAACAATCTACTTCAAAAAGAAACTTGCATGACTTACAAGTGGCAAGATAACATCGTGATAACATGTCTACCATCAAACATGAGAATCAACACCAATACTAATCTTCAACATAACACATCAAGACCATCATCAACATACAAGCACCATCATAAACATGATACCATAACATATTGGGTATAGACATCAACACCAAGAGGTGGACATCCAACCATGAATATCTCCCTAGTTCAACAACATCTCTATACAACTACATATAAGATGACACACACTAATAAAAGATCCATCAACCATTAACACTCAATTGCACTTCAACATTAATGTCAATACATCAATGACAACACAATCTACAATAAAAAGAGTCATCAACCCATATTAAAAATCCTAATATGGAGAGAAATCATTATGTATAAGTAGTACAAGAAAACAAAGTCAATTCATGGAGATGTTATTTTGTGGATTTTATTCAACCTTGCATAATCAAAGACCCTTGTGACTTTCATTTTATTCATGTAGCATGTGGTGTTGCACACTCTCTTGCATTCACAGAAAGTGTTAAAGCATACTCATTTAGACAAAGTATGTTTGGTACTCTCGGGTCTTGCAATAAGGTAGTTCTACTCATGCCTACATAATTCATAGTTTATTTGATGAGGATATAAATTTAGGTCATTCCCTTTTAGCCATGTATGCCAAATTTAGAAGTTACTGGAAATGTGTTTCAATTTTTAGATTCCATGCCTAAGAGTGATGTAGTCTCATGGAATGCAATGGCTATTGTCTATACCCATTTTCAACATGCCTATGAGGCATTGAAACACGAAGATCCTAGAAAAGGAAATGATAGCTAATAATAACAATCATAAACAAGATATAAAGAGGAACAATCTACTTCAAAAAGAAACTTACAAGAGGTACAAGTGGCAAGATAACATCGTGATAACATGTCTACCATCAAAAATGAGCATCAACACCAATATTGTTCTTCAACATAACACACCAATGCCATCATGAACATAGAAGCACCATCATAAAGATGATACCATAACACAACACCAAGAAGTGGACATCCAACCATGAACATCCTCTTATTTTAGCAACATCTCTATACAACTACATATAAGATGACACACATCTAATAAAAGATCCATCAACCATTAACACTCAATTGCACTTCAACATTAATGTCAATACATCAATGACAACACAATCTACAACAAAAAAGAGTCATCAACCCTTTAACACTCGTCTACACTTCAATATTAATGCCAATACATCAATGACAACACTATCTACAATAAGAACATTCATCAATCATAATGCCAATACATCAATTCCATAAATCTCACCATCAACATATCATAAATCACACAAGTTGAGTGTTTACATCAATGACAACAATTGCCAACACTACCAACTTTTATGCATATGAGATGAGTTTACTTAGCAAAAAGGACAACTTACGATTCATATGCATTTGATGTTTTTATTAACCCTACATTAATACAAAAGTAATTAATTAGGAAGAAATAGTTAGGATTGTGGGTCCGAATAGAGAATGTGTCCCCTAACAACTTTCACAATCCTCTAAAGGTGTTCATGATAATATCAATGCAAATAGCAACCAAACAAAGTTGAATTTTGTGAATCGGCGAGTACAAGCATGATATGGATATGATCAATTACACAAATGTGATATAGAGTTGCATAATCAACATGAGACATATATGCATGCCACACAAAATTTGAGGTTATATATAGATAAAGAGAAACCATTCCCAAGCTAACAACAAAAAGAATTCTAAAATACTCCTTAAAGTTATTGATCTTTGATTATTAAGCTAAAAAAATTCCTATATTTTATATTCAATTTCTTAAAATAATATTAATTTCTCATGCCCACAAAAAATATCAGTTAATTAATTTAAATTGATTTATATTTACAAATATAAGTATATATAATTAAATTAACATAATTCATACTTGTAAACATAAATGATATTTTTTTAAATGTTTATTTTGTTTTACAAATACACAAGGCATGTCACATTTTCAAGTAATCTTACATTCCATATAAAACTAAAATATCATTTTAAAACAAAATAAATTTCACCATTTTTAAATTAGTTCTTAGCCCAACCATTATCATTTGTACCTTTCAATTTATTTTCACTCCTATATAATTCTTTTGTGTATGGACATATTCTAGCATACTTATATTTTAAAAATGTATGTAGAGGACATCGAGAAATGTTATAACTTTGTAGAGCATTTGTCATTTAGCTTGAGTAAAGAGGACTTGGATTAACTTATATAGTCAAAGATTTGACTTTACAATACTATTGATCTCCATAAATTCAAAAAATGATGATTTTCCTCTTAATAATCAACTAAATACAAATAATTAGATGATATATCATAAAAAATATTAATAAAACATGTTGAGAGATAATATCCTTCTTGAAACATCTATCATACTTATATGTAAAAAATTCATTTAAAAATAGACATCTCTTTGAAACTTTTAAGAGATTTATATGCTAATCATATATATGAAAAATAAAAATATAATAAGAATTAATCTTTTTTTTTATAATAGATTTAAAAATATATTATACTTATATGTTAGAAATTGATTAAGAAGTAAACATCTCTCTGGTTTAAAATATATATATTAATTAAAATTTGACAAAAAAAAATACAAATACTTTCCAAAGAAAAATAATTAAACAATAATAACCTTGCCATGAGTATTTAGAACATAATTTTAAAATTAACTCTATCGACTTTGCTTATTATTTCTAATTTCCATTCATAAATAATTATTATAATGTCACATAGAATCATTAGTTTAGGGTTCTGTTCAATGAAGAAGAAAGTGGAGATCCAGTCCTTTATCGGGTTTTTATGAACGAAAATGACATTAAAAAAACCATTAAAAACTGTTCAAGAAACAGAAATGGTTGAAGAATCTTTGACTACCATCCGTTACAGCATACAATAACGCTTTACCTTACCGTCCATTACAGATTTAAATTGTTGCTGAAGACGTCAAAGTATTTTACATGGATCTTGTTTTTTTCCGTACACGGATTCCAGAATCCTGCCACTGTAAGAACGCCTGAATGTTTGAGTAACATCCTCTATAGAGCACTCTTGTAGTCTTTGCAACTTCTCCAATCCCTTCACTCTCCTCACTTTCGGACACATTTCTAGAACGAGATTTTCAAGACATGGCATTGTTCCCCCCTCCAATTCAGGGAATTCTTCTAATAAAGGAAAGTCATAAATCTCCAAATAGCGGAGTTGTGGAAACCCTCCCGACTCTCCAAATGCATCAGGCAATTCTCTGCAGCTCTTGTTCTCCATCAACTTTAATAACACTAGATTGGGCATTTTTTGCAACTCGGGATAATCGCTACATTCACAATAACATAAATGTAATTCCTTGAGATTTGCGAACTCACATATCCAACTTGGCACTACAAACCTCCCTAATCTAAGACTTTCCAGATGTTTCATTGATGTAATAATATTTTCAGGAAGCTGCAGAAGCTCTGTTTCCTCACAAGTATCATTAAGGATGTCCAAACGGCGCATCTTTACCAGCTGTGCAATGGTCCCTTGTTCTATCCTTTTCATCTGCATCTCATGGGTAATTACTAAACTTAATTCTTGAAGCTGAGTCATATTAGCCAAACCGCCTAACCCTATGGATTCGACTTCTTCTTTGGAGAATGCATAGGATGATCGCAGTGCTCTCAAAGAGGTCAGCTTGGATATTCCCTTTGGCATGCGATCGATATGCCAACCTTCTAAACACTGAAGACATTGCAGTTCGCTTATCCATTCTGGTAATTGAGTGCAACCGTTAGGGAGAGCAAGATACAAGAGACTTTTCAAATGTCTCACACACTCTGGTAACTCCCCAATATCTGTATCCCTTAAATTCAGAACTTTCAGAAGAATCATCTTTCCAACAGATGCAGGCAGTGTAGAGATCTTTGTGGAGCTCAAATCCAGAACGCGCAGTCCTCTCATAGTGGTAAACAAGTTTGTGGGAATGCTTGTAATCTCATTCTGAGATAGTGAGAGTGTACGGAGATAAACAGGATGGCTCTCCGAGATAGTCTTGACAACACATACACCTTTCTTGGCCAGCAAAATCCGACACCAGCCCGTGGCGGCAATTGTATGTGTAGAGACTTCCTCAACAGAAAAAGCACATTTATTTTCTTTTGAAATTTGTATGGCCAAATCATGCAACAGATCATGAATTTTACAGTATTTATTTAAATTATGCCTATCTATAAAAGAAAAAGCTTCAAAATCCTCATATACTTGAAGCAGACACAGCTGAGCAAGTTGATCTAACCAATCCCACGCCACATCCCACTGCTCCTCACCTGCTGGGACGATTCCTTCTCCTAGCCACAGATATATCAAATACTCTGCTTTTATCTCCGCATCCTCAGGAAAGAAAGAAAGATATGCAAAACATGGTTTAAGGTGTGCAGGCAAAGAGTCATAGCTCAATTTCAATATTTTCATGACAGGGTTAATCTCACCAGAGGGAGCAACTACTCTTTCGAGCTCATGGCGCTTCAACGCCCATTTGCTGAGAACTCTGGTGTTGCTCAGAGATGCTGCTATCGTTTTGATGGCAAGTGGTAGATTTCCACATTGCTTTACAATCTTCCGCCCTTCCTCTTTCACGTGCGGTGGTGCTCTATTTCCTTCACATTCTGGGAATGCATAAGCACAAAACAACCTCCAACTTTCTTCATCTGATAAAAATTCCATTTTATAAATTCGAGCACTTAAATCTAGAGCAACCTGCTCATTTCTTGTGCTAATCATAACCTTACAATCTCTATCAGCAGGCAGACCAAGATTATCAATCAGATTATCTTCAGTAAAGAAAGCCCACAAATCATCGAACACAATAAGGGATTTTTTCCCTTTCAGACGGGCATGAATCAATTCAGCCGCTTTCTTTTCAGTTACTTCAGCATTCACAATTTCCCTTGTTAAATCTAAGTCGGCGGCTATGTCACGTTGCAAGTTCTTGAGAGAATAAGATTTTGAAATCGAGAGCCAAACAGAATGATGATACTTGCGTTTTACGGCTTTGTAGACATTCTGGAGAAGAAATGTCTTCCCCGAGCCGCCCATACCAACGACGGCTATGAATTTAACTTCTGGATTTTTCAACAATTCTACCATGCCTTTAACTTTGGATTCTAACCCCACTGGACGAGAATCTCTGGGCAGAAGACTTGATTTCTTCACCTGTGCTGATGTACTTGTTGATGCTGCCGCATCTGAATGAAGACCTTCCTTGTGTTTTGCAACTTCCCCATGTCTTGGGAAGACATATGGCTTCCCAACCCCTTGTTGCATAGCCAAGACAATCTTTGCACACAGCATCTCGACATTACTGATAAAGTTAAAGTAATGAGATTTCAAAAGCATTCAAAAATCAATAGAGAGAGCGTAAAAAGGGAAAAATCAAAACACTGAATCATAATAGACTGGAAGCAAACAACCTAAACAAATGAGGAAAAGTTAAAATATGCAAAAAAATCTAAACAAACTAGGAAAAACTAAATGGGCAAAATAATCTAAGTCTTATCATACATAAACTGCACGAGCATAACTAAATTACAACTAAATTGATCTGAAACTTTGAGAAAATAAACCCACACAATTAATACCAGAATTATGCACAATAAGACTCTGGAAATCATATGAACTTACTCGCTAGATGTGTTGAATTTGTAGCCAGAGATGAGCGAAGAGGAATGGAGGGCTGCTTTCCACTGCTGAAGCCTCTCCTTGCTGAATCTCTTCTTTTTTTGATGTTTTGCGAATGCAGGTGCATAAACTCCTTTGTCAGGGTAGCGAAGGTCAGAAGGATCCACATCACAAAATACAGGAATAAACAGAACCTTAGTCTTCAACATGTCAACCAGCTCATCTAGACACCAAGGGGACTCCGCATAACCTGGTGAGAAGATGGCGATTTGGGCACTGGAATAGTATATGGCATTTTTTAAGGAAGGCTCAATTGAATCTCCCAATTGTAATTCTTGATCATCAAGAAATGTCCAAAATCCCATTTCCTCTAGTGATTCGTAAAGTGCAAAAGCCACAGTTTCTTTCACATCGGGGCCTCGGTGGCTTATGAATGCATCATATAACTTTTTAGATACAGAGGAAGACGCCATGAAAGGAAGTGCAGAGAGGGATGAAACTGGGCTGAATTTTGATAAAGCGAGAGACAATTCGAAAGCTTTAAAAGGAGTAATGCGTCTTAATGTTTCTCCAATAATTCAGTCTAATACGCTTTCATTAATTGTAGAGACAAATATGTTTTCTTCTGCACGACTTGACTTCGTTTGAGAGCTCACATGACAAGTGGTCTGATAAGGATGAAATTGATGGTACCCAATCAAACATCAGGCATGGGAGAAATCCGTGCAAAATAGAGACGCGTTATAATTCTCGACCACAGCCCTAAAGGCCACTGCACTTTTTGTACGACTCTTCATTTTCAAACTTTTACTTTTCTTTACGCGGTTTCTCCCTCGCAATTATTTTTGGTTAGAAGCCGGAATTATAGATTCAAAAAATACATCCCCAAGAAATCTGCGTTTACCCAATCATCTTCATTGTGAACTCGAGTGTCCACTCTCTCACATCTGCATTGTTTTATTATTTATTTATTTCTATAATTCAATTGTCATTTGGGATTTATGATATTGCTCTTTGAATTCAAATGTGTAGTTTTCAAATCAAATTTATTGACCTATGATTCATGAGCAGTGGTTCACAAAAACCCATCTTTCATGAGAATGAATGGTCTACTTAGCACTCATTACATCTAGGTGATGCATTGGGCCTTTTCGGGAAGTCACCCATCCCACTACTAATCCAACTGAAGCGCACTTAACCACAGAGTTTCCTCCAAGGTTAAACTCACTTAGCTTGCAACCCCATTTGCAAAATTGTCAAAAAAGGTTTTCAAATGTGAGTTGGGATAGAGAAGTATCATTCGATTAATTGATTGTAAATATAGGGGAAGCATACTATTAGTCATTATAGCTAACTTCATGTATCCATAAATCCTAGACGGTATATTTGATTTTGACAATTTTTTCGGTTCTCTATATTGTTCTAGCTTCTGGGTAGCAACAACACACACTATGGGGTCTGTTAAACGCACAAGCTTCAAAATGTGGTCATTTCAAAGTGTTACGTGATACCTACTTTAAAATGCCCCAATAATTGTGCACGGTGGAAACCTCAAAAATGGTCAATACTTATGCACAAATGCCCCAATAGTCATGCACTATGGATACCTATAAAGTTGCAAAACTCCTCCAATTTAAGTCCAAAAATTCTAACCACTGGAGTTTAGTGGGCACTATTGATACATGCAAAATTTATCTATGGGTTTAAAGTTATCATTTTTTTGGTTTCTTTAAACTTAGTAATTGGGGGATTGGGTGAGCAAGAAATGAACAATAATTGGAACATGCATGTTGTAATGGTGTTCTTCCCCTAATACATGATTAATTTGAGTTGCAATTGAGTAGATTCTATACATTATCATTCTAATTAATTGTACATATATTTTTCCTCTACTTTAAAATCTAATTCTATAGAATATATCAGGTTGTAGAGTGGAGTTGACAAGGTGGGGTGGATTATGTAAGAGAGTTGACAATCTAGAGTGGTTTTTGCAATAAGACCAACAACTCTAAGAGTTGTGTGATTCAAGAACTTTTCCCATTATTGTTGTAAAGGACGGATTAGTGAATTCGATCATGGAAAATATACAAAAAAATCACCACAAGCTAACTTCTTATAAATTTGAATATTCTAGTCACAACAATTGAGATGTTGGTTTGATACGAAAGGGAAAATCTACCTTCTCATTCTATTACGATGCAAATCTCATTTGTTCAATGAGCTAGAATATTGAAAACTATGGCATAAAATAAGGATGACGAACTTGGTGATCTAATATGCTTGACTATATTATGATAAAATCTAGCTTATCTTTCACAAAGGTGGACAAAGTTTTTTACATTGCTTGCCCCTTGAAGATTAATGTTAGGCAATGCAAAAACAAGGTGAACAATAATGGAGATGGTATTTGGTATTGTGAAAACGTGATAAGAATTCCCTAAATGTGATTATAAATATTTGCTTCAATGCTAAGTACAAGACCATGTTGCTTTGACTTGGGTTACTGCTTTTGAATAAATGAGAGAATAAATTATGGGTGTTACAGTAAAGGAATTAAGCATATTGAATGATGAACAACAAGATGATGCCAAGTTTTGACAAATTGTATGAAAATCTCGTTTCAAGAAATAGATATTTAAATTAGAAGTGAAAGAAGTGACTTATAATGATGAACAAACGGTTAAGTGCATTTTCATAAGAACAAAAAATTGGATAGCTTTAGGTTTTGTTATGTTCAATCATTGGGATCTACAATGGAGAATTAACAAACAGATGTGAATGAATGATATGCAGTAACATGGAAGTACATAGTCTATCCTTGAGGACAGTGGACCTAGTCTTACATTACCACATGAATTTCTATTTTTCTTAGCTACGCATTGTGCCTTTCTAGCAATTGATAGTGTATTGTGCTATATGGAAAATCCACAAGATTTCCTTTATGTTAGCAATTGTCATCCAATGGATGTACCTAATTTGAATGCTCTATTTTGCTAGCTTCTAATCTATCTTGCTCCTTTTAAAAAATACTTGCATAATGGTTTTCCATGCTTGTATGAATTCAATCGCATATTGATTCTACTTTAATCCTCTTACCAATTTTACTAAAACATTAATTTACATTCTTATTTGTTGAATTCAATACATGGCTATACAATTCTTAAATTATGATTTCCTAACTTGGCCAGGGATTTTTTATGGTTTGCACTTCGTATATATATCACTTCCCCACTAGATGTAAAACATTTTAAAACTTCTAGTTTGGGCCCACTTACCATATTGTAATTTGTTGTTATATGGAGCCTAATCAAACTCAGAGGTTAAATTTTCCCTACTTTTATCGGTGCAGTTTCCCCTCAAATTATTCGATGGGGGTTTGGGGGCAATGCCCCCAAGACATGGTCAAGGGACAACACCCCTTGCGGGGTCCAGGGGAAACACCCCTAGTGTGTTCCATGTCGTGGTACAGGGTAGGGTCGAGGGGCAGCACCCCCACAGGGGTTTTTGAGTGCAATACCCCCGAAAGATCAACCACCTTTTATTATTTTATAATGGCGCTGGGTGTTATTTTTCTATTGACTGACATATTGTAACCCTAATTTTGTAACTGACATAAGTCTTGATAAAACGGCTAAGGGTTAGGGTTTTCTATAGAGAATTTATGTAGCATTTTGCAATGGTATTGAGTTGCAACGAATTGCTAGTTGTAATCAATTCAATTTACTAGATAATAATATTGGACTCTCTATTTGGTGGACGTAGCCCGAGTTTGGGTGAACCATGTTAAAATTGTCTCCTTTCTGTTATTATTTATGTGTTTTTCATTCCTCTGTTTAATCTTTATTTGCATATAATTGATATTTTTTACATGCAATTCCTAACATAATCTTGATCAACCAATGACACATGAGATGCTAATGATGCACTCTAAATCATATGAAGAAAGATCTATATGTGTTAGTTATAAATAAAGAAAATAAATTGTGAGAGACTTATAACTCAACAGGCATGATCTCACCCATACAATGACTAATGATGTATCTCATTTATAGATTTGTGCTTTTGAGTTGACTTTATGTTTTGTATATTTCTATTTATGTTGAATATTGTCGATTTCCTAGCATTCTACCTTGTTCTTGCATCATTTTTCATTCTAATCATGTCAATACAAAAGGGAACAATTAATCATATTGCTTAGTTCTCCTAAGGGACTGAAGCTGAGCCTAAATGATTATTCTCCAATGAATATAAGATTAAAAATTATTCCTAGTATACATGTTTAAGCCAATGAAATCATATCCCATAATTTCTTACATGTCAGACATAATGAAGAGAACCCACATGATTGAAATTAACAATCATAGCTAATGCTAATCCATCTGATCATTCATACCTCTGAGGTATAAAATTGTCAATTGACTCATGCCATAAAAATAATTGCAATAGCAAGCTCCAAGTGTCAAACCAACCAATGAATAACATATAGATCTAGAAACTCCCATTGCATGGTAATATGAAATCTAAAAATGATAAAGGCATGCCAAATCTACCAATAGAAACACATTGAATGTGTAACCAATATCATGTATTACCAAGGAACATCCACAAATATATGTAAATCTTGCAAACCAATGTCTTCCAATACATCACTCACACTAGTATCCATTTTAGACACCTAAAAATATATCATCGATCATACACTAATTATTTGTCTATTTAATTAAGTAATTCTTTAATTATTTGATTAAACTAATTATTCATTCTAATCATCACCATTCAACACTCCTAATTATCGAATTTCTATTCTCTAATCAATTTAATCAGTTAATCCTCTTTTAAATATTATTTATTTAATTAATCACGATTAATTATTTAGTTAAATAATCTTTATTATCTAATTAAACTCATTTCTAGTGTTTAAATAATTTTATTTAAATTATTCTTCCAAATCCTCAAATTCTAATTCCAATTAAATTCATTTATCTCAAATTCACATTCTCCCAAATTCTAATTTCATCACATTTCATCTAATTTCACTAAATTTGAGTTTCAACAAATTTCAATTAATTTCATGTGCATTTCAGCATCCGAAAACCCAAATTCAAATGCAAATCAAAATGAAATTGAATTTCAAGTCAATCTCCTACAACACATGTTGAAATCATAATCGATTGATCAAATCAGTTGACTAATTAGTTAACTCATCAATCACCCCTTTTAACTCTCAATCACCTTTTTTGACTAATCCATCAATCCACTTATCTCTCCAATCAATTCAGTCTACTGGTTAATCAACTCAGTTGACTCCTCAATCTATCGAATTAACAAATCAATCAAGATGAGTTCATTGATCAATCTAAATCAATTGACTATCAATCAGCACTTGAGTTCTATTCCTCACCCATTTTGTGTTGAAAATCTATAAATTCAACCTCTTTTCTCAATTAAGTCTAGAATCACAGTCTTTAAACAATTGTCTAATCTATGCAGGAATCCCAGTGCAATACCTGAGAGTTGTTAGTCCCAACTGGTATTGAGAGGGGAGGGGTGAATCAGTACATTACCGGTTTTAGCTAATTCATACTTTTACTTTAAGTTTGAACTAATTAACCATTCACCAATGTAAACATTTACTGTAGAAGATTAAGCATACATGAAAAGATACACAAAGACACACATATTTATCTCATGGAAACCCAATAGGGAGAAAACCACGGTGTGAGTAGGAACTCAAAATGAAGTACGCTCGGTTAAGAGCCATCCCTGTTAGGAGATTACAAAGACACTGTTAGGTGCCACCCGGATAATGGATTTTGAACAAGGTCGGTTAGTGCCTTTACCCTATTAAAGGTAGCCTGGTTAAAGGACTTAGAACATCAATCAAGATGTTATCCAGTTAAGGGATTTTTACAACGGGACTTGTTAAAGTCCACCCAGCTAAGGGATTTATGTTGCAGTTGTTAGAAAGCAACAAATGGATGATCTACTAAAACTGCTACTCATTAGCCTAGTCAGATCACGCTAAAGTATCACTCTAGGTCTGCATCGGTTGTGCTTGTTCTCCACAACTCTATCTTCTGTCGGTTTGCTAGTACTCGGATTCTACACTGTCGGTCCTCTATCACCCATGTCATTGCTCGGTGAAACCCCCACTCTATCGGTCCTCTGTCACTTAGCTCTGCAAACTCTAAAACTCCCCCTATACCCACTTTCATATTGACTTAATTCACCTTGACAACAACCATCTTAAGAACGAGGTATGTGTATTTATAGACCCTTTAGTCTATCGCCAACTTTTCCCTCCAAAACATACCTTTCAAAATTCCATTGTCAGGCCTTAAATTGCGCTTCTGAAATCATGCAAGAATCTTTGTCAATAGTCGAACATGCCGATAAGTCCGCTAGTTGATTGAAAGAAGACTCCCGCTTTAGCTGGTTGTAACTGAACATTACTAGTCTGTCAGTTACCAACTCTTCTAGTGTACCGATCAAAACTTGTCTAGCCGATTTCCTCTTGTATACTGGTATGTTCTTTGCTTAGCCGGTGAACCTCTTTTGTGCCAATCTACTCACCGCTACCTGATCTTCTTACTGCTTGTCGGTCTACTCACTGCCAATGGAATGTGTCGATCTACTCACCACTTTCCGGTCTACTCACTGCTTGTCGGTCTACTCACTGCTTGCCGGTATACTTACAGTTGATGGACTATAAAGACTAAGGAGATGATGTTGCCAACAATGATAACCATACCATTTACCGGTCATACAAAATAGTATCAAAATGCCAACAAACTCCCCCTTTGGCATTGGTGGCAAATACTACAAACTGCTACAAAATTGTGCCAGCGTTGGCCCCTGTTCCTGACAAGATTCCAAAATTTCCCCTTTTGCCATCAATGGTAAAGACTATCCATAAGAGAATTTGTCAAAATAAAGCAAAAATCACTTTAAAGTTTTCTTGAGCCACTTTCAAGGAAGATTCCCATGAAGATTGAATTTGTTTCATGGTAGTGAAGTGGCCATGTAATACTGCAATGAAGACCTCTGGATATCATCAACTATCTTACAGTTAGGTGCATGTATTAGGCAATCTGCTTCATTAATGTTTAGTTGCATGAAATCAATAATTGGTGCTAAATAGCACTGGAGCTCTAACAAACTAAGACTTTTTTTGTCTTCTTCATCTTTCAACCTTCTTATTTTATGATTGAGCATTTTGACTTTTCCAATAAAGGTTGATGTTGAACTGCTAAGGGGATCAAATGAGCTTACCAGATCTTGAATCTCCTTTTGAATTTGATTTCTTTTATCTTCTAAGTCTTTGATTAAAGCAAGAAAGTATGAATATTTCATCAGTAGTTGACCAACTTGCTACAGTATGGTCTTAACTTCTTTTGTTCTGGTGGAAAGAGCAACTTTTCCAACTGTCATCTGCTCCAGTAGGTTATCTCCTCGCTTTGTTTCATATTGCCTTACTGCAAACTTCTCCAGATCGGTTGCCTCTAAACCGATTACTTTAACCAGAGTATCCAACTGATCAATAATGGGTGCAGTATCATCAACTGCAATGTTCGGGATGAGATCAGAGAGAATTATTTTGGCAGAAGTGAGGATTCTTGCCTTCTTTTTCTCCTCTCTCAGTTTTACCTTTTCAGCTTGGATTCTCAATTTTATTGAGACTTTCATCAACTGTTTGAGGGTCATTTTCTTTATATTAATGACCAAGTCACCTTCTTCTTCCTCCTCTATTCCTTCTTCCATTTCTAAAGTCTCAACTTTTGAGCTAGTTGTTTTGATTATTCTTACCTTTTTCTTTTCACTTTCATTGTCTAAGTCTAACCTCCTCTTTGTCAGAGGGGTATCCATCACTACTATGTTATCCTTTATTTTCTTCTCTTCCTCTTTTCCTTCCTCTGATTTCTTTTCTTCCTCTTTTCCTTCCTTTGTTTTCTTCTCTTCCTCATTTCCTTCCTCTGTTCTCTTTTCTTCCTCTTTTCCTTCTTCTGCTTTATTGTCTTCCTCTTTTCCTTCCTCTGTTTTCTTCTCTTCCTCATTTCCTCCCTATGTTCTCTTCTCTTCCTTTGTCTTCTTTTCTTCCTCTTTTCCTTCTTGAGAGAGATTATAATTAGGTATCAATAAGTTTATGTGAGGTGTATCCTCATAAGAAATGTCTTCAACTAACACTTCATCTTGATCGGAAAGCTTAGTTTTATCAACTTCCTTCATCGGTGAAGTATGAACCGATTGTTCAATACCCTTTGTCAGATTGGGGATGTCTGACACAACATTTCCTATTGTGTCCTCAACTGAGAAAGTATCAAAATCTTCAGTGGAGATTTTTTCCTTGGCTTTTCCTTTGACAAGGACAATTGCACCTTTGTCCTGTTTTGTTTCTTTTTCAATTTCTTCTTCAGTTTTCTTTTGCTGGTTCATAATTTCCTTCCACAAGGCAACACCTTCAGCATGTACTCCTCCCACTTCTCCTACTACCACTCTCCCAGTTCTATTCCTTATTTTGAAATGCTTAATGCATGCTTCAGCCACCAGTGAAGCTTGTTCAAGGTCTAAGTCATGTAGCACTTCCATGAGTGCTTTTATTTTGAGTTCCTTTTCAATAGCGAGGGCTATCTTCCATCTTCCTTCAATGTGATCTAGCAGGTCTGATGGGATAATCCCATAAAATTCACTAGGAGTTCTACAGAAATTGTGCAAGTTCCAAATCAAGGCTTCCTCAATTTTCCTTTTGTCTTCTTCGTTACTGATGGAATATCTCCTTCCAACACCGCCCAGACCTCCAAACTCTTTAATGCCATGCACCATCTTATCAATTGTTGGAGCTTTGTTCCTTTCACTTCTTCTAACCTCCTTTATTTCCACATCTGATACAGTGTCACCTTCTTTCTTATCCTCTTTAAGCTTTGGATCATTCTTCTTCTTTCTGGTGTAAGTTACTCCTACTGGTCTATCTTTGCTTGGTGAATATACCAGAGTTCCTAGATTATTTTTCTTTATGTATGTTGTCGGTTTAGTTGCTGCAGTCCCCTTTGGTTTTGTTTTGTCACTTTCTTCTTTCCACCGATCAGTTCTTCATCTTTGGGAGGTGTGACCCCTGTTTGCCCACTCGCACCGGTGGAAGTAGTGGCACCGGATGCTTCACCTCCATATTTCTTGTCAAGGGATCAATCATTTTCTTTAATTTTCTTTTAATGATAGGCACCTAAAGTTCTTGTTTTATTTTAGAGCTTGCCTCCTCATATGTTCCAAACCTCTTTGCCTTCAAGTCTACCAGTTTAGATAGAAGCATATTGATATGAATTTTAACTAGATCTGCTGCAACCTCATACCCCATAGGTGGAACCCAAAAAGTTTTGGGTTCAGCTGCTTGGATAATACAACGATCTGTATCTACAAGAAAACAAATGTTGTTCTTGTATTTCTGCACTATTCCAGTTGGAATTATTTCCCTCTTATGCATTCTAGTTTGGAATTCCTTGAATTATCCCCACATTGCTTCCCCATTTTTTTTCCCATATCCCTAATCATTTCACCTATCTGAACCATGATAGGCTTCTCCTATGACCATACTACACTACCCTTACTAGGAAAATATTTTTGCACATAGAAAAATATACATACCAGTAGAGAGACATATTTGAAAGACTTCTTCTTATCCTTCTTTTTTCTTTTCATGTTCACCATGAATTGACTTTGAATCATCTCGCATATATCATATGTTGCATTCTATTTGATAATTCGGTATCCAGCATGATGGCACTGCTCGACACACTATTCATTCGGCTTGATTGATAAACCCTGTATCCCAACACTACAGAGGCAAATCTTACTTCGGCATCCTCGATATGGGTGAGTGTCACTGCTCTATTGTCACACTGGGATTTGGTTAACTGAGTAACTTATGTTGATGAAATTGTTCTTAGGGTTAATGCTTCACTGGTTGCACTGAACCTTGTCACTCTTTGAATCACCTCCTTTGTGATCTTGATCAGTGCATTACATTCCAGCCATAGAAATTGATCATGAACCCTGATCAGTACATATCTAACCCAGTCACCATGAAACTGATCAGGAAAGTCAACAGCATTAGCAGAACCCTTTGTCTTCAGAGGTAGAAATTTTGATTTCAATTTATCATTGTCACATAACCCATCAAACTCATTTTGAATGAACTTATCTCCAAGTTCTTCGAGCTTGCAATGAATGTAGGAGCGAATATCTTCTACCAACAATACATCGGAGGGCACAGATGATAAAGCATCGATCTTGTCAATTTCATCGGCTTTCATCAGGTGCAACTTGAACTTAGGTTGGGGTTCCTTGATAGCTTCAACAAACATAGGAGTCGATAACGGCGCTGCCATGATGACCTTCAAACAAGCTTTTCTCAAATGCGGTTGAAAACCCTTCCCTAGGGAATACTAAACACCGCAATCGCTCTGCTTGAATTTTCTGCACAAACAAAGCTTTGGAAAATTTCAAATCACCTTTGATCGCACAGGAGCTCAAGAAAGTTCACAAGAAGTTAGTGTAAATGAAAATGTGCTAACATTTCCTTGTTTATCTATGGAGATTTACTGGCGCTAGGATCCAACGGTCAGATTTGAATCTCACAAATTAAAGTACACCGATTTGACTTCACTAGTTTTTTGTTGTTGATACTGATACTCAAATAAATAACTCATAGGACAAACTTCAATTAAGAACTTTTAGACCAAATTTTATGCATCACAACTATACAGATAAAAACATCCTTACATTTGTTGAGGGGATTCAAGAGTAATCTTACCATATGTGCCCCCCCTGGGAATCAGTATGCCTAGTTAGAAGTGGAACTGTCATCACCGATGGATGATGACTTGATTTCAGAATGTCCTTTTCCTTCTTTTCCTTCATCCTTATTGATCCATGTCTTTTTCATTTCATCTCTTATTTCTTCAATTGTCTTCTTTCCTTTCGGGTCATTTTGCTCTTTCTTCTTGCTAAATCGGTTCTTGTCTACAGACTGGTTTTAGGATCAGCTGCTGTATTCTCTGGCTAAGTAGTCGATCTTATGGCAGTTAAAGCATACCATACCAATTGTCCTCCTTGGTCCTGAATTGTTTCTCTGACGCATTCTCATTTTGCAGTTTTCTGCAACATGATCAAGACTACCACACATGAAACAGGTGGCATTCAAATGATTACTCCTTTTGATAGGACTAACCGGTTTGAACGATGATCTTGATATATTTGTCTTGAACCTACATTCTTCATATCTGTATCCAAACTTATTGCATGTAAAGCAATGTTCAGTAAATCTTCTTCCATTTGGCATACTGCTAGATTGAGATCCCCACTCATAAGCAGTGTGGCCATACTTATGACAATTATGGCAATAACCATCAAAGGTGAAAGTCTTCTTTTGACTAACCGATTTGTTTCTACAGTCATTGGTCTTATGACCTGACTTACCAGAATGATTACAAGAGAATTTGGAAGACTTCATACCTTTTGCTTCTAGATGGTTTCTTATATCATCCTTCATCTTTTTGGATTTAGATGATTCTCCAGTTTTCATAGGACCTGAACCGGGGTAACCAAGGTCGGTTTTATCCTTTATTCTTCTCTGAGCTTTCAACTATTTATCTACCTTCTCAGAGCTTTCATTGAACTTTCTTAGCTTCTCATTTCTCTCATTCTCAGTTTTCAACTCACTCTTGAGTTGTTCAATCTCTTTCATCAACTTCTCCTTTTCTTTTGCATTGACATTCAGATGTTTATGTATATATTCATTCTCTTGAGTTAGAACTTGGATTTATTCATCTTTCTCAATCATGATTGCATCATTTTCTCTCAAAGCATCTTCAGCAAGCCTCCTGGCTCTTTTATCTTTTGACAAATCTTCTTCTGCCTCCCTTTTTCTTTCATCAGCACTTCTGTTGGCTCCCAGAATCTCAGTCATTCTTAGGGCCTGACCTTCTTGTTCTCTTTTGAGATGAGTAATTTCTTCGATCAGCTTCTTGTTCTTTTCCATGAGTTCTGAGACTGCTTCTTCAGCTTCTTCAGATCCACTCTGTTCCGAGAGTTGATCTATGATATCCTGACTCTCATTTAGTTGTTGAGCTAATTCCTTCCTTTTTGCAAGAGATTTTCTCAGTCTCTCTTTCAGCTGAGCAATGATTTCATTGGCTTCATCAATATTATTTGGGAACTGTGCTCTAATACCAATTGTTAGTCCCAACCAATACTAAGAGGGGAGGGGTGAATCATTACATTATCAGTTTTAGCTAATTCATACTTTTACTTTAAGTTTGAACTAATTAACCATTCACCAATGTAAACATTTACTGTAGAAGATTAAGCATACATGAAAAGATACACAAAGACACACATATTTATCTTATGGAAACCCAACAAGGAGAAAACCATGGTGTGAGTAGGAACTCACAAAATTTGTACTCTTCTGGAGTACGCCCAGTTAAGAGCCATCCATGTTAGGAGATTACAAAGACACTATTAGGTACCACTCGGATAAGGGATTTTGAACAAGTTCAGTTAGTGCCTTTACCCTGTTAAAGGTAGCCTGGTTAAAGGACTTAGAACATCAATCAAGATGTTACCCGGTTAAGGGATTTTTACAATGGGACCTGTTAAAGTCCACCCAGCTAAGGGATTTATGTTGCAGTTGTTAGAAAGCAACAGATGGATGATTTGCTAAAACTGCTACTCGTTAGCCTGGTCAGATCACACTAAAGTATCACTCTAGGTCTGCATCGGTTGTGCTTGTTCTCCACAACTCTTCCTTATGTTGGTTTGTTGGTACTTGGATTCTACACTTTCGGTCCTCTATCACCTATGTCACTACTCGGTGAAACCCCCACTCTACCGATCCTCTGTCACTCGGCTCTGCAAACTCTAAAACTCCCCCTATGTCCACTTTCACATTGACTTAATTCACCTTGACAACAACCATCTCAAGAATGAGATACGTGTATTTATAGACCCTTTAGTCTATTGCCAACTTTTCCCTCCAAAACATACCTTTCAAAATTTTGTTGTCAAGCCTTAAATTGCGCTTCTGAAATCATGCAGGAATCTTTGTCAATAGTCGAACATGTCGATAAATTCGTCAGTTGACTGAGAGAAGACTCCTGATTTAGCTAGTTGTAACTAAACGTTACCAGTCTATTAGTTACCAACTCTTCTAGTGTACCAATCAAAACCTGTCTAGCTGATTTCCTCTTGTATATCGGTATGTTCTTTGCTTAGCCATTGAACCTCTTATGTGTCAATCTACTCACCGCTACCCAATCTTCTTACTGTTTGTCGGTCTACTCACTACCGATGGAATGTGCCGATCTACTCACCACTTGCCGGTCTACTCACTGCTTGCCGGTCTACTCACTGCTTGCCGCTCTACTCACTTCTTGTTGGTATACTTACTACCGATGGACTGTAAAGACTAAGGAGATGATGTTGCCAACAATGACAACCATACCATTTACCGGTCATACAAAATAGTATCAAAATGCCAACAAGAACCACCTTCAAGCACAATTCAGAGAAGGACAATGGAAGCAAAGATGCAGGATGATGGAGTCTTTATTTGAATTCATTTCTCATTTTGTATTGATTTTCATTGATTATGTTTGATGTTTGTTAATTAGTTGAGAATTGGTGATTCATTCTTATTTTCTAATTAGCTTAATGCATATGACACTCAGGCATGAAAACAATGGTGAACCTGATGTGAAGTAGTATCTCTACAAGGACCAATTGATTTTGCCAGTAAGAATCAAACTCAGATAAACAACACCAATGCAATTCAGTTAAGCAATCTAAGACCACCAAGGGTAGGTGCACCCAGAAGAAACTTTACACCCCTTGGTGAACCTATTGAATCAGCACTCAAGAAGTTAATACAAAATAATGTCATAACTCTACCAGAAGCTAGGCCATATGAATCGGGTCCATTCAAGCCCGCTTGGTGGAATGACAATGATTTCTATGAATACTACCGCAATAAAGGTCACAAGACAGCAAGTTGCTACAAGTTGAAGTACCTAATACAAGATCTCATTGATCAAGGTGACATTACTGTGGATGCCAATAAAACACTAAACACAAATCATACCATCTTCAAGGATCCTTTTGTCAAGCATGACAAAGGAAAGGCTTCTAGTTTCAATGCACAAAACAACACTGCCAACTATACCAATGTCGCATTCGATTATGCCATAAACACACTTAGTGCAGGAGATGAAATAGTGGCTACAATCACAATAAATCCCAAAAGCAGAGATTGTGTTGTCATCACTAGAAGATCAAAGGTCACATTACAAGGGGTACCATCAATTCCATCTCCAACATCTAGTAATTATAATGTGGTGGATTAGTTGAAACATACTCAAGCTCAAACTTCATTATTTGAGTTATTGCGCATCTCGCCAGCTCATAAGGTAGTCCTTGACAAAGCATTACAAGATTCAGTTGTTTCTAGAGATATTGATAAGAACACATTCCAGTCCATGGTTGGAAGCTTGGCAGCTTCTAAGGTCGCATTCACTAAATAGGATATACCTATAGACCAACCCATGCATAACTATCCCTTACACTTGGAAGCTTTGATTCACCGAAAGAAGGTTCGAAGAGTACTTATAGATGTTGGAGCTGGCCTTAACATATGTACATTGCATTTGATTAAAGCTTTAGGATATTCCAAACATCATATTGATCCTACCAAGAGAATCAATATCAAATCTTATGATGATGAGGAACACCCTTCTAAGGGTGTAGTGACTTTGCCAGTACAAGTGGGACCAGTTACAATAGATATCACCTTTTAGGTCCTAGACAAAGAATTGGGGTGCAACATGCTATTAGGCCACCCATAGATACATACCATGCAGACGGTACCATCAACTTTTCACCAATGTGTTAAGTTCCCATACAATGGCATAGCGATCACCATTTATGGCGACCCAAACCCTTTTCAACACTGCAATTATTTAAGGGCAAGCACATATAATCAAGTACCAAACAATCAAGCAACTCCACTCCACTTACAAATGGAATCCCTAAAGGTTGCATAAACACTAGCATCAATACCTAGCACACCCACAACACCTCCTCTTCAAATCAAGGATGAAGGGTGTGGCGAGTACTCATGTTCTGAGATATTACCAATAGGGCAGCTATCTCCCCGATCCTTCAGAAGAACATTACCGCAATCAACAGGAAAAGACAAAGGAAAAGAAATCATCCATTTTTTTGATGATTGCTCCTTCATCCGGTGGGGAGGACTCAAATGAAGAATCTTTAGAAGAAGATATAAATGGATGGTTGTACAAGGAAGAAAGTGATACTCCAAATGTTCAACTCCCCTTAGAACAATATGGTTGTGGTTTCAAAATGTTAAAATGCCATGGTTATGATGGAACCACGGGCTTGGGGTCACATGCACAAGGCATATTTGAGCCCATATTACCTACACAAAATCCTAAGAATTGGGGTTTGGGATACATTGAATTAACAAGGCGGAGAAAAATACCCCTACCAGATTCCCCAATAATTCAAAGTCTGACAACAACAAGAGGAAATCAGAATTCTGAATCATCAAGAAACACATTGCAAATGATTTTTTAACTAGCTTCCCATGTAAATACAGTGATGTAAACAGGGATTTCACTAGTGATGGAAATAGGGATTGCACCAGCATCATATATATCTACATCATCATTAGTATCAATAAGAGTCTCAATAGAAATAGGTATAGCACCAATAAGGGATGGCGATTCCATATTTCCCCCATCTCTCATTCAAGCACTTAATGAGGTCTCTATAATGGAAGAAGAAGATACAAATCAGACTACTCTCCCATATATCATCAACACAAATGAAACCCCTCTATCTCCAATTGAGAAAATTGATGAAGAGGAATTTGACAGAGAAATCTATGCAGAAAGTGTAACAACTGATTCACATGATTATGAATTCCTATCTACCCACAGTTGTAGCACATATTTAGTCTTTAGAGCTTATGATAACCAACCAGACAAATATGATAGCATTGAATATGAATATATACTAATCTATCCACCATCCGTCAAATATGTCTATGACCGCAATAGAATTTGTATGCTCTCAGCAACATCTCCTCCACCAAAAGAATGAGATCTTTGTCTCATGTATCCTCACTTAATAGATTTGGGGCAAAAAGAACAACCACAATTAGATTGGTTTCAAAATGATGAATCCATAGTTGAATTCTTGGGTGCAAGGGACGAACTCCCTTATGATGATCACATGGTTGGCTTTGCAATAGATCTGGGCAGAACTGCATATTTTGTAGAAGCAAGCTCCTCTTCTAATCAAGACAATGATAATGAAGCAGAACACATTACTCATAATAGAATGGACACTCCTCTTATTGATAAAGAACAATCAACATTATTGGTAGAAGAAACAGAATAAATCAACATCGATGATGCTAAAAATGTTCGTAATATACACCTAGAAAAGTAATCCAATAGAAAAAGAGAAGTCTATCTGATCATTTAAACAAAGACCAATCAATTTTGCATGGTCTTATGCAGATATGCCAGGGCTAGATCCTGAATTGGTCTTACATCATTTTCCATTACTTCCATGAGTAAAACCATATAAGTAGAAACTCGGGAAGATGCACCCTCACATAGCTTTGTTAGTCAAAATCGAGCAACAAAAATTGTTGAAAGTGGGTTTTATAAGAACCATAGACTACTGAGTGGATTTCAAATCTAGTCTTAGTAACCAAGCATATTGGAGGTATCAGGATCTGCATCGACTTCAGAGATCTCAACAAGGCTTTCCCAAAGGATGATTTTTCACTCCCTAACATAGACATGATAGTGGACTTGACAGCTGGAAATGAAATGCTATCACTCATGGATGGTTTTTTTGGTTATAATCAAATCAAAATTGCACCAGAGGACCAACCTAAGACAACATTCACTTGTCTGTGGGGAACATATTGCTAGAATGTGATGTTGTTCGGCCTTAAAAATGCAAGCGCTACTTATCAAAGGGAAATGACCACCTTATTCCATGACATGATACACACAATCATGGAAGACTATGTAAATGATTTGCTAGCAAAATCCAACACAAGGGACGATCATCTAGACATATTGGCTAAGATCTTTGATAGACTTGAGCAATACAATGTACGACTCAATCAAAAAAAATGTGTGTTCGAAGTAACATACGGAAAACTCTCGGGATTCATTATATCCAATCGTGACATTGAAATAGATCCATAGAAAGTAAAGGCCATTCTAGACATGCCATCGCCCACTACACTCAAGCAACTCAGAAGTCTGAAGGACAAATTACAATCCATAAGGTGCTTCATTGCCCAATTGGCAGAAAAGTGCCAACCATTTCAAAATCTCTTAAAGAAAGGTGTCACATTCAAATGGACAAAACAATGCCAAGATGCATTCCAAACACTAAAATAATATCTTTTGTCCACACCAGTCTTAGCTCCACCCATACAGAAAAAACCATTACTCGTGTATATAGCTGCAACAAATTCCTCCATCAGTGCTCTTATAGCACAACATGATGAACAAGGAAAAGAGAGAGTTGTCTTCTAAATCAGTAGAACACTCATTGGATATGAACTCAATTACACACCAATAGAAAGAGCATGTCTTACAATAGTTTTTGCATCACAAAAAATGAGACACTATATGTTGAGTCATAAAGTTTATTTCATTTCACACTTTGATCCACTCAAGTACTTGATGAACAGAGCAACATTAATCAAAAGCCTTGCCAAGTGGGTCATGATACTCAGTGAATTCAACATTGAATATGTTGACAGAAAAGCCGTCAAGGGATAGATCATAGTAGATCAATTTGCAGAGGCACCCCTACAGGACAGTCATTCAATGGTGGTAGATTTTCCAGATGAATTAGTATTTGCATTGTCAGCACAAACAAGCTGGAAACTATACTTTTATGGGTCTCACATAAATCATGGACCAAGAGCGGGAATTCTATTCATAAATCCTCAAGGAGATTTCATTCTTAAATCATTCAAGATCAACTTCCCTTCCACCAATAACATTGTTCAATCTGAAGCCCTGGTAGTAGGACTTTGTACTGCACTACAATGGAAAATCATGGAACTACAAGTCTTCGGAGACTCGCAACTTATTATTAACCAAGTCAATGATGATTACAGTATAAAATATGATAATTTGACACCCTAAAAACAATTGGTGGACGAATACAAACAACACTTCACCAATGTAACATTTGAACAAATACCAAGAGTGCAAAACAAGGCAGTCGATGCAATGGCAACAATAGGCTCTCTCTTGGATATGTCTAACGATGGGAATGGCTTTGAATTTCAAGTGGAGAAACTCATTGTGTCAGCTTATGAAATAACATCCATTGAATATGTATGTATGATAGTAGGACCTGAGTCCCCATGGTACAGAGATATATATGCATACCTTCATGATCAATATATACCTCCTGATCTTTCACGAAATCAAAGAAAGGCACTCATCCAACAATCAACAAGACATTCAATCATTGTTGACACTTTTTACAAAAAGAGTGTAGATGGCACTTTGCTCAGATGCCTCAATGTTGAGGAGGCACAAATAACCCTAAAAGAAGTTCATGATGCCATATGTGGGGCACATTCTTCTAGACCTGCTCTAGCAAAAACACTGTTGTGATCATGTTATTATCGGCCTACAATGGAAAAGGACACTTACAAATATGTCCAAAGATGCAAGCAATTCCAAATACATGGAAACCTGATCCATGCACCTGCTCAAGATCTTCAACCAATAACATCACCATGGCCATTTTCACAGTCGGGATTGGATCTTGTGGGGAAAATAAACCCTACCTCCTCCAATGGACATAAGTTTATATGCACAACTACTAAATATTTCACAAAATGGGTTGAAGCAATCCCTATGACCTTCACAACAAGAAAGCAAATAGCTAAGTTCATCTTGAATTACATCATCTGTAGATATGGAGTCCCCATGTGCATTGTAACTAACAATGGGCGACCCTTCAAAAATAAAGAAGTGAGTGAACTATGCGATCAATTTCACATCTAGAAACGTTTTGCGATAACCTAGTATCCCCAAAGCAACAGTCAAGATGAGGCAACAAACAAGACTATTTTGAAAATTTTAAAGAAGTTGTCAACACCACTGGATGAGATTGGCATCTTCAGTTGAATCCATCTCTCTGGGCCTATCAAATTGGTGTCCACACAACCACTGGTACCACTCTTTAGTTTATGGTTCAAAAGCTATTTGGCATATCGAGGTAGAATTGCCATCACTAAGAGTCTCTTTGAAAAACATTATATCAGAAGAAGACTACAGAGTAGCACGTTTGCAAGAACTAGAATTCCTAGATGAAAAACGACAAAGTGCTCAGAATAATTTACAAAGATATCAAAATAGAATGAGAAGAAGCTACAACAAAAGAGTAAACCCACGTTATTTTGAAGTAGGAGATATTGTTCTTAAAGAAAATCAAAGGAATCTCATTGAACGCGAAAAACTAGGAAAGTTCGAGCCTAACTGGTTAGGTCCTTTTGTTATAACCAAAGTAGTTGGAAACAACGCTTATCATTTGCAAACAATGGAGGGAGATCCACTCCCTGAACCCATTAATAGCATGCACCTAAAAACATATTACATCTAAAGGGTTGGGTTTTAATTTACTTTCTGTACTTGCATATTATTTTGAAAGCATTGCATCTCATATAGTTTCCTTTATAAATGCATCATATTCATAGCATATCGTTGCATCAATAACAAAGGATGATTGTCTGAATTACCTATCTACATCGAAAGGAAAGAAGGTGGTCTCTTTTCCTAGATATTTGATCATGAAGTCCTTAGAGGCCTTTAGTCATTCATCTTCAACATCACCTTGCAATTGGGCTTTATCCATGATTGTGTAGAGGTTTCACTATTGAACCTTGATTACCCAAAATCTATCAATTGCTATATCTTACACGTTAACCAATAAGCTCTAAATCATTACAGAAACCTAGTTGGTCATGTGGCTAGTGAAAAATCCTAAATTCTACTTCAGCGCCGTTGTGATTGTCATACCCAAGTAGGTTTTATTACTTACAAGTCAAGGCAATAAAATGAAGAAAAGAAAAAAAAATGCCAATATCCATCTCAAGGCAAAATAAACAATGATATATTATTGAAATATCACGCATACAAGTGCAACAATAAAAGCTTTACTATGGGAACATGCAAGTAACTCCATCAGGGCTATGGACGCCTGCTAGCAATGGAGCAATATTTGAGAGATTACAGTGCATAACCTCGTCGGAGCCCTAAAAGCTTGCTTGCAGCGAGGCTCTATCCAAGATTCTTTTGAAGTTAGAATAACTCACGTAGCTATCCACATAGGATTATAAGGGTCTTTGATGGTTATAAGAGTCGGAATGAATTCAAATGCACACATATTGACAAAAGAGGATCAAAGTTTCAAGAATTGATGGAGAATTTTTCTATGCCTCCATTCATAAATCTTGGTTACATAGTGTGTTAGATTGGATGGTCTAAAATCTTCTGAGAATGGATTGAACTCCTATCTCTGAAACGTTTCACACCTTCAATTCAATCAATGCATTTCAAAATGAAGGACACCCACATTCATCCTTGTTCGAATAGGATTTGCATCTTCATTTCGCATACTACATTAGCATCATTTACATTTGAAAATTCATTATCTCCACCACATTTTGCAGATCATCATGTCACCATAGGTCTGCATACTAGGGGCATAGCTGAAAATATCATAAAAATCATTAAAAAAATCCCAAAAATAGTAAAAAGTCATGTAAAAATCCTAAAAATTAGATAAAGTCTTGAAAAAATAGTAAAAAATCGTAAAAAGTCCTGAAAAAATCCTACAAAGTGTAAAAAGTCCTGAAAAAATCATAAAATGTCATGAAAAAATCCTAAAAATCGTAAAAAGCACTAAAAAAACCTAAAAAGCATCAAAAGTCAAAATCACTAAAAAACATTGAAAATGTCATAAAAAAATAAAAAACATCAAAAAATACAAAAACATTGAAAACATTAATTAAAACTTGCAATAAATTATCTCGCAAGAATCAAACACCCTAGCAGATATCCAGCAAACACTTTGCATGAAGTTAAACAAAGGATATGACTATCTTGTCAAAACATATGCAATCAAGTTGATTAACTGTCTAATCTATCGAATCACTATCAAACTATCAACATGATCAACATCTTGTCTTAAACATAATTGGTACACTCGAAACCAGAAAGGTCAGTCTTATACGAGGTCCAAAACTTCTAAAACCAGACATTATCAACTATCACATCAAGCAATCACACGAAGACACAGATCAATATGGTTGCTAGATTTTGTCCTAGTTAGTTTTTATCTTTTATCATTTGGCAATAGATTATGCTACTATGCTACTCAAGGATGTCTACAAGTGACTAGAGGAGTCGTGATGGGCATGATCTTTTTCTTTGTTTGTTGTTTGTGGTGTGAACCAATGAAGTTGTGGGGAAATAGTTCCAGTGGGTGTCTGTGATTGGTACATTCATTCGACAAGTATCCCATGAAGGATAATTATGCTTGTGACTATCGTACATACCTTGACCCCTGTTGTTATTCCTAAAATGGAAGGTTCACTCCTTGTTTGCTATGTGTTTGTTTCTTTGCAATGAGATATCTTTACATCTTGGTTCTTCATACCCTGATGTACAAAGCTTCATTATTACATAATAAGGCTCGGTGATGAAAATGTTGCACTATGAATAAAGACAAGAAGACTATTCACCATCAATCAAATCATCATCATATCATTTCAATTCATACCAATTGTTTATGATCTCATCATGTTGATTGTCTCTTCAGATCATTCTCTCATCAAGCATTTTTCTTCTTGAATCAACCTTTTCAATTCCTTCCAATCATTCAATTTGTTTAATAGCATCTCTCTCATCACTTAATTTCAATCTTTTCATCTATAATTCTATTATTTCAACATTTCTACCTATCAATCAATTATTCCTCACCTTCATCATATTTCATTATTCATCCACTTTTGATCATTTATCTTTGTCTTATACAGGATGTATCCTTCCTGAAACCAGACATTTTGATCATTTTTGTCTTATATAGGACGTGTCCTTCCTGAAACTAGACTTTATCTTTATCAGATCAATCCCATCAATCTTATCATTCAATCAATCTATAAATCATTCTAACCATTTCTTTCCTCAAATCAAATTCATTTGTGTCACCAAGTCAACCATTCTTCCATCTCTCATCTAACATCCTTCTTCTTTCGAGAGATCATTCATGTCATCAATGCACAAACAATCTCTCGAGGGGGCATTATACCCTAAGTATCACCGAGGCATATTGGGGTAGAATTTTTTTTGTTTTCTTTGACATGACGTCGTTTTGACATTCTGTCAAAGAGGGGCAAATGTAGACACCTAAAAATCTCTCATCGATCATACACTAATTATTCATCTATTTAATTAAGTAATTATTTAATTATTTAATTAAACTAATTTTTTTATTCTAATCATCACCATTCAACACTCCTAATTATCAAATTTTTATTCTCTAATCAATTTAATCAGTTAATCCTCTTCTAAATATTAATTAAATATTATTTATTTAATTGATCACAATTAATTCTTTAGTTAAATAATGTTTATTATTTAATTAAATTCATTTCTAATGTTTAAATACTTTTATTTAAATTAATTAAATTATTCTTCCAAATCCCCAAATTCTAATTCCAATTAAATTCACGTTCTCCCAAATTCTAATTTCATCACATTTCATTTAATTTCACTAAATCTGAGTTTCAACAAATTTCAATTAATTTCATGTGCATTTCAACATTCGAAAACCCAAATTCAAATGCAAATCAAAATGAAATTGAATTTCAAGCCAATCTCCTATAGCACATGTTGAAATCGGAACTAATTGATCAAATCAATTGACTAATTAGTTAACTCATCAATCACCCCTTTTAACTGTCAATCACCTTTTCTGACTGATCCATTAATCCACTTATCTCTCCAATCAATTCAGTCTACTGGTTAATCAACTCAGTTGACTCCTCAATCTATCGAGTTAACAAATCAATCAAGATGAGTTCACTGATCAATCTAAATTAGTTGACTATCAATCAACACTTGAGTTCTATTCCTCACCCCTTTTGTGTTGAAAATCTATAAATTCAACCTCTTTTCTCAATTCAGTCTAGAATCACAGTCTTCAAACAATTGTCTAATCTATGTAGAAATCCCAGTGCAATACCTGAGAGCTACCTACAAGCACAATTCAGAGAAGCACAATGGAAGCAAAGATGCAGGATGAGGGAGTCTTTATTTGAATTCATTTCTCATTTTGTATTGATTTTTATTGATTGTGTTTTATGTTTGTTAATTAGTTGAGAATTGGTGATTCGTTCTTATTTTATAATTAGCTTAATACATATGACATTCAGGCATGAAAACATCCATAGCTCTCCCAAGTCCTCCATACTCGGTAAAGAAAAGAGATCAAGGAACCTTTGTGATGTCACCAAGAAATAATTAAAAACACATGACTACAAACATAGTGATCACCATATATCCAAACAAGACCTCAGCTACAATGTCCTGTGAATACAAACACCTAGGAAGTAGAACAAAACCAAAGAGAGAACCTACAAATCATAAGCATGTAGCATGTACTTCTACATGTGCACTTTCAAATGATAAATTGTGTTAAGTATGATCTCCTTCATAACACCCCAAATAAAAAGCTTCAACAAATCCTAGCTATTCGATCCCATGGATCAAACACAATGTATATATCATGTAAATAACGTGTATGTAAGTGTCTCTAATCAAGGAAATTGAACTCAATCCATTCCAAAACCAATAAAATTATCCCAATAAAATCTCCTAAACTCCACATAAATGAATGTCATCATAAGTGAATTGATATTCTTAAGGAGATAAACATGCCAAAACTCCTCATATTAACCCTTCTTAACTGGAAAACCATAGCTCAAGATCCATATGCATGAGAAAAAAAAACATAAAACATAATGAATCTAAAAAAAACAATAGGCAAAACCTCTAATATGACTATCCATCAACTAGACCAAGTGTGGGAAATGATGCTCCTCCAAGAGAACCATCGTGACTCATCCAAGAACAATCATCACTAGAGATCCATGTTGAACTTGGTAGCCCTGGAAAATGACCTAGAAAAACATTTGATATCCTTGTGAGAAACTTTGGTCATTTTGAATTAATTTTGTTCTTTGTTATTTCCCTCATGCTTAGGGTTTAGGGTTTTATGCATTTTTTTATTAAGTCTTTGTTAAAACCCCTAAACCTGTTTTAATTTTGTGTTACCTTTATTCACTTAAGGTTGAGGGTCATCCTATCATTGAAGGGGGGCATGTCTTTTTTCCTAGGTATTAAAGTTTTTATGTCGCCCCCCTATTAATTTTTCCTAAGTTTCGCATTATACCTTGTTAGCCCCATGGTCGGGTCCCCCCTTTTTATTTCCTAAGGTTATGTCTACCTATGTCGTCTTAGGCAGGTCCCCTTTAATATTATATCAGTGAGCGCTTTAATATTTTCCTAAGTCTGAGCTTTATTATTTATGTTGGTGTCTTTATGATAAAAAATGAGCTACTAAAGATTATGTTATTTGCACGTGCATCAAACAAACAGTGATATTTTAATCACAATAAAAAAGGTGCTCGATTGTTAAGTGGCTAAGGTTGGCAGTCATCATGGCAGGGAGATAACATCCGAGCAGATATGACGGTTCTCACAACCCCGTGGTCAAAGATGTAAGGAGGATAATGTGTCCAAGGTAGGTCAAGATAAGCCGATGGTGGGACTGATTGACCATGGTGAGATGGCGATGAGTTAGATATGCTACATCATACCTTCTGACGGGCCCGCTTTCCACATATGACAGTCAATGTCAGATTGACCGGTCATGTTCGTACGATTTGCTAGCATGGAGATGATCAACGATTGAAATTCAAATTGTATTCAAATACAAAATGGAGTCATTTTTACACTCACGCGAGCAACAATGGCGGATAGGACGATGACTCTTCATTCCAGAAGATAATTAAATGCATTTTCTCAGCCATTTTGGACTCACCAAAGCATTCAGAGGAGATCGAAGAGAAATTCCAGAGCTGAAGGAGATATGAATGACTTCTTGCAGTGGGAAATTAGGGTTTTCTGGTGCATTTTAAAGCAGTATGTTCGTCTGAGCTTTTTCATCTGTTTTAAAGCAATTAAAATTATAAATTGCATGCAAACCATAGGGAAAGAGTTGCAGTCTATTCTAGGGTTGGAGATAAGACAGAAAGAGGTGAAATTTTGCTTGAATTATTGTTGCAATTAAATTTTTGTGCTAGCTCTAGTCTTTTTCTTTCTGGATTCAAAGAATCATAGTTAAAACCCTAGTTTAGGAGATGGCACCTCAGAGAAATCACTCGGGATAGATAGAATACCTAAAAAGAAATATTTTTGAGGATTTATTGGACCAATTGAAGCCCTCAACCAATGATAAGTATCAAGGGCATAGATTCACACATGGACAAACCCTAGGGGAGGGTTTAGTTGACAAATCTTGCAAGATATCGAATGCAAAGGTGTCGATGTTAGGGTTAAATATGTTCAGGCTGTGGTTTGGTCAAAGGAATTTAACCAGCCCCACTTTCACAGACATGTCAATATGATAGGTAAATTGGTGGTGTCTAACGTGTTCATGGATATTGACCTACTCATATCAGTTGCAGATAGATATGACCTAATTCTAAGGGTCATAAGAGGCAATGAAGGAGAAGTTTTGATGTCTATCACAAGAGAGGAATTTAAAAAGGTTTTTGATTTATATGAGCCCTCTGTTATCCTTGAACCCATTGATTTGGAGGAATTGAAGAAGGAGTATGATAAGACAAGGTATCTTATCAGAGCAAGATTGCTCCCATCCCACTTGGCTAAGGCAGAAGACACTCAGTATTATATTGGCCCAAGTGTTGAAGAGCCTTTTCCAATTGATTCTTTTGCACCCTATTTCAGGGCTACATTCTTCTCACTGTGTCAGATTTTAGCTCTCCACCCAGGCACAGTAATCCCAAAAGCTTATATGCACATGGGGATTCAGATTTAGCATCCTTATTTTACAGTAATTTATGACTTCGCTCCATATCTTACAAAAAAGATACATGAGGGATTGCTGCAAATTAAAAAGGGTGACATTAATACCTCATTTTACTGGTATTCCATCCTTATGTATATGTTCTTATACAAGAATGTTGATTTCTTTGCAGAAGAAATAAAATTGAGAAGGGTG